>NC_133168.1:29903758-30208758 GCF_040802235.1 Manis javanica | reverse complement strand
AATTTGTTGTTTGCGGGCAATTTCCTGACAGCCAGCTTTCTGAGCAAGGCCTCACGTTATTGGCCACCAAAGCGCGCGCTCGCCACTCAGCAAAAGAGCGCTCTGCACAGCAGACATCACTCGGCCGCTTAGAGTGCAGGCCCACAGGACTGACCCCGAAAGCACATTGCAAGCTGAATTCATTGTATGCGAGCATTTTCCTGACAGCCAGGCTTCCTCAGCAAGGCCTCACGTTAATGGCCACCCAAGCCCTTGCACGCTGCCCAGCAAGTAGAGCTCTGGACAGCAGACTCCACTCGGGCGCTTAGGGGGCAGACCCACAGGACAGTCACTGAAATTACACTGCTGGCGTGTGGGGCCACGCAAGCCCGCACACGCCGCTCAGCAAAGGAGTGCTCTGCACAGCAAAGTTCAAACGGGAGCATAGGGTGTAGACACACAGGACAGACACGGAAAGCACATTGCTGTCTGAATTCGTTGTATGTGCGCAATTTCCTGACAGCCCGGCTTCCTCAAGCTAGGGCTCACGTTAATGGCCGCCCAAGCGTGCGCTTGCCACTTGGCAAAAGAGAACTCTACGCAGCAGACTTCACTCAGGCGCTCAGTGTACAGGCACACAGGACAGACACGGAAAGCACATTGCCAGCTGAATTCGTTGTTTGCGGGCAATTTCCTAACAGCCCGGCTTCTCACCGAGGCCTCACGTTAATGGCCACCCATACGCGCGCTCGCAGCTCAGCAAAAGAGCTCTCTGCACAGCAGACATCACTCTGGCGCTTAGAGTGCAGGCACACAGGACAGACACGGAAAGCTCATTTGAAAGCAGAATTCATTCTTTGCGGGCATTTCCCTGACAACCAAGGCTTCCTCAAGCATGGCCTCACGTTAATGGCCGCCCAAGGGTGTGCACGCCCCTCAGCAAAAGAGCGCATGGCACAGCAGACTTCACTCGGGCGCTTAGAGAGCAGGCACACAGGACAGACATGTAAAGCACATTGAAAGTTGAAATCATTCTTTGCGGGCATTTCCCTGACAACCAGGCTTCCTCAAGCATGGCCTCACGTAATTGGCCGCCCAAGGGCATGCACGCCGCTCAGCAAAAGAGCGCTCGGCACAGCAGACTTCACTCGGGCGCTCTGGGTGCAGGCACACAGGACAGACACGGAAAGCACATTGCAAGCTGAATTCCTTGCATGCGAGCACTTCTCTGACAGCCAGGCTTCCTCAGCAAGGCCTCACGTTAATGGCCACCCAAACGCACGCTCGCCGCTCAGCAAAAGAGCTCTCTGCACAGCAGACATCACTCGGGCGCTTAGAGTGCAGGCACACAGGACAGACATGGAAAAAACATTGCAAACTGAATTCTTCTTATGTGGGCAATTTCCTGACAGCCTGGCTTCCTCAGCAAGGCCTCACGTTAATGGCCACGCAAGACCGCACACGCCGCTCAGCAAAATAGCGCTCTGCACAGCAGACTTCACTCGGGCGCTTAGGGTGCAGGCAAACAGGACAGACACGGAAAGTACATTGCAAGCTGAATTCGTCGTGTGCGGGCAACTTGCTGAGAGCCCGGCTTCCTCAGCAAGGCCTCTCGTTAATGGCCACCCAAGCCCCCGCACGCTGCTCAGCAAATAGAGCTCTGGACAGCAGACTCCACTCGGGCGCTTAGGGGGCAGGCGCACAGGACAGTCACTGATATTACAATGCTGGCTGAATGTGTCATATGCGGGCATTTCCATGACAGCCAGGCTTCCTCAAGCAAGGCCTCATGTTAATGGCCACCCAAGCGTGCGTGCGCCGCTCGGCAAAAGAAAACTCTATGCAGCGGACTACACTCAGACACTCAATGTGCAGTCACACAGGACAGACACGGAAAGCACATTGCCACCTGAATTTGTTGCATGCGTGCATATTTGTGACCACCAGGCTTCCACAGCAAGGCCTCACGTTACTGGCGACCAACGCCCGTGAACGCCGCTCAACGAAAGAGCGCTCCTCACAGCAGACTTCACTCAAGCGCTTACGGTGTAGGCACAGAGGAAAGACACGGAAAGCACATGGCAAGCTGAATTCGTATGCATGCAATTTCCAGAGAGCCCGGCGTACGCAGCAAGGCCTCACATGAATGGCCACGCCAGCACGCGCACGTCACTCAGCAAAAGAGCGCTCTGCACAGCAGACTTCACTCGGGCGCTTGGAGTGCAGGCACACAGGACAGACACGGAAAGCACATTGCACGTTGAATTCGTTGTTTGCGGGCAATTTCCTGACAGCCCGGCTTCTCACCAAGGCCTCACGTTAATGGATGGCCACCCAATCGCGCGGTCGCCGCTCAGCAAAAGAGCGCTCTGCACAGCAGACATCACTCGGGCGATCAGAGTGCAGGCACACAGGAGAGACACGGAAAGCACATTGCCGGCTGAATTCGTTGCATGCGGGCATTTTTCGGACAGGCTTCCTCAGCAAGGCCTCGCGTTAATGCTCACCCAATCGCGCGCTCGCCGCTCAGCTAAAGAGCGCTATGCACAGCAGACTACACTTGGGTGCTTAGTGTGTAGGCACACAGGACAGACACGGAAAGCGCATTGCAGGCTGAATTCGTCGTATGCGGGCAACTTCCTGAGAGCACGTCTTCCTCAGCAGGGCCTCACGTTAATGGCCACGCATGCCCGCGCACGCCGCTCAGCAGAAGAGCTCTCTGCAAAGCAAAGTTCACACGGGCGCATAGGGTGCAGGCACACAGGACAGACACAGAAAGGACATTGCAAGCTGAATTCGTTGTATGCGGCAATTTCCTGACAGCCCGGCTTCCCCAAGCTAGGACTCACTTTAATGGCCGCCCAAGCGTGCGCGCGCTGCTCGGCAAAAGAGAACTCTACGCAGCAGACTTCACTCTGGCGCTCAGTGTGCAGGCACACAGGACAGACACGGAAAGCACATTGCCGGCTGAATTCCTTGCATGCGAGCATTTTTCTGACAGCCAGGCTTCCTCAGCAAGGCCTCACGTTAATGGCCACCCAAGCCCGCGCACGCCGCTCAGCAAAAGAGTGCTCTGCACAGCAGACTTCACTCGAGCGCATAGGGTGCAGGCACACGACACGGACGCGGAAAGCACATTGCAAGATGAATTCTTCGTATGCAGGCAATTTCCTGACAACACGGCTTCCTCAGCAAGGCCTCACGTTAATGGCCACGCAAGCGAGGACACGTCGCTCAGTAAAATAGCGCTCTGCACAGCAGACTTCACTCGGGCGCTTAGAGTGCAGGCACACAGGACAGACACGGAAAGCACATTGCAGGCTGAATTCCTTGCATGCGAGCATTTTCCTGAGGGCCTCGCTTCCTCAGCAAGGCCTCACGTTAATGGCCACCCAAGCGCGCGCACACCGCTCAGCAAAAGAGCGCTCTGCACAGCACACTTCACTCGAGCGCTTAGACTGCAGGCACACAGGACAGACATGGGAAGCACATTGCAAGCTGAATTTGTTGTTTGCGGGCAATTTCCTGACAGCCAGCTTTCTGAGCAAGGCCTCACGTTATTGGCCACCAAAGCGCGCGCTCGCCACTCAGCAAAAGAGCGCTCTGCACAGCAGACATCACTCGGCCGCTTAGAGTGCAGGCCCACAGGACTGACCCCGAAAGCACATTGCAAGCTGAATTCATTGTATGCGAGCATTTTCCTGACAGCCAGGCTTCCTCAGCAAGGCCTCACGTTAATGGCCACCCAAGCCCTTGCACGCTGCCCAGCAAGTAGAGCTCTGGACAGCAGACTCCACTCGGGCGCTTAGGGGGCAGACCCACAGGACAGTCACTGAAATTACACTGCTGGCGTGTGGGGCCACGCAAGCCCGCACACGCCGCTCAGCAAAGGAGTGCTCTGCACAGCAAAGTTCAAACGGGAGCATAGGGTGTAGACACACAGGACAGACACGGAAAGCACATTGCTGTCTGAATTCGTTGTATGTGCGCAATTTCCTGACAGCCCGGCTTCCTCAAGCTAGGGCTCACGTTAATGGCCGCCCAAGCGTGCGCTTGCCACTTGGCAAAAGAGAACTCTACGCAGCAGACTTCACTCAGGCGCTCAGTGTACAGGCACACAGGACAGACACGGAAAGCACATTGCCAGCTGAATTCGTTGTTTGCGGGCAATTTCCTAACAGCCCGGCTTCTCACCGAGGCCTCACGTTAATGGCCACCCATACGCGCGCTCGCAGCTCAGCAAAAGAGCTCTCTGCACAGCAGACATCACTCTGGCGCTTAGAGTGCAGGCACACAGGACAGACACGGAAAGCTCATTTGAAAGCAGAATTCATTCTTTGCGGGCATTTCCCTGACAACCAAGGCTTCCTCAAGCATGGCCTCACGTTAATGGCCGCCCAAGGGTGTGCACGCCCCTCAGCAAAAGAGCGCATGGCACAGCAGACTTCACTCGGGCGCTTAGAGAGCAGGCACACAGGACAGACATGTAAAGCACATTGAAAGTTGAAATCATTCTTTGCGGGCATTTCCCTGACAACCAGGCTTCCTCAAGCATGGCCTCACGTAATTGGCCGCCCAAGGGCATGCACGCCGCTCAGCAAAAGAGCGCTCGGCACAGCAGACTTCACTCGGGCGCTCTGGGTGCAGGCACACAGGACAGACACGGAAAGCACATTGCAAGCTGAATTCCTTGCATGCGAGCACTTCTCTGACAGCCAGGCTTCCTCAGCAAGGCCTCACGTTAATGGCCACCCAAACGCACGCTCGCCGCTCAGCAAAAGAGCTCTCTGCACAGCAGACATCACTCGGGCGCTTAGAGTGCAGGCACACAGGACAGACATGGAAAAAACATTGCAAACTGAATTCTTCTTATGTGGGCAATTTCCTGACAGCCTGGCTTCCTCAGCAAGGCCTCACGTTAATGGCCACGCAAGACCGCACACGCCGCTCAGCAAAATAGCGCTCTGCACAGCAGACTTCACTCGGGCGCTTAGGGTGCAGGCAAACAGGACAGACACGGAAAGTACATTGCAAGCTGAATTCGTCGTGTGCGGGCAACTTGCTGAGAGCCCGGCTTCCTCAGCAAGGCCTCTCGTTAATGGCCACCCAAGCCCCCGCACGCTGCTCAGCAAATAGAGCTCTGGACAGCAGACTCCACTCGGGCGCTTAGGGGGCAGGCGCACAGGACAGTCACTGATATTACAATGCTGGCTGAATGTGTCATATGCGGGCATTTCCATGACAGCCAGGCTTCCTCAAGCAAGGCCTCATGTTAATGGCCACCCAAGCGTGCGTGCGCCGCTCGGCAAAAGAAAACTCTATGCAGCGGACTACACTCAGACACTCAATGTGCAGTCACACAGGACAGACACGGAAAGCACATTGCCACCTGAATTTGTTGCATGCGTGCATATTTGTGACCACCAGGCTTCCACAGCAAGGCCTCACGTTACTGGCGACCAACGCCCGTGAACGCCGCTCAACGAAAGAGCGCTCCTCACAGCAGACTTCACTCAAGCGCTTACGGTGTAGGCACAGAGGAAAGACACGGAAAGCACATGGCAAGCTGAATTCGTATGCATGCAATTTCCAGAGAGCCCGGCGTACGCAGCAAGGCCTCACATGAATGGCCACGCCAGCACGCGCACGTCACTCAGCAAAAGAGCGCTCTGCACAGCAGACTTCACTCGGGCGCTTGGAGTGCAGGCACACAGGACAGACACGGAAAGCACATTGCACGTTGAATTCGTTGTTTGCGGGCAATTTCCTGACAGCCCGGCTTCTCACCAAGGCCTCACGTTAATGGATGGCCACCCAATCGCGCGGTCGCCGCTCAGCAAAAGAGCGCTCTGCACAGCAGACATCACTCGGGCGATCAGAGTGCAGGCACACAGGAGAGACACGGAAAGCACATTGCCGGCTGAATTCGTTGCATGCGGGCATTTTTCGGACAGGCTTCCTCAGCAAGGCCTCGCGTTAATGCTCACCCAATCGCGCGCTCGCCGCTCAGCTAAAGAGCGCTATGCACAGCAGACTACACTTGGGTGCTTAGTGTGTAGGCACACAGGACAGACACGGAAAGCGCATTGCAGGCTGAATTCGTCGTATGCGGGCAACTTCCTGAGAGCACGTCTTCCTCAGCAGGGCCTCACGTTAATGGCCACGCATGCCCGCGCACGCCGCTCAGCAGAAGAGCTCTCTGCAAAGCAAAGTTCACACGGGCGCATAGGGTGCAGGCACACAGGACAGACACAGAAAGGACATTGCAAGCTGAATTCGTTGTATGCGGCAATTTCCTGACAGCCCGGCTTCCCCTAGCTAGGACTCACTTTAATGGCCGCCCAAGCGTGCGCGCGCTGCTCGGCAAAAGAGAACTCTACGCAGCAGACTTCACTCTGGCGCTCAGTGTGCAGGCACACAGGACAGACACGGAAAGCACATTGCCGGCTGAATTCCTTGCATGCGAGCATTTTTCTGACAGCCAGGCTTCCTCAGCAAGGCCTCACGTTAATGGCCACCCAAGCCCATGCACGCCGCTCAGCAAAGGAGTGCTCTGCACAGCAGACTTCACTCGAGCGCATAGGGTGCAGGCACACGACACGGACGCGGAAAGCACATTGCAAGATGAATTCTTCGTATGCAGGCAATTTCCTGAAAACACGGCTTCCTCAGCAAGGCCTCACGTTAATGGCCACGCAAGCGAGGACACGTCGCTCAGTAAAATAGCGCTCTGCACAGCAGACTTCACTCGGGCGCTTAGAGTGCAGGCACACAGGACAGACACGGAAAGCACATTGCAGGCTGAATTCCTTGCATGCGAGCATTTTCCTGAGGGCCTCGCTTCCTCAGCAAGGCCTCACGTTAATGGCCACCCAAGCGCGCACACACCGCTCAGCAAAAGAGCGCTCTGCACAGCACACTTCACTCGAGCGCTTAGACTGCAGGCACACAGGACAGACATGGGAAGCACATTGCACGTTGAATTCGTTGTTTGCGGGCAATTTCCTGACAGCCCGGCTTCTCACCAAGGCCTCACGTTAATGGATGGCCACCCAATCGCGCGGTCGCCGCTCAGCAAAAGAGCGCTCTGCACAGCAGACATCACTCGGGCGATCAGAGTGCAGGCACACAGGAGAGACACGGAAAGCACATTGCCAGCTGAATTCGTTGCATGCGGGCATTTTTCGGACAGGCTTCCTCAGCAAGGCCTCGCGTTAATGCTCACCCAATCGCGCGCTCGCCGCTCAGCTAAAGAGCGCTATGCACAGCAGACTACACTTGGGTGCTTAGTGTGTAGGCACACAGGACAGACACGGAAAGCGCATTGCAGGCTGAATTCGTCGTATGCGGGCAACTTCCTGAGAGCACGTCTTCCTCAGCAGGGCCTCACGTTAATGGCCACGCATGCCCGCGCACGCCGCTCAGCAGAAGAGCTCTCTGCAAAGCAAAGTTCACACGGGCGCATAGGGTGCAGGCACACAGGACAGACACAGAAAGGACATTGCAAGCTGAATTCGTTGTATGCGGCAATTTCCTGACAGCCCGGCTTCCCCAAGCTAGGACTCACTTTAATGGCCGCCCAAGCGTGCGCGCGCTGCTCGGCAAAAGAGAACTCTACGCAGCAGACTTCACTCTGGCGCTCAGTGTGCAGGCACACAGGACAGACACGGAAAGCACATTGCCGGCTGAATTCCTTGCATGCGAGCATTTTTCTGACAGCCAGGCTTCCTCAGCAAGGCCTCACGTTAATGGCCACCCAAGCCCGCGCACGCCGCTCAGCAAAAGAGTGCTCTGCACAGCAGACTTCACTCGAGCGCATAGGGTGCAGGCACACGACACGGACGCGGAAAGCACATTGCAAGATGAATTCTTCGTATGCAGGCAATTTCCTGACAACACGGCTTCCTCAGCAAGGCCTCACGTTAATGGCCACGCAAGCGAGGACACGTCGCTCAGTAAAATAGCGCTCTGCACAGCAGACTTCACTCGGGCGCTTAGAGTGCAGGCACACAGGACAGACACGGAAAGCACATTGCAGGTTGAATTCCTTGTTTGCGGGCATTTTCCTGAGGGCCAGGCTTCCTCAGCAAGGCCTCACGTTAAATGGCCACCCAAGCGCGCGCACGCCGCTCAGTAAAATAGCGCTCTGCACAGCAGACTTCACTCGGGCGCTTAGAGTGCAGGCACACAGGACAGACACGGAAAGCACATTGCCGGCTGAATTCCTTGCATGCGAGCATTTTTCTGACAACCAGGCTTCCTCAGCAAGGCCTCACGTTAATGGCCACCCAATCGCGCGCTCGCCGCTCAGCAAAAGAGCGCTCTGCACAGCAGACATCACTCGGCCGCTTAGAGTGCAGGCACACAGGACAGACACGGAAAGCACATTGCAAGCTGAATTCGTCGTATGCGGGCAACGTTTCCTGAGAGCACGTCTTCCTCAGCAGGGCCTCACGTTAATGGCCACGCAAGCCCGCACACGCCGCTCAGCAAAAGAGCTCTCTGCACAGCAAAGTTCACACGGGCGCATAGGGTGCAGGCACACAGGACAGACACGGAAAGGACATTGCAAGCTGAATTCGTTGTATGCGGCAATTTCCTGACAGCCCGGCTTCCTCAAGCTAGGACTCACTTTAATGGCCGCCCAAGCGTGCGCGCGCTGCTCGGCAAAAGAGAACTCTACGCAGCAGACTTCACTCTGGCGCTCAGTGTGCAGGCACACAGGACAGACACGGAAAGCACATTGCCGGCTGAATTCCTTGCATGCGAGCATTTTTCTGACAGCCAGGCTTCCTCAGCAAGGCCTCACGTTAATGGCCACCCAAGCCCGCGCACGCCGCTCAGCAAAAGAGTGCTCTGCACAGCAGACTTCACTCGAGCGCATAGGGTGCAGGCACACGACACGGACGCGGAAAGCACATTGCAAGATGAATTCTTCGTATGCAGGCAATTTCCTGACAACACGGCTTCCTCAGCAAGGCCTCACGTTAATGGCCACGCAAGCGAGGACACGTCGCTCAGTAAAATAGCGCTCTGCACAGCAGACTTCACTCGGCCGCTTAGAGTGCAGGCCCACAGGACTGACCCCGAAAGCACATTGCAAGCTGAATTCATTGTATGCGAGCATTTTCCTGACAGCCAGGCTTCCTCAGCAAGGCCTCACGTTAATGGCCACCCAAGCCCGCGCACGCCGCTCAGCAAAGGAGTGCTCTGCACAGCAGACTTCACTCGGGCGCTTAGACTGCAGGCACACAGGACAGACACGGAAAGCACATTGCAAGCTGAATTCGTTGTTTGCGGGCAATTTCCTGACAGCCCGGCTTCTCAGCAAGGCCTCACGTTAATGGATGGCCACCCAATCGCGCGGTCGCCGCTCAGCAAAAGAGCGCTCTGCACAGCAGACATCACTCGGGCGATTAGAGTGCAGGCACACAGGAGAGACACGGAAAGCACATTGCAAGCTGAATTCGTTGCATGCGGGCATTTTTCGGACAGGCTTCCTCAGCAAGGCCTCGCGTTAATGCTCACCCAATCGCGCGCTCGCCGCTCAGCTAAAGAGCGCTCTGCACAGCAGACTACACTTGGGTGCTTAGTGTGTAGGCACACAGGACAGACACGGAAAGCGCATTGCAGGCTGAATTCGTCGTATGCGGGCAACTTCCTGAGAGCACGTCTTCCTCAGCAGGGCCTCACGTTAATGGCCACGCATGCCCGCGCACGCCGCTCAGCAGAAGAGCTCTCTGCAAAGCAAAGTTCACACGGGCGCATAGGGTGCAGGCACACAGGACAGACACAGAAAGGACATTGCAAGCTGAATTCGTTGTATGCGGCAATTTCCTGACAGCCCGGCTTCCCCAAGCTAGGACTCACTTTAATGGCCGCCCAAGCGTGCGCGCGCTGCTCGGCAAAAGAGAACTCTGCGCAGCAGACTTCACTCTGGCGCTCAGTGTGCAGGCACACAGGACAGACACGGAAAGCACATTGCCGGCTGAATTCCTTGCATGCGAGCATTTTTCTGACAGCCAGGCTTCCTCAGCAAGGCCTCACGTTAATGGCCACCCAAGCCCGTGCACGCCGCTCAGCAAAAGAGCGCTCTGCACAGCAGACATCACTCGGCCGCTTAGAGTGCAGGCACACGAGGACAGACGCGGAAAGCACATTGCAAGATGAATTCTTCGTATGCAGGCAATTTCCTGACAACACGGCTTCCTCAGCAAGGCCTCACGTTAATGGCCACGCAAGCGAGGACACGTCGCTCAGCAAAAGAGCGCTCTGCACAGCAGACTTCACTCGGGCGCTTGGAGTGCAGGCACACAGGACAGACACGGAAAGCACATTGCACGTTGAATTCGTTGTTTGCGGGCAATTTCCTGACAGCCCGGCTTCTCACCAAGGCCTCACGTTAATGGATGGCCACCCAATCGCGCGGTCGCCGCTCAGCAAAAGAGCGCTCTGCACAGCAGACATCACTCGGGCGATCAGAGTGCAGGCACACAGGAGAGACACGGAAAGCACATTGCCAGCTGAATTCGTTGCATGCGGGCATTTTTCGGACAGGCTTCCTCAGCAAGGCCTCGCGTTAATGCTCACCCAATCGCGCGCTCGCCGCTCAGCTAAAGAGCGCTATGCACAGCAGACTACACTTGGGTGCTTAGTGTGTAGGCACACAGGACAGACACGGAAAGCGCATTGCAGGCTGAATTCGTCGTATGCGGGCAACTTCCTGAGAGCACGTCTTCCTCAGCAGGGCCTCACGTTAATGGCCACGCATGCCCGCGCACGCCGCTCAGCAGAAGAGCTCTCTGCAAAGCAAAGTTCACACGGGCGCATAGGGTGCAGGCACACAGGACAGACACAGAAAGGACATTGCAAGCTGAATTCGTTGTATGCGGCAATTTCCTGACAGCCCGGCTTCCCCAAGCTAGGACTCACTTTAATGGCCGCCCAAGCGTGCGCGCGCTGCTCGGCAAAAGAGAACTCTACGCAGCAGACTTCACTCTGGCGCTCAGTGTGCAGGCACACAGGACAGACACGGAAAGCACATTGCCGGCTGAATTCCTTGCATGCGAGCATTTTTCTGACAGCCAGGCTTCCTCAGCAAGGCCTCACGTTAATGGCCACCCAAGCCCGTGCACGCCGCTCAGCAAAAGAGTGCTCTGCACAGCAGACTTCACTCGAGCGCATAGGGTGCAGGCACACGACACGGACGCGGAAAGCACATTGCAAGATGAATTCTTCGTATGCAGGCAATTTCCTGAAAACACGGCTTCCTCAGCAAGGCCTCACGTTAATGGCCACGCAAGCGAGGACACGTCGCTCAGTAAAATAGCGCTCTGCACAGCAGACTTCACTCGGGCGCTTGGAGTGCAGGCACACAGGACAGACACGGAAAGCACATTGCACGTTGAATTCGTTGTTTGCGGGCAATTTCCTGACAGCCCGGCTTCTCACCAAGGCCTCACGTTAATGGATGGCCACCCAATCGCGCGGTCGCCGCTCAGCAAAAGAGCGCTCTGCACAGCAGACATCACTCGGGCGATCAGAGTGCAGGCACACAGGAGAGACACGGAAAGCACATTGCCAGCTGAATTCGTTGCATGCGGGCATTTTTCGGACAGGCTTCCTCAGCAAGGCCTCGCGTTAATGCTCACCCAATCGCGCGCTCGCCGCTCAGCTAAAGAGCGCTATGCACAGCAGACTACACTTGGGTGCTTAGAGTGCAGGCACACAGGACAGACACGGAAAGCGCATTGCAGGCTGAATTCGTCGTATGCGGGCAACTTCCTGAGAGCACGTCTTCCTCAGCAGGGCCTCACGTTAATGGCCACGCATGCCCGCGCACGCCGCTCAGCAGAAGAGCTCTCTGCAAAGCAAAGTTCACACGGGCGCATAGGGTGCAGGCACACAGGACAGACACAGAAAGGACATTGCAAGCTGAATTCGTTGTATGCGGCAATTTCCTGACAGCCCGGCTTCCCCAAGCTAGGACTCACTTTAATGGCCGCCCAAGCGTGCGCGCGCTGCTCGGCAAAAGAGAACTCTACGCAGCAGACTTCACTCTGGCGCTCAGTGTGCAGGCACACAGGACAGACACGGAAAGCACATTGCCGGCTGAATTCCTTGCATGCGAGCATTTTTCTGACAGCCAGGCTTCCTCAGCAAGGCCTCACGTTAATGGCCACCCAAGCCCGCGCACGCCGCTCAGCAAAAGAGTGCTCTGCACAGCAGACTTCACTCGAGCGCATAGGGTGCAGGCACACGACACGGACGCGGAAAGCACATTGCAAGATGAATTCTTCGTATGCAGGCAATTTCCTGACAACACGGCTTCCTCAGCAAGGCCTCACGTTAATGGCCACGCAAGCGAGGACACGTCGCTCAGTAAAATAGCGCTCTGCACAGCAGACTTCACTCGGGCGCTTAGAGTGCAGGCACACAGGACAGACACGGAAAGCACATAGCAGGCTGAATTCCTTGCATGCGAGCATTTTCCTGAGGGCCTCGCTTCCTCAGCAAGGCCTCACGTTAATGGCCACCCAAGCGCGCGCACACCGCTCAGCAAAAGAGCGCTCTGCACAGCACACTTCACTCGAGCGCTTAGACTGCAGGCACACAGGACAGACATGGGAAGCACATTGCAAGCTGAATTTGTTGTTTGCGGGCAATTTCCTGACAGCCAGCTTTCTGAGCAAGGCCTCACGTTATTGGCCACCAAAGCGCGCGCTCGCCACTCAGCAAAAGAGCGCTCTGCACAGCAGACATCACTCGGCCGCTTAGAGTGCAGGCCCACAGGACTGACCCCGAAAGCACATTGCAAGCTGAATTCATTGTATGCGAGCATTTTCCTGACAGCCAGGCTTCCTCAGCAAGGCCTCACGTTAATGGCCACCCAAGCCCTTGCACGCTGCCCAGCAAGTAGAGCTCTGGACAGCAGACTCCACTCGGGCGCTTAGGGGGCAGACCCACAGGACAGTCACTGAAATTACACTGCTGGCGTGTGGGGCCACGCAAGCCCGCACACGCCGCTCAGCAAAGGAGTGCTCTGCACAGCAAAGTTCAAACGGGAGCATAGGGTGTAGACACACAGGACAGACACGGAAAGCACATTGCTGTCTGAATTCGTTGTATGTGCGCAATTTCCTGACAGCCCGGCTTCCTCAAGCTAGGGCTCACGTTAATGGCCGCCCAAGCGTGCGCTTGCCACTTGGCAAAAGAGAACTCTACGCAGCAGACTTCACTCAGGCGCTCAGTGTACAGGCACACAGGACAGACACGGAAAGCACATTGCCAGCTGAATTCGTTGTTTGCGGGCAATTTCCTAACAGCCCGGCTTCTCACCGAGGCCTCACGTTAATGGCCACCCATACGCGCGCTCGCAGCTCAGCAAAAGAGCTCTCTGCACAGCAGACATCACTCTGGCGCTTAGAGTGCAGGCACACAGGACAGACACGGAAAGCTCATTTGAAAGCAGAATTCATTCTTTGCGGGCATTTCCCTGACAACCAAGGCTTCCTCAAGCATGGCCTCACGTTAATGGCCGCCCAAGGGTGTGCACGCCCCTCAGCAAAAGAGCGCATGGCACAGCAGACTTCACTCGGGCGCTTAGAGAGCAGGCACACAGGACAGACATGTAAAGCACATTGAAAGTTGAAATCATTCTTTGCGGGCATTTCCCTGACAACCAGGCTTCCTCAAGCATGGCCTCACGTAATTGGCCGCCCAAGGGCATGCACGCCGCTCAGCAAAAGAGCGCTCGGCACAGCAGACTTCACTCGGGCGCTCTGGGTGCAGGCACACAGGACAGACACGGAAAGCACATTGCAAGCTGAATTCCTTGCATGCGAGCACTTCTCTGACAGCCAGGCTTCCTCAGCAAGGCCTCACGTTAATGGCCACCCAAACGCACGCTCGCCGCTCAGCAAAAGAGCTCTCTGCACAGCAGACATCACTCGGGCGCTTAGAGTGCAGGCACACAGGACAGACATGGAAAAAACATTGCAAACTGAATTCTTCTTATGTGGGCAATTTCCTGACAGCCTGGCTTCCTCAGCAAGGCCTCACGTTAATGGCCACGCAAGACCGCACACGCCGCTCAGCAAAATAGCGCTCTGCACAGCAGACTTCACTCGGGCGCTTAGGGTGCAGGCAAACAGGACAGACACGGAAAGTACATTGCAAGCTGAATTCGTCGTGTGCGGGCAACTTGCTGAGAGCCCGGCTTCCTCAGCAAGGCCTCTCGTTAATGGCCACCCAAGCCCCCGCACGCTGCTCAGCAAATAGAGCTCTGGACAGCAGACTCCACTCGGGCGCTTAGGGGGCAGGCGCACAGGACAGTCACTGATATTACAATGCTGGCTGAATGTGTCATATGCGGGCATTTCCATGACAGCCAGGCTTCCTCAAGCAAGGCCTCATGTTAATGGCCACCCAAGCGTGCGTGCGCCGCTCGGCAAAAGAAAACTCTATGCAGCGGACTACACTCAGACACTCAATGTGCAGTCACACAGGACAGACACGGAAAGCACATTGCCACCTGAATTTGTTGCATGCGTGCATATTTGTGACCACCAGGCTTCCACAGCAAGGCCTCACGTTACTGGCGACCAACGCCCGTGAACGCCGCTCAACGAAAGAGCGCTCCTCACAGCAGACTTCACTCAAGCGCTTACGGTGTAGGCACAGAGGAAAGACACGGAAAGCACATGGCAAGCTGAATTCGTATGCATGCAATTTCCAGAGAGCCCGGCGTACGCAGCAAGGCCTCACATGAATGGCCACGCCAGCACGCGCACGTCACTCAGCAAAAGAGCGCTCTGCACAGCAGACTTCACTCGGGCGCTTGGAGTGCAGGCACACAGGACAGACACGGAAAGCACATTGCACGTTGAATTCGTTGTTTGCGGGCAATTTCCTGACAGCCCGGCTTCTCACCAAGGCCTCACGTTAATGGATGGCCACCCAATCGCGCGGTCGCCGCTCAGCAAAAGAGCGCTCTGCACAGCAGACATCACTCGGGCGATCAGAGTGCAGGCACACAGGAGAGACACGGAAAGCACATTGCCGGCTGAATTCGTTGCATGCGGGCATTTTCGGACAGGCTTCCTCAGCAAGGCCTCGCGTTAATGCTCACCCAATCGCGCGCTCGCCGCTCAGCTAAAGAGCGCTATGCACAGCAGACTACACTTGGGTGCTTAGTGTGTAGGCACACAGGACAGACACGGAAAGCGCATTGCAGGCTGAATTCGTCGTATGCGGGCAACTTCCTGAGAGCACGTCTTCCTCAGCAGGGCCTCACGTTAATGGCCACGCATGCCCGCGCACGCCGCTCAGCAGAAGAGCTCTCTGCAAAGCAAAGTTCACACGGGCGCATAGGGTGCAGGCACACAGGACAGACACAGAAAGGACATTGCAAGCTGAATTCGTTGTATGCGGCAATTTCCTGACAGCCCGGCTTCCCCTAGCTAGGACTCACTTTAATGGCCGCCCAAGCGTGCGCGCGCTGCTCGGCAAAAGAGAACTCTACGCAGCAGACTTCACTCTGGCGCTCAGTGTGCAGGCACACAGGACAGACACGGAAAGCACATTGCCGGCTGAATTCCTTGCATGCGAGCATTTTTCTGACAGCCAGGCTTCCTCAGCAAGGCCTCACGTTAATGGACACCCAAGCCCGCGCACGCCGCTCAGCAAAAGAGTGCTCTGCACAGCAGACTTCACTCGAGCGCATAGGGTGCAGGCACACGACACGGACGCGGAAAGCACATTGCAAGATGAATTCTTCGTATGCAGGCAATTTCCTGACAACACGGCTTCCTCAGCAAGGCCTCACGTTAATGGCCACGCAAGCGAGGACACGTCGCTCAGTAAAATAGCGCTCTGCACAGCAGACTTCACTCGGGCGCTTGGAGTGCAGGCAC
Organism: Manis javanica; assembly: GCF_040802235.1. Lineage (NCBI taxonomy): Eukaryota > Metazoa > Chordata > Mammalia > Pholidota > Manidae > Manis > Manis javanica. The sequence continues at coordinate 30,192,865 of NC_133168.1, read as the reverse complement.
ACAGGACAGACACGGAAAGCACATTGCACGTTGAATTCGTTGTTTGCGGGCAATTTCCTGACAGCCCGGCTTCTCACCAACGCCTCACGTTAATGGATGGCCACCCAATCGCGCGGTCGCCGCTCAGCAAAAGAGCGCTCTGCACAGCAGACATCACTCGGGCGATCAGAGTGCAGGCACACAGGAGAGACACGGAAAGCACATTGCCAGCTGAATTCGTTGCATGCGGGCATTTTTCGGACAGGCTTCCTCAGCAAGGCCTCGCGTTAATGCTCACCCAATCGCGCGCTCGCCGCTCAGCTAAAGAGCGCTATGCACAGCAGACTACACTTGGGTGCTTAGTGTGTAGGCACACAGGACAGACACGGAAAGCGCATTGCAGGCTGAATTCGTCGTATGCGGGCAACTTCCTGAGAGCACTTCTTCCTCAGCAGGGCCTCACGTTAATGGCCACGCATGCCCGCGCACGCCGCTCAGCAGAAGAGCTCTCTGCAAAGCAAAGTTCACACGGGCGCATAGGGTGCAGGCACACAGGACAGACACAGAAAGGACATTGCAAGCTGAATTCGTTGTATGCGGCAATTTCCTGACAGCCCGGCTTCCCCTAGCTAGGACTCACTTTAATGGCCGCCCAAGCGTGCGCGCGCTGCTCGGCAAAAGAGAACTCTACGCAGCAGACTTCACTCTGGCGCTCAGTGTGCAGGCACACAGGACAGACACGGAAAGCACATTGCCGGCTGAATTCCTTGCATGCGAGCATTTTTCTGACAGCCAGGCTTCCTCAGCAAGGCCTCACGTTAATGGCCACCCAAGCCCATGCACGCCGCTCAGCAAAGGAGTGCTCTGCACAGCAGACTTCACTCGAGCGCATAGGGTGCAGGCACACGACACGGACGCGGAAAGCACATTGCAAGATGAATTCTTCGTATGCAGGCAATTTCCTGAAAACACGGCTTCCTCAGCAAGGCCTCACGTTAATGGCCACGCAAGCGAGGACACGTCGCTCAGTAAAATAGCGCTCTGCACAGCAGACTTCACTCGGGCGCTTAGAGTGCAGGCACACAGGACAGACACGGAAAGCACATTGCAGGCTGAATTCCTTGCATGCGAGCATTTTCCTGAGGGCCTCGCTTCCTCAGCAAGGCCTCACGTTAATGGCCACCCAAGCGCGCACACACCGCTCAGCAAAAGAGCGCTCTGCACAGCACACTTCACTCGAGCGCTTAGACTGCAGGCACACAGGAGAGACACGGAAAGCACATTGCCAGCTGAATTCGTTGCATGCGGGCATTTTTCGGACAGGCTTTCTCAGCAAGGCCTCGCGTTAATGCTCACCCAATCGCGCGCTCGCCGCTCAGCTAAAGAGCGCTATGCACAGCAGACTACACTTGGGTGCTTAGAGTGCAGGCACACAGGACAGACACGGAAAGCGCATTGCAGGCTGAATTCGTCGTATGCGGGCAACTTCCTGAGAGCACGTCTTCCTCAGCAGGGCCTCACGTTAATGGCCACGCATGCCCGCGCACGCCGCTCAGCAGAAGAGCTCTCTGCAAAGCAAAGTTCACACGGGCGCATAGGGTGCAGGCACACAGGACAGACACAGAAAGGACATTGCAAGCTGAATTCGTTGTATGCGGCAATTTCCTGACAGCCCGGCTTCCCCAAGCTAGGACTCACTTTAATGGCCGCCCAAGCGTGCGCGCGCTGCTCGGCAAAAGAGAACTCTACGCAGCAGACTTCACTCTGGCGCTCAGTGTGCAGGCACACAGGACAGACACGGAAAGCACATTGCCGGCTGAATTCCTTGCATGCGAGCATTTTTCTGACAGCCAGGCTTCCTCAGCAAGGCCTCACGTTAATGGCCACCCAAGCCCGCGCACGCCGCTCAGCAAAAGAGTGCTCTGCACAGCAGACTTCACTCGAGCGCATAGGGTGCAGGCACACGACACGGACGCGGAAAGCACATTGCAAGATGAATTCTTCGTATGCAGGCAATTTCCTGACAACACGGCTTCCTCAGCAAGGCCTCACGTTAATGGCCACGCAAGCGAGGACACGTCGCTCAGTAAAATAGCGCTCTGCACAGCAGACTTCACTCGGGCGCTTAGAGTGCAGGCACACAGGACAGACACGGAAAGCACATAGCAGGCTGAATTCCTTGCATGCGAGCATTTTCCTGAGGGCCTCGCTTCCTCAGCAAGGCCTCACGTTAATGGCCACCCAAGCGCGCGCACACCGCTCAGCAAAAGAGCGCTCTGCACAGCACACTTCACTCGAGCGCTTAGACTGCAGGCACACAGGACAGACATGGGAAGCACATTGCAAGCTGAATTTGTTGTTTGCGGGCAATTTCCTGACAGCCAGCTTTCTGAGCAAGGCCTCACGTTATTGGCCACCAAAGCGCGCGCTCGCCACTCAGCAAAAGAGCGCTCTGCACAGCAGACATCACTCGGCCGCTTAGAGTGCAGGCCCACAGGACTGACCCCGAAAGCACATTGCAAGCTGAATTCATTGTATGCGAGCATTTTCCTGACAGCCAGGCTTCCTCAGCAAGGCCTCACGTTAATGGCCACCCAAGCCCTTGCACGCTGCCCAGCAAGTAGAGCTCTGGACAGCAGACTCCACTCGGGCGCTTAGGGGGCAGACCCACAGGACAGTCACTGAAATTACACTGCTGGCGTGTGGGGCCACGCAAGCCCGCACACGCCGCTCAGCAAAGGAGTGCTCTGCACAGCAAAGTTCAAACGGGAGCATAGGGTGTAGACACACAGGACAGACACGGAAAGCACATTGCTGTCTGAATTCGTTGTATGTGCGCAATTTCCTGACAGCCCGGCTTCCTCAAGCTAGGGCTCACGTTAATGGCCGCCCAAGCGTGCGCTTGCCACTTGGCAAAAGAGAACTCTACGCAGCAGACTTCACTCAGGCGCTCAGTGTACAGGCACACAGGACAGACACGGAAAGCACATTGCCAGCTGAATTCGTTGTTTGCGGGCAATTTCCTAACAGCCCGGCTTCTCACCGAGGCCTCACGTTAATGGCCACCCATACGCGCGCTCGCAGCTCAGCAAAAGAGCTCTCTGCACAGCAGACATCACTCTGGCGCTTAGAGTGCAGGCACACAGGACAGACACGGAAAGCTCATTTGAAAGCAGAATTCATTCTTTGCGGGCATTTCCCTGACAACCAAGGCTTCCTCAAGCATGGCCTCACGTTAATGGCCGCCCAAGGGTGTGCACGCCCCTCAGCAAAAGAGCGCATGGCACAGCAGACTTCACTCGGGCGCTTAGAGAGCAGGCACACAGGACAGACATGTAAAGCACATTGAAAGTTGAAATCATTCTTTGCGGGCATTTCCCTGACAACCAGGCTTCCTCAAGCATGGCCTCACGTAATTGGCCGCCCAAGGGCATGCACGCCGCTCAGCAAAAGAGCGCTCGGCACAGCAGACTTCACTCGGGCGCTCTGGGTGCAGGCACACAGGACAGACACGGAAAGCACATTGCAAGCTGAATTCCTTGCATGCGAGCACTTCTCTGACAGCCAGGCTTCCTCAGCAAGGCCTCACGTTAATGGCCACCCAAACGCACGCTCGCCGCTCAGCAAAAGAGCTCTCTGCACAGCAGACATCACTCGGGCGCTTAGAGTGCAGGCACACAGGACAGACATGGAAAAAACATTGCAAACTGAATTCTTCTTATGTGGGCAATTTCCTGACAGCCTGGCTTCCTCAGCAAGGCCTCACGTTAATGGCCACGCAAGACCGCACACGCCGCTCAGCAAAATAGCGCTCTGCACAGCAGACTTCACTCGGGCGCTTAGGGTGCAGGCAAACAGGACAGACACGGAAAGTACATTGCAAGCTGAATTCGTCGTGTGCGGGCAACTTGCTGAGAGCCCGGCTTCCTCAGCAAGGCCTCTCGTTAATGGCCACCCAAGCCCCCGCACGCTGCTCAGCAAATAGAGCTCTGGACAGCAGACTCCACTCGGGCGCTTAGGGGGCAGGCGCACAGGACAGTCACTGATATTACAATGCTGGCTGAATGTGTCATATGCGGGCATTTCCATGACAGCCAGGCTTCCTCAAGCAAGGCCTCATGTTAATGGCCACCCAAGCGTGCGTGCGCCGCTCGGCAAAAGAAAACTCTATGCAGCGGACTACACTCAGACACTCAATGTGCAGTCACACAGGACAGACACGGAAAGCACATTGCCACCTGAATTTGTTGCATGCGTGCATATTTGTGACCACCAGGCTTCCACAGCAAGGCCTCACGTTACTGGCGACCAACGCCCGTGAACGCCGCTCAACGAAAGAGCGCTCCTCACAGCAGACTTCACTCAAGCGCTTACGGTGTAGGCACAGAGGAAAGACACGGAAAGCACATGGCAAGCTGAATTCGTATGCATGCAATTTCCAGAGAGCCCGGCGTACGCAGCAAGGCCTCACATGAATGGCCACGCCAGCACGCGCACGTCACTCAGCAAAAGAGCGCTCTGCACAGCAGACTTCACTCGGGCGCTTGGAGTGCAGGCACACAGGACAGACACGGAAAGCACATTGCACGTTGAATTCGTTGTTTGCGGGCAATTTCCTGACAGCCCGGCTTCTCACCAAGGCCTCACGTTAATGGATGGCCACCCAATCGCGCGGTCGCCGCTCAGCAAAAGAGCGCTCTGCACAGCAGACATCACTCGGGCGATCAGAGTGCAGGCACACAGGAGAGACACGGAAAGCACATTGCCGGCTGAATTCGTTGCATGCGGGCATTTTCGGACAGGCTTCCTCAGCAAGGCCTCGCGTTAATGCTCACCCAATCGCGCGCTCGCCGCTCAGCTAAAGAGCGCTATGCACAGCAGACTACACTTGGGTGCTTAGTGTGTAGGCACACAGGACAGACACGGAAAGCGCATTGCAGGCTGAATTCGTCGTATGCGGGCAACTTCCTGAGAGCACGTCTTCCTCAGCAGGGCCTCACGTTAATGGCCACGCATGCCCGCGCACGCCGCTCAGCAGAAGAGCTCTCTGCAAAGCAAAGTTCACACGGGCGCATAGGGTGCAGGCACACAGGACAGACACAGAAAGGACATTGCAAGCTGAATTCGTTGTATGCGGCAATTTCCTGACAGCCCGGCTTCCCCTAGCTAGGACTCACTTTAATGGCCGCCCAAGCGTGCGCGCGCTGCTCGGCAAAAGAGAACTCTACGCAGCAGACTTCACTCTGGCGCTCAGTGTGCAGGCACACAGGACAGACACGGAAAGCACATTGCCGGCTGAATTCCTTGCATGCGAGCATTTTTCTGACAGCCAGGCTTCCTCAGCAAGGCCTCACGTTAATGGCCACCCAAGCCCGTGCACGCCGCTCAGCAAAGGAGTGCTCTGCACAGCAGACTTCACTCGAGCGCATAGGGTGCAGGCACACGACACGGACGCGGAAAGCACATTGCAAGATGAATTCTTCGTATGCAGGCAATTTCCTGAAAACACGGCTTCCTCAGCAAGGCCTCACGTTAATGGCCACGCAAGCGAGGACACGTCGCTCAGTAAAATAGCGCTCTGCACAGCAGACTTCACTCGGGCGCTTAGAGTGCAGGCACACAGGACAGACACGGAAAGCACATTGCAGGCTGAATTCCTTGCATGCGAGCATTTTCCTGAGGGCCTCGCTTCCTCAGCAAGGCCTCACGTTAATGGTCACCCAGGCGCGCACACGCCGCTCAGCAAAAGAGCGCTCTGCACAGCAGACATCACTCCGGCTATCAGAGTGCAGGCACACAGGAGAGACACGGAAAGCACATTGCCAGCTGAATTCGTTGCATGCGGGCATTTTTCGGACAGGCTTCCTCAGCAAGGCCTCGCGTTAATGCTCACCCAATCGCGCGCTCGCCGCTCAGCTAAAGAGCGCTATGCACAGCAGACTACACTTGGGTGCTTAGTGTGTAGGCACACAGGACAGACACGGAAAGCGCATTGCAGGCTGAATTCGTCGTATGCGGGCAACTTCCTGAGAGCACGTCTTCCTCAGCAGGGCCTCACGTTAATGGCCACGCATGCCCGCGCACGCCGCTCAGCAGAAGAGCTCTCTGCAAAGCAAAGTTCACACGGGCGCATAGGGTGCAGGCACACAGGACAGACACAGAAAGGACATTGCAAGCTGAATTCGTTGTATGCGGCAATTTCCTGACAGCCCGGCTTCCCCTAGCTAGGACTCACTTTAATGGCCGCCCAAGCGTGCGCGCGCTGCTCGGCAAAAGAGAACTCTACGCAGCAGACTTCACTCTGGCGCTCAGTGTGCAGGCACACAGGACAGACACGGAAAGCACATTGCCGGCTGAATTCCTTGCATGCGAGCATTTTTCTGACAGCCAGGCTTCCTCAGCAAGGCCTCACGTTAATGGCCACCCAAGCCCGCGCACGCCGCTCAGCAAAAGAGTGCTCTGCACAGCAGACTTCACTCGAGCGCATAGGGTGCAGGCACACGACACGGACGCGGAAAGCACATTGCAAGATGAATTCTTCGTATGCAGGCAATTTCCTGACAACACGGCTTCCTCAGCAAGGCCTCACGTTAATGGCCACGCAAGCGAGGACACGTCGCTCAGTAAAATAGCGCTCTGCACAGCAGACTTCACTCGGGCGCTTGGAGTGCAGGCACACAGGACAGACACGGAAAGCACATTGCACGTTGAATTCGTTGTTTGCGGCTTCCTCAGCAAGGCCTCACGTTAATGGCCACGCAAGCGAGGACACGTCGCTCAGTAAAATAGCGCTCTGCACAGCAGACTTCACTCGGGCGCTTAGAGTGCAGGCACACAGGACAGACACGGAAAGCACATTGCAGGCTGAATTCCTTGCATGCGAGCATTTTCCTGAGGGCCTCGCTTCCTCAGCAAGGCCTCACGTTAATGGCCACCCAAGCGCGCACACACCGCTCAGCAAAAGAGCGCTCTGCACAGCACACTTCACTCGAGCGCTCTGCACAGCAGACATCAGATCAGAGTGCAGGCACACAGGAGAGACACGGAAAGCACATTGCCAGCTGAATTCGTTGCATGCGGGCATTTTTCGGACAGGCTTCCTCAGCAAGGCCTCGCGTTAATGCTCACCCAATCGCGCGCTCGCCGCTCAGCTAAAGAGCGCTATGCACAGCAGACTACACTTGGGTGCTTAGTGTGTAGGCACACAGGACAGACACGGAAAGCGCATTGCAGGCTGAATTCGTCGTATGCGGGCAACTTCCTGAGAGCACGTCTTCCTCAGCAGGGCCTCACGTTAATGGCCACGCATGCCCGCGCACGCCGCTCAGCAGAAGAGCTCTCTGCAAAGCAAAGTTCACACGGGCGCATAGGGTGCAGGCACACAGGACAGACACAGAAAGGACATTGCAAGCTGAATTCGTTGTATGCGGCAATTTCCTGACAGCCCGGCTTCCCCAAGCTAGGACTCACTTTAATGGCCGCCCAAGCGTGCGCGCGCTGCTCGGCAAAAGAGAACTCTACGCAGCAGACTTCACTCTGGCGCTCAGTGTGCAGGCACACAGGACAGACACGGAAAGCACATTGCCGGCTGAATTCCTTGCATGCGAGCATTTTTCTGACAGCCAGGCTTCCTCAGCAAGGCCTCACGTTAATGGCCACCCAAGCCCGCGCACGCCGCTCAGCAAAAGAGTGCTCTGCACAGCAGACTTCACTCGAGCGCATAGGGTGCAGGCACACGACACGGACGCGGAAAGCACATTGCAAGATGAATTCTTCGTATGCAGGCAATTTCCTGACAACACGGCTTCCTCAGCAAGGCCTCACGTTAATGGCCACGCAAGCGAGGACACGTCGCTCAGTAAAATAGCGCTCTGCACAGCAGACTTCACTCGGGCGCTTAGAGTGCAGGCACACAGGACAGACACGGAAAGCACATAGCAGGCTGAATTCCTTGCATGCGAGCATTTTCCTGAGGGCCTCGCTTCCTCAGCAAGGCCTCACGTTAATGGCCACCCAAGCGCGCGCACACCGCTCAGCAAAAGAGCGCTCTGCACAGCACACTTCACTCGAGCGCTTAGACTGCAGGCACACAGGACAGACATGGGAAGCACATTGCAAGCTGAATTTGTTGTTTGCGGGCAATTTCCTGACAGCCAGCTTTCTGAGCAAGGCCTCACGTTATTGGCCACCAAAGCGCGCGCTCGCCACTCAGCAAAAGAGCGCTCTGCACAGCAGACATCACTCGGCCGCTTAGAGTGCAGGCCCACAGGACTGACCCCGAAAGCACATTGCAAGCTGAATTCATTGTATGCGAGCATTTTCCTGACAGCCAGGCTTCCTCAGCAAGGCCTCACGTTAATGGCCACCCAAGCCCTTGCACGCTGCCCAGCAAGTAGAGCTCTGGACAGCAGACTCCACTCGGGCGCTTAGGGGGCAGACCCACAGGACAGTCACTGAAATTACACTGCTGGCGTGTGGGGCCACGCAAGCCCGCACACGCCGCTCAGCAAAGGAGTGCTCTGCACAGCAAAGTTCAAACGGGAGCATAGGGTGTAGACACACAGGACAGACACGGAAAGCACATTGCTGTCTGAATTCGTTGTATGTGCGCAATTTCCTGACAGCCCGGCTTCCTCAAGCTAGGGCTCACGTTAATGGCCGCCCAAGCGTGCGCTTGCCACTTGGCAAAAGAGAACTCTACGCAGCAGACTTCACTCAGGCGCTCAGTGTACAGGCACACAGGACAGACACGGAAAGCACATTGCCAGCTGAATTCGTTGTTTGCGGGCAATTTCCTAACAGCCCGGCTTCTCACCGAGGCCTCACGTTAATGGCCACCCATACGCGCGCTCGCAGCTCAGCAAAAGAGCTCTCTGCACAGCAGACATCACTCTGGCGCTTAGAGTGCAGGCACACAGGACAGACACGGAAAGCTCATTTGAAAGCAGAATTCATTCTTTGCGGGCATTTCCCTGACAACCAAGGCTTCCTCAAGCATGGCCTCACGTTAATGGCCGCCCAAGGGTGTGCACGCCCCTCAGCAAAAGAGCGCATGGCACAGCAGACTTCACTCGGGCGCTTAGAGAGCAGGCACACAGGACAGACATGTAAAGCACATTGAAAGTTGAAATCATTCTTTGCGGGCATTTCCCTGACAACCAGGCTTCCTCAAGCATGGCCTCACGTAATTGGCCGCCCAAGGGCATGCACGCCGCTCAGCAAAAGAGCGCTCGGCACAGCAGACTTCACTCGGGCGCTCTGGGTGCAGGCACACAGGACAGACACGGAAAGCACATTGCAAGCTGAATTCCTTGCATGCGAGCACTTCTCTGACAGCCAGGCTTCCTCAGCAAGGCCTCACGTTAATGGCCACCCAAACGCACGCTCGCCGCTCAGCAAAAGAGCTCTCTGCACAGCAGACATCACTCGGGCGCTTAGAGTGCAGGCACACAGGACAGACATGGAAAAAACATTGCAAACTGAATTCTTCTTATGTGGGCAATTTCCTGACAGCCTGGCTTCCTCAGCAAGGCCTCACGTTAATGGCCACGCAAGACCGCACACGCCGCTCAGCAAAATAGCGCTCTGCACAGCAGACTTCACTCGGGCGCTTAGGGTGCAGGCAAACAGGACAGACACGGAAAGTACATTGCAAGCTGAATTCGTCGTGTGCGGGCAACTTGCTGAGAGCCCGGCTTCCTCAGCAAGGCCTCTCGTTAATGGCCACCCAAGCCCCCGCACGCTGCTCAGCAAATAGAGCTCTGGACAGCAGACTCCACTCGGGCGCTTAGGGGGCAGGCGCACAGGACAGTCACTGATATTACAATGCTGGCTGAATGTGTCATATGCGGGCATTTCCATGACAGCCAGGCTTCCTCAAGCAAGGCCTCATGTTAATGGCCACCCAAGCGTGCGTGCGCCGCTCGGCAAAAGAAAACTCTATGCAGCGGACTACACTCAGACACTCAATGTGCAGTCACACAGGACAGACACGGAAAGCACATTGCCACCTGAATTTGTTGCATGCGTGCATATTTGTGACCACCAGGCTTCCACAGCAAGGCCTCACGTTACTGGCGACCAACGCCCGTGAACGCCGCTCAACGAAAGAGCGCTCCTCACAGCAGACTTCACTCAAGCGCTTACGGTGTAGGCACAGAGGAAAGACACGGAAAGCACATGGCAAGCTGAATTCGTATGCATGCAATTTCCAGAGAGCCCGGCGTACGCAGCAAGGCCTCACATGAATGGCCACGCCAGCACGCGCACGTCACTCAGCAAAAGAGCGCTCTGCACAGCAGACTTCACTCGGGCGCTTGGAGTGCAGGCACACAGGACAGACACGGAAAGCACATTGCACGTTGAATTCGTTGTTTGCGGGCAATTTCCTGACAGCCCGGCTTCTCACCAAGGCCTCACGTTAATGGATGGCCACCCAATCGCGCGGTCGCCGCTCAGCAAAAGAGCGCTCTGCACAGCAGACATCACTCGGGCGATCAGAGTGCAGGCACACAGGAGAGACACGGAAAGCACATTGCCGGCTGAATTCGTTGCATGCGGGCATTTTCGGACAGGCTTCCTCAGCAAGGCCTCGCGTTAATGCTCACCCAATCGCGCGCTCGCCGCTCAGCTAAAGAGCGCTATGCACAGCAGACTACACTTGGGTGCTTAGTGTGTAGGCACACAGGACAGACACGGAAAGCGCATTGCAGGCTGAATTCGTCGTATGCGGGCAACTTCCTGAGAGCACGTCTTCCTCAGCAGGGCCTCACGTTAATGGCCACGCATGCCCGCGCACGCCGCTCAGCAGAAGAGCTCTCTGCAAAGCAAAGTTCACACGGGCGCATAGGGTGCAGGCACACAGGACAGACACAGAAAGGACATTGCAAGCTGAATTCGTTGTATGCGGCAATTTCCTGACAGCCCGGCTTCCCCTAGCTAGGACTCACTTTAATGGCCGCCCAAGCGTGCGCGCGCTGCTCGGCAAAAGAGAACTCTACGCAGCAGACTTCACTCTGGCGCTCAGTGTGCAGGCACACAGGACAGACACGGAAAGCACATTGCCGGCTGAATTCCTTGCATGCGAGCATTTTTCTGACAGCCAGGCTTCCTCAGCAAGGCCTCACGTTAATGGCCACCCAAGCCCGCGCACGCCGCTCAGCAAAGGAGTGCTCTGCACAGCAGACTTCACTCGAGCGCATAGGGTGCAGGCACACGACACGGACGCGGAAAGCACATTGCAAGATGAATTCTTCGTATGCAGGCAATTTCCTGAAAACACGGCTTCCTCAGCAAGGCCTCACGTTAATGGCCACGCAAGCGAGGACACGTCGCTCAGTAAAATAGCGCTCTGCACAGCAGACTTCACTCGGGCGCTTAGAGTGCAGGCACACAGGACAGACACGGAAAGCACATTGCAGGCTGAATTCCTTGCATGCGAGCATTTTCCTGAGGGCCTCGCTTCCTCAGCAAGGCCTCACGTTAATGGCCACCCAAGCGCGCACACACCGCTCAGCAAAAGAGCGCTCTGCACAGCACACTTCACTCGAGCGCTTAGACTGCAGGCACACAGGACAGACATGGGAAGCACATTGCACGTTGAATTCGTTGTTTGCGGGCAATTTCCTGACAGCCCGGCTTCTCACCAAGGCCTCACGTTAATGGATGGCCACCCAATCGCGCGGTCGCCGCTCAGCAAAAGAGCGCTCTGCACAGCAGACATCACTCGGGCGATCAGAGTGCAGGCACACAGGAGAGACACGGAAAGCACATTGCCAGCTGAATTCGTTGCATGCGGGCATTTTTCGGACAGGCTTCCTCAGCAAGGCCTCGCGTTAATGCTCACCCAATCGCGCGCTCGCCGCTCAGCTAAAGAGCGCTATGCACAGCAGACTACACTTGGGTGCTTAGTGTGTAGGCACACAGGACAGACACGGAAAGCGCATTGCAGGCTGAATTCGTCGTATGCGGGCAACTTCCTGAGAGCACGTCTTCCTCAGCAGGGCCTCACGTTAATGGCCACGCATGCCCGCGCACGCCGCTCAGCAGAAGAGCTCTCTGCAAAGCAAAGTTCACACGGGCGCATAGGGTGCAGGCACACAGGACAGACACAGAAAGGACATTGCAAGCTGAATTCGTTGTATGCGGCAATTTCCTGACAGCCCGGCTTCCCCAAGCTAGGACTCACTTTAATGGCCGCCCAAGCGTGCGCGCGCTGCTCGGCAAAAGAGAACTCTACGCAGCAGACTTCACTCTGGCGCTCAGTGTGCAGGCACACAGGACAGACACGGAAAGCACATTGCCGGCTGAATTCCTTGCATGCGAGCATTTTTCTGACAGCCAGGCTTCCTCAGCAAGGCCTCACGTTAATGGCCACCCAAGCCCGCGCACGCCGCTCAGCAAAAGAGTGCTCTGCACAGCAGACTTCACTCGAGCGCATAGGGTGCAGGCACACGACACGGACGCGGAAAGCACATTGCAAGATGAATTCTTCGTATGCAGGCAATTTCCTGACAACACGGCTTCCTCAGCAAGGCCTCACGTTAATGGCCACGCAAGCGAGGACACGTCGCTCAGTAAAATAGCGCTCTGCACAGCAGACTTCACTCGGGCGCTTGGAGTGCAGGCACACAGGACAGACACGGAAAGCACATTGCACGTTGAATTCGTTGTTTGCGGGCAATTTCCTGACAGCCCGGCTTCTCACCAAGGCCGCCTCACGTTAATGCGGGCAATTTCCTGACAGCCAGCTTTCTGAGCAAGGCCTCACGTTATTGGCCACCAAAGCGCGCGCTCGCCACTCAGCAAAAGAGCGCTCTTCACAGCAGACATCACTCGGCCGCTTAGAGTGCAGGCCCACAGGACTGACCCCGAAAGCACATTGCAAGCTGAATTCCTTGCATGCGAGCATTTTCCTGAGGGCCTCGCTTCCTCAGCAAGGCTTCACGTTAATGGCCACCCAAGCGCGCACACACCGCTCAGCAAAAGAGCGCTCTGCACAGCAGATATCACTCGGGCGATCAGCGTGCAGGCACACAGGAGAGACACGGAAAGCACATTGCCAGCTGAATTCGTTGCATGCGGGCATTTTTCGGACAGGCTTCCTCAGCAAGGCCTCGCGTTAATGCTCACCCAATCGCGCGCTCGCCGCTCAGCTAAAGAGCGCTATGCACAGCAGACTACACTTGGGTGCTTAGTGTGTAGGCACACAGGACAGACACGGAAAGCGCATTGCAGGCTGAATTCGTCGTATGCGGGCAACTTCCTGAGAGCACGTCTTCCTCAGCAGGGCCTCACGTTAATGGCCACGCATGCCCGCGCACGCCGCTCAGCAGAAGAGCTCTCTGCAAAGCAAAGTTCACACGGGCGCATAGGGTGCAGGCACACAGGACAGACACAGAAAGGACATTGCAAGCTGAATTCGTTGTATGCGGCAATTTCCTGACAGCCCGGCTTCCCCAAGCTAGGACTCACTTTAATGGCCGCCCAAGCGTGCGCGCGCTGCTCGGCAAAAGAGAACTCTACGCAGCAGACTTCACTCTGGCGCTCAGTGTGCAGGCACACAGGACAGACACGGAAAGCACATTGCCGGCTGAATTCCTTGCATGCGAGCATTTTTCTGACAGCCAGGCTTCCTCAGCAAGGCCTCACGTTAATGGCCACCCAAGCCCGCGCACGCCGCTCAGCAAAAGAGTGCTCTGCACAGCAGACTTCACTCGAGCGCATAGGGTGCAGGCACACGACACGGACGCGGAAAGCACATTGCAAGATGAATTCTTCGTATGCAGGCAATTTCCTGACAACACGGCTTCCTCAGCAAGGCCTCACGTTAATGGCCACGCAAGCGAGGACACGTCGCTCAGTAAAATAGCGCTCTGCACAGCAGACTTCACTCGGGCGCTTAGAGTGCAGGCACACAGGACAGACACGGAAAGCACATAGCAGGCTGAATTCCTTGCATGCGAGCATTTTCCTGAGGGCCTCGCTTCCTCAGCAAGGCCTCACGTTAATGGCCACCCAAGCGCGCGCACACCGCTCAGCAAAAGAGCGCTCTGCACAGCACACTTCACTCGAGCGCTTAGACTGCAGGCACACAGGACAGACATGGGAAGCACATTGCAAGCTGAATTTGTTGTTTGCGGGCAATTTCCTGACAGCCAGCTTTCTGAGCAAGGCCTCACGTTATTGGCCACCAAAGCGCGCGCTCGCCACTCAGCAAAAGAGCGCTCTGCACAGCAGACATCACTCGGCCGCTTAGAGTGCAGGCCCACAGGACTGACCCCGAAAGCACATTGCAAGCTGAATTCATTGTATGCGAGCATTTTCCTGACAGCCAGGCTTCCTCAGCAAGGCCTCACGTTAATGGCCACCCAAGCCCTTGCACGCTGCCCAGCAAGTAGAGCTCTGGACAGCAGACTCCACTCGGGCGCTTAGGGGGCAGACCCACAGGACAGTCACTGAAATTACACTGCTGGCGTGTGGGGCCACGCAAGCCCGCACACGCCGCTCAGCAAAGGAGTGCTCTGCACAGCAAAGTTCAAACGGGAGCATAGGGTGTAGACACACAGGACAGACACGGAAAGCACATTGCTGTCTGAATTCGTTGTATGTGCGCAATTTCCTGACAGCCCGGCTTCCTCAAGCTAGGGCTCACGTTAATGGCCGCCCAAGCGTGCGCTTGCCACTTGGCAAAAGAGAACTCTACGCAGCAGACTTCACTCAGGCGCTCAGTGTACAGGCACACAGGACAGACACGGAAAGCACATTGCCAGCTGAATTCGTTGTTTGCGGGCAATTTCCTAACAGCCCGGCTTCTCACCGAGGCCTCACGTTAATGGCCACCCATACGCGCGCTCGCAGCTCAGCAAAAGAGCTCTCTGCACAGCAGACATCACTCTGGCGCTTAGAGTGCAGGCACACAGGACAGACACGGAAAGCTCATTTGAAAGCAGAATTCATTCTTTGCGGGCATTTCCCTGACAACCAAGGCTTCCTCAAGCATGGCCTCACGTTAATGGCCGCCCAAGGGTGTGCACGCCCCTCAGCAAAAGAGCGCATGGCACAGCAGACTTCACTCGGGCGCTTAGAGAGCAGGCACACAGGACAGACATGTAAAGCACATTGAAAGTTGAAATCATTCTTTGCGGGCATTTCCCTGACAACCAGGCTTCCTCAAGCATGGCCTCACGTAATTGGCCGCCCAAGGGCATGCACGCCGCTCAGCAAAAGAGCGCTCGGCACAGCAGACTTCACTCGGGCGCTCTGGGTGCAGGCACACAGGACAGACACGGAAAGCACATTGCAAGCTGAATTCCTTGCATGCGAGCACTTCTCTGACAGCCAGGCTTCCTCAGCAAGGCCTCACGTTAATGGCCACCCAAACGCACGCTCGCCGCTCAGCAAAAGAGCTCTCTGCACAGCAGACATCACTCGGGCGCTTAGAGTGCAGGCACACAGGACAGACATGGAAAAAACATTGCAAACTGAATTCTTCTTATGTGGGCAATTTCCTGACAGCCTGGCTTCCTCAGCAAGGCCTCACGTTAATGGCCACGCAAGACCGCACACGCCGCTCAGCAAAATAGCGCTCTGCACAGCAGACTTCACTCGGGCGCTTAGGGTGCAGGCAAACAGGACAGACACGGAAAGTACATTGCAAGCTGAATTCGTCGTGTGCGGGCAACTTGCTGAGAGCCCGGCTTCCTCAGCAAGGCCTCTCGTTAATGGCCACCCAAGCCCCCGCACGCTGCTCAGCAAATAGAGCTCTGGACAGCAGACTCCACTCGGGCGCTTAGGGGGCAGGCGCACAGGACAGTCACTGATATTACAATGCTGGCTGAATGTGTCATATGCGGGCATTTCCATGACAGCCAGGCTTCCTCAAGCAAGGCCTCATGTTAATGGCCACCCAAGCGTGCGTGCGCCGCTCGGCAAAAGAAAACTCTATGCAGCGGACTACACTCAGACACTCAATGTGCAGTCACACAGGACAGACACGGAAAGCACATTGCCACCTGAATTTGTTGCATGCGTGCATATTTGTGACCACCAGGCTTCCACAGCAAGGCCTCACGTTACTGGCGACCAACGCCCGTGAACGCCGCTCAACGAAAGAGCGCTCCTCACAGCAGACTTCACTCAAGCGCTTACGGTGTAGGCACAGAGGAAAGACACGGAAAGCACATGGCAAGCTGAATTCGTATGCATGCAATTTCCAGAGAGCCCGGCGTACGCAGCAAGGCCTCACATGAATGGCCACGCCAGCACGCGCACGTCACTCAGCAAAAGAGCGCTCTGCACAGCAGACTTCACTCGGGCGCTTGGAGTGCAGGCACACAGGACAGACACGGAAAGCACATTGCACGTTGAATTCGTTGTTTGCGGGCAATTTCCTGACAGCCCGGCTTCTCACCAAGGCCTCACGTTAATGGATGGCCACCCAATCGCGCGGTCGCCGCTCAGCAAAAGAGCGCTCTGCACAGCAGACATCACTCGGGCGATCAGAGTGCAGGCACACAGGAGAGACACGGAAAGCACATTGCCGGCTGAATTCGTTGCATGCGGGCATTTTCGGACAGGCTTCCTCAGCAAGGCCTCGCGTTAATGCTCACCCAATCGCGCGCTCGCCGCTCAGCTAAAGAGCGCTATGCACAGCAGACTACACTTGGGTGCTTAGTGTGTAGGCACACAGGACAGACACGGAAAGCGCATTGCAGGCTGAATTCGTCGTATGCGGGCAACTTCCTGAGAGCACGTCTTCCTCAGCAGGGCCTCACGTTAATGGCCACGCATGCCCGCGCACGCCGCTCAGCAGAAGAGCTCTCTGCAAAGCAAAGTTCACACGGGCGCATAGGGTGCAGGCACACAGGACAGACACAGAAAGGACATTGCAAGCTGAATTCGTTGTATGCGGCAATTTCCTGACAGCCCGGCTTCCCCAAGCTAGGACTCACTTTAATGGCCGCCCAAGCGTGCGCGCGCTGCTCGGCAAAAGAGAACTCTACGCAGCAGACTTCACTCTGGCGCTCAGTGTGCAGGCACACAGGACAGACACGGAAAGCACATTGCCGGCTGAATTCCTTGCATGCGAGCATTTTTCTGACAGCCAGGCTTCCTCAGCAAGGCCTCACGTTAATGGCCACCCAAGCCCGCGCACGCCGCTCAGCAAAAGAGTGCTCTGCACAGCAGACTTCACTCGAGCGCATAGGGTGCAGGCACACGACACGGACGCGGAAAGCACATTGCAAGATGAATTCTTCGTATGCAGGCAATTTCCTGACAACACGGCTTCCTCAGCAAGGCCTCACGTTAATGGCCACGCAAGCGAGGACACGTCGCTCAGTAAAATAGCGCTCTGCACAGCAGACTTCACTCGGGCGCTTAGAGTGCAGGCACACAGGACAGACACGGAAAGCACATAGCAGGCTGAATTCCTTGCATGCGAGCATTTTCCTGAGGGCCTCGCTTCCTCAGCAAGGCCTCACGTTAATGGCCACCCAAGCGCGCGCACACCGCTCAGCAAAAGAGCGCTCTGCACAGCACACTTCACTCGAGCGCTTAGACTGCAGGCACACAGGACAGACATGGGAAGCACATTGCAAGCTGAATTTGTTGTTTGCGGGCAATTTCCTGACAGCCAGCTTTCTGAGCAAGGCCTCACGTTATTGGCCACCAAAGCGCGCGCTCGCCACTCAGCAAAAGAGCGCTCTGCACAGCAGACATCACTCGGCCGCTTAGAGTGCAGGCCCACAGGACTGACCCCGAAAGCACATTGCAAGCTGAATTCATTGTATGCGAGCATTTTCCTGACAGCCAGGCTTCCTCAGCAAGGCCTCACGTTAATGGCCACCCAAGCCCTTGCACGCTGCCCAGCAAGTAGAGCTCTGGACAGCAGACTCCACTCGGGCGCTTAGGGGGCAGACCCACAGGACAGTCACTGAAATTACACTGCTGGCGTGTGGGGCCACGCAAGCCCGCACACGCCGCTCAGCAAAGGAGTGCTCTGCACAGCAAAGTTCAAACGGGAGCATAGGGTGTAGACACACAGGACAGACACGGAAAGCACATTGCTGTCTGAATTCGTTGTATGTGCGCAATTTCCTGACAGCCCGGCTTCCTCAAGCTAGGGCTCACGTTAATGGCCGCCCAAGCGTGCGCTTGCCACTTGGCAAAAGAGAACTCTACGCAGCAGACTTCACTCAGGCGCTCAGTGTACAGGCACACAGGACAGACACGGAAAGCACATTGCCAGCTGAATTCGTTGTTTGCGGGCAATTTCCTAACAGCCCGGCTTCTCACCGAGGCCTCACGTTAATGGCCACCCATACGCGCGCTCGCAGCTCAGCAAAAGAGCTCTCTGCACAGCAGACATCACTCTGGCGCTTAGAGTGCAGGCACACAGGACAGACACGGAAAGCTCATTTGAAAGCAGAATTCATTCTTTGCGGGCATTTCCCTGACAACCAAGGCTTCCTCAAGCATGGCCTCACGTTAATGGCCGCCCAAGGGTGTGCACGCCCCTCAGCAAAAGAGCGCATGGCACAGCAGACTTCACTCGGGCGCTTAGAGAGCAGGCACACAGGACAGACATGTAAAGCACATTGAAAGTTGAAATCATTCTTTGCGGGCATTTCCCTGACAACCAGGCTTCCTCAAGCATGGCCTCACGTAATTGGCCGCCCAAGGGCATGCACGCCGCTCAGCAAAAGAGCGCTCGGCACAGCAGACTTCACTCGGGCGCTCTGGGTGCAGGCACACAGGACAGACACGGAAAGCACATTGCAAGCTGAATTCCTTGCATGCGAGCACTTCTCTGACAGCCAGGCTTCCTCAGCAAGGCCTCACGTTAATGGCCACCCAAACGCACGCTCGCCGCTCAGCAAAAGAGCTCTCTGCACAGCAGACATCACTCGGGCGCTTAGAGTGCAGGCACACAGGACAGACATGGAAAAAACATTGCAAACTGAATTCTTCTTATGTGGGCAATTTCCTGACAGCCTGGCTTCCTCAGCAAGGCCTCACGTTAATGGCCACGCAAGACCGCACACGCCGCTCAGCAAAATAGCGCTCTGCACAGCAGACTTCACTCGGGCGCTTAGGGTGCAGGCAAACAGGACAGACACGGAAAGTACATTGCAAGCTGAATTCGTCGTGTGCGGGCAACTTGCTGAGAGCCCGGCTTCCTCAGCAAGGCCTCTCGTTAATGGCCACCCAAGCCCCCGCACGCTGCTCAGCAAATAGAGCTCTGGACAGCAGACTCCACTCGGGCGCTTAGGGGGCAGGCGCACAGGACAGTCACTGATATTACAATGCTGGCTGAATGTGTCATATGCGGGCATTTCCATGACAGCCAGGCTTCCTCAAGCAAGGCCTCATGTTAATGGCCACCCAAGCGTGCGTGCGCCGCTCGGCAAAAGAAAACTCTATGCAGCGGACTACACTCAGACACTCAATGTGCAGTCACACAGGACAGACACGGAAAGCACATTGCCACCTGAATTTGTTGCATGCGTGCATATTTGTGACCACCAGGCTTCCACAGCAAGGCCTCACGTTACTGGCGACCAACGCCCGTGAACGCCGCTCAACGAAAGAGCGCTCCTCACAGCAGACTTCACTCAAGCGCTTACGGTGTAGGCACAGAGGAAAGACACGGAAAGCACATGGCAAGCTGAATTCGTATGCATGCAATTTCCAGAGAGCCCGGCGTACGCAGCAAGGCCTCACATGAATGGCCACGCCAGCACGCGCACGTCACTCAGCAAAAGAGCGCTCTGCACAGCAGACTTCACTCGGGCGCTTGGAGTGCAGGCACACAGGACAGACACGGAAAGCACATTGCACGTTGAATTCGTTGTTTGCGGGCAATTTCCTGACAGCCCGGCTTCTCACCAAGGCCTCACGTTAATGGATGGCCACCCAATCGCGCGGTCGCCGCTCAGCAAAAGAGCGCTCTGCACAGCAGACATCACTCGGGCGATCAGAGTGCAGGCACACAGGAGAGACACGGAAAGCACATTGCCGGCTGAATTCGTTGCATGCGGGCATTTTCGGACAGGCTTCCTCAGCAAGGCCTCGCGTTAATGCTCACCCAATCGCGCGCTCGCCGCTCAGCTAAAGAGCGCTATGCACAGCAGACTACACTTGGGTGCTTAGTGTGTAGGCACACAGGACAGACACGGAAAGCGCATTGCAGGCTGAATTCGTCGTATGCGGGCAACTTCCTGAGAGCACGTCTTCCTCAGCAGGGCCTCACGTTAATGGCCACGCATGCCCGCGCACGCCGCTCAGCAGAAGAGCTCTCTGCAAAGCAAAGTTCACACGGGCGCATAGGGTGCAGGCACACAGGACAGACACAGAAAGGACATTGCAAGCTGAATTCGTTGTATGCGGCAATTTCCTGACAGCCCGGCTTCCCCTAGCTAGGACTCACTTTAATGGCCGCCCAAGCGTGCGCGCGCTGCTCGGCAAAAGAGAACTCTACGCAGCAGACTTCACTCTGGCGCTCAGTGTGCAGGCACACAGGACAGACACGGAAAGCACATTGCCGGCTGAATTCCTTGCATGCGAGCATTTTTCTGACAGCCAGGCTTCCTCAGCAAGGCCTCACGTTAATGGCCACCCAAGCCCGCGCACGCCGCTCAGCAAAAGAGTGCTCTGCACAGCAGACTTCACTCGAGCGCATAGGGTGCAGGCACACGACACGGACGCGGAAAGCACATTGCAAGATGAATTCTTCGTATGCAGGCAATTTCCTGACAACACGGCTTCCTCAGCAAGGCCTCACGTTAATGGCCACGCAAGCGAGGACACGTCGCTCAGTAAAATAGCGCTCTGCACAGCAGACTTCACTCGGGCGCTTAGAGTGCAGGCACACAGGACAGACACGGAAAGCACATTGCAGGCTGAATTCCTTGCATGCGAGCATTTTCCTGAGGGCCGCGCTTCCTCAGCAAGGCCTCACGTTAATGGCCACCCAAGCGCGCGGTCGCCGCTCAGCAAAAGAGCGCTCTGCACAGCACACATCACTCGGGCGATCAGACTGCAGGCACACAGGAGAGACACGGAAAGCACATTGCCAGCTGAATTCGTTGCATGCGGGCATTTTTCGGACAGGCTTCCTCAGCAAGGCCTCGCGTTAATGCTCACCCAATCGCGCGCTCGCCGCTCAGCTAAAGAGCGCTATGCACAGCAGACTACACTTGGGTGCTTAGTGTGTAGGCACACAGGACAGACACGGAAAGCGCATTGCAGGCTGAATTCGTCGTATGCGGGCAACTTCCTGAGAGCACGTCTTCCTCAGCAGGGCCTCACGTTAATGGCCACGCATGCCCGCGCACGCCGCTCAGCAGAAGAGCTCTCTGCAAAGCAAAGTTCACACGGGCGCATAGGGTGCAGGCACACAGGACAGACACAGAAAGGACATTGCAAGCTGAATTCGTTGTATGCGGCAATTTCCTGACAGCCCGGCTTCCCCAAGCTAGGACTCACTTTAATGGCCGCCCAAGCGTGCGCGCGCTGCTCGGCAAAAGAGAACTCTACGCAGCAGACTTCACTCTGGCGCTCAGTGTGCAGGCACACAGGACAGACACGGAAAGCACATTGCCGGCTGAATTCCTTGCATGCGAGCATTTTTCTGACAGCCAGGCTTCCTCAGCAAGGCCTCACGTTAATGGCCACCCAAGCCCGCGCACGCCGCTCAGCAAAAGAGTGCTCTGCACAGCAGACTTCACTCGAGCGCATAGGGTGCAGGCACACGACACGGACGCGGAAAGCACATTGCAAGATGAATTCTTCGTATGCAGGCAATTTCCTGACAACACGGCTTCCTCAGCAAGGCCTCACGTTAATGGCCACGCAAGCGAGGACACGTCGCTCAGTAAAATAGCGCTCTGCACAGCAGACTTCACTCGGGCGCTTGGAGTGCAGGCACACAGGACAGACACGGAAAGCACATTGCACGTTGAATTCGTTGTTTGCGGGCAATTTCCTGACAGCCCGGCTTCTCACCAAGGCCTCACGTTAATGGATGGCCACCCAATCGCGCGGTCGCCGCTCAGCAAAAGAGCGCTCTGCACAGCAGACATCACTCGGGCGATCAGAGTGCAGGCACACAGGAGAGACACGGAAAGCACATTGCCAGCTGAATTCGTTGCATGCGGGCATTTTTCGGACAGCCTTCCTCAGCAAGGCCTCACGTTAATGGCCACGCAAGCGAGGACACGTCGCTCAGTAAAATAGCGCTCTGCACAGCAGACTTCACTCGGACGCTTAGAGTGCAGGCACACAGGACAGACACGGAAAGCACATTGCAGGCTGAATTCCTTGCATGCGAGCATTTTCCTGAGGGCCTCGCTTCCTCAGCAAGGCCTCACGTTAATGGCCACCCAAGCGCGCACACACCGCTCAGCAAAAGAGCGCTCTGCACAGCACACTTCACTCGAGCGCTTAGACTGCAGGCACACAGGACAGACATGGGAAGCACATTGCAAGCTGAATTCGTTGTTTGCGGGCAATTTCCTGACAGCCCGGCTTCTCACCAAGGCCTCACGTTAATGGATGGCCACCCAATCGCGCGGTCGCCGCTCAGCAAAAGAGCGCTCTGCACAGCAGACATCACTCGGGCGATCAGAGTGCAGGCACACAGGAGAGACACGGAAAGCACATTGCCAGCTGAATTCGTTGCATGCGGGCATTTTTCGGACAGGCTTCCTCAGCAAGGCCTCGCGTTAATGCTCACCCAATCGCGCGCTCGCCGCTCAGCTAAAGAGCGCTATGCACAGCAGACTACACTTGGGTGCTTAGTGTGTAGGCACACAGGACAGACACGGAAAGCGCATTGCAGGCTGAATTCGTCGTATGCGGGCAACTTCCTGAGAGCACGTCTTCCTCAGCAGGGCCTCACGTTAATGGCCACGCATGCCCGCGCACGCCGCTCAGCAGAAGAGCTCTCTGCAAAGCAAAGTTCACACGGGCGCATAGGGTGCAGGCACACAGGACAGACACAGAAAGGACATTGCAAGCTGAATTCGTTGTATGCGGCAATTTCCTGACAGCCCGGCTTCCCCAAGCTAGGACTCACTTTAATGGCCGCCCAAGCGTGCGCGCGCTGCTCGGCAAAAGAGAACTCTACGCAGCAGACTTCACTCTGGCGCTCAGTGTGCAGGCACACAGGACAGACACGGAAAGCACATTGCCGGCTGAATTCCTTGCATGCGAGCATTTTTCTGACAGCCAGGCTTCCTCAGCAAGGCCTCACGTTAATGGCCACCCAAGCCCGCGCACGCCGCTCAGCAAAAGAGTGCTCTGCACAGCAGACTTCACTCGAGCGCATAGGGTGCAGGCACACGACACGGACGCGGAAAGCACATTGCAAGATGAATTCTTCGTATGCAGGCAATTTCCTGACAACACGGCTTCCTCAGCAAGGCCTCACGTTAATGGCCACGCAAGCGAGGACACGTCGCTCAGTAAAATAGCGCTCTGCACAGCAGACTTCACTCGGGCGCTTAGAGTGCAGGCACACAGGACAGACACGGAAAGCACATAGCAGGCTGAATTCCTTGCATGCGAGCATTTTCCTGAGGGCCTCGCTTCCTCAGCAAGGCCTCACGTTAATGGCCACCCAAGCGCGCGCACACCGCTCAGCAAAAGAGCGCTCTGCACAGCACACTTCACTCGAGCGCTTAGACTGCAGGCACACAGGACAGACATGGGAAGCACATTGCAAGCTGAATTTGTTGTTTGCGGGCAATTTCCTGACAGCCAGCTTTCTGAGCAAGGCCTCACGTTATTGGCCACCAAAGCGCGCGCTCGCCACTCAGCAAAAGAGCGCTCTGCACAGCAGACATCACTCGGCCGCTTAGAGTGCAGGCCCACAGGACTGACCCCGAAAGCACATTGCAAGCTGAATTCATTGTATGCGAGCATTTTCCTGACAGCCAGGCTTCCTCAGCAAGGCCTCACGTTAATGGCCACCCAAGCCCTTGCACGCTGCCCAGCAAGTAGAGCTCTGGACAGCAGACTCCACTCGGGCGCTTAGGGGGCAGACCCACAGGACAGTCACTGAAATTACACTGCTGGCGTGTGGGGCCACGCAAGCCCGCACACGCCGCTCAGCAAAGGAGTGCTCTGCACAGCAAAGTTCAAACGGGAGCATAGGGTGTAGACACACAGGACAGACACGGAAAGCACATTGCTGTCTGAATTCGTTGTATGTGCGCAATTTCCTGACAGCCCGGCTTCCTCAAGCTAGGGCTCACGTTAATGGCCGCCCAAGCGTGCGCTTGCCACTTGGCAAAAGAGAACTCTACGCAGCAGACTTCACTCAGGCGCTCAGTGTACAGGCACACAGGACAGACACGGAAAGCACATTGCCAGCTGAATTCGTTGTTTGCGGGCAATTTCCTAACAGCCCGGCTTCTCACCGAGGCCTCACGTTAATGGCCACCCATACGCGCGCTCGCAGCTCAGCAAAAGAGCTCTCTGCACAGCAGACATCACTCTGGCGCTTAGAGTGCAGGCACACAGGACAGACACGGAAAGCTCATTTGAAAGCAGAATTCATTCTTTGCGGGCATTTCCCTGACAACCAAGGCTTCCTCAAGCATGGCCTCACGTTAATGGCCGCCCAAGGGTGTGCACGCCCCTCAGCAAAAGAGCGCATGGCACAGCAGACTTCACTCGGGCGCTTAGAGAGCAGGCACACAGGACAGACATGTAAAGCACATTGAAAGTTGAAATCATTCTTTGCGGGCATTTCCCTGACAACCAGGCTTCCTCAAGCATGGCCTCACGTAATTGGCCGCCCAAGGGCATGCACGCCGCTCAGCAAAAGAGCGCTCGGCACAGCAGACTTCACTCGGGCGCTCTGGGTGCAGGCACACAGGACAGACACGGAAAGCACATTGCAAGCTGAATTCCTTGCATGCGAGCACTTCTCTGACAGCCAGGCTTCCTCAGCAAGGCCTCACGTTAATGGCCACCCAAACGCACGCTCGCCGCTCAGCAAAAGAGCTCTCTGCACAGCAGACATCACTCGGGCGCTTAGAGTGCAGGCACACAGGACAGACATGGAAAAAACATTGCAAACTGAATTCTTCTTATGTGGGCAATTTCCTGACAGCCTGGCTTCCTCAGCAAGGCCTCACGTTAATGGCCACGCAAGACCGCACACGCCGCTCAGCAAAATAGCGCTCTGCACAGCAGACTTCACTCGGGCGCTTAGGGTGCAGGCAAACAGGACAGACACGGAAAGTACATTGCAAGCTGAATTCGTCGTGTGCGGGCAACTTGCTGAGAGCCCGGCTTCCTCAGCAAGGCCTCTCGTTAATGGCCACCCAAGCCCCCGCACGCTGCTCAGCAAATAGAGCTCTGGACAGCAGACTCCACTCGGGCGCTTAGGGGGCAGGCGCACAGGACAGTCACTGATATTACAATGCTGGCTGAATGTGTCATATGCGGGCATTTCCATGACAGCCAGGCTTCCTCAAGCAAGGCCTCATGTTAATGGCCACCCAAGCGTGCGTGCGCCGCTCGGCAAAAGAAAACTCTATGCAGCGGACTACACTCAGACACTCAATGTGCAGTCACACAGGACAGACACGGAAAGCACATTGCCACCTGAATTTGTTGCATGCGTGCATATTTGTGACCACCAGGCTTCCACAGCAAGGCCTCACGTTACTGGCGACCAACGCCCGTGAACGCCGCTCAACGAAAGAGCGCTCCTCACAGCAGACTTCACTCAAGCGCTTACGGTGTAGGCACAGAGGAAAGACACGGAAAGCACATGGCAAGCTGAATTCGTATGCATGCAATTTCCAGAGAGCCCGGCGTACGCAGCAAGGCCTCACATGAATGGCCACGCCAGCACGCGCACGTCACTCAGCAAAAGAGCGCTCTGCACAGCAGACTTCACTCGGGCGCTTGGAGTGCAGGCACACAGGACAGACACGGAAAGCACATTGCACGTTGAATTCGTTGTTTGCGGGCAATTTCCTGACAGCCCGGCTTCTCACCAAGGCCTCACGTTAATGGATGGCCACCCAATCGCGCGGTCGCCGCTCAGCAAAAGAGCGCTCTGCACAGCAGACATCACTCGGGCGATCAGAGTGCAGGCACACAGGAGAGACACGGAAAGCACATTGCCGGCTGAATTCGTTGCATGCGGGCATTTTCGGACAGGCTTCCTCAGCAAGGCCTCGCGTTAATGCTCACCCAATCGCGCGCTCGCCGCTCAGCTAAAGAGCGCTATGCACAGCAGACTACACTTGGGTGCTTAGTGTGTAGGCACACAGGACAGACACGGAAAGCGCATTGCAGGCTGAATTCGTCGTATGCGGGCAACTTCCTGAGAGCACGTCTTCCTCAGCAGGGCCTCACGTTAATGGCCACGCATGCCCGCGCACGCCGCTCAGCAGAAGAGCTCTCTGCAAAGCAAAGTTCACACGGGCGCATAGGGTGCAGGCACACAGGACAGACACAGAAAGGACATTGCAAGCTGAATTCGTTGTATGCGGCAATTTCCTGACAGCCCGGCTTCCCCTAGCTAGGACTCACTTTAATGGCCGCCCAAGCGTGCGCGCGCTGCTCGGCAAAAGAGAACTCTACGCAGCAGACTTCACTCTGGCGCTCAGTGTGCAGGCACACAGGACAGACACGGAAAGCACATTGCCGGCTGAATTCCTTGCATGCGAGCATTTTTCTGACAGCCAGGCTTCCTCAGCAAGGCCTCACGTTAATGGCCACCCAAGCCCGTGCACGCCGCTCAGCAAAGGAGTGCTCTGCACAGCAGAC
Source organism: Manis javanica (assembly GCF_040802235.1). Classification (NCBI taxonomy): domain Eukaryota; kingdom Metazoa; phylum Chordata; class Mammalia; order Pholidota; family Manidae; genus Manis; species Manis javanica. Next base: position 30,166,090 of record NC_133168.1, on the reverse strand, counting down.
TTCACTCGAGCGCATAGGGTGCAGGCACACGACACGGACGCGGAAAGCACATTGCAAGATGAATTCTTCGTATGCAGGCAATTTCCTGAAAACACGGCTTCCTCAGCAAGGCCTCACGTTAATGGCCACGCAAGCGAGGACACGTCGCTCAGTAAAATAGCGCTCTGCACAGCAGACTTCACTCGGGCGCTTAGAGTGCAGGCACACAGGACAGACACGGAAAGCACATTGCAGGCTGAATTCCTTGCATGCGAGCATTTTCCTGAGGGCCTCGCTTCCTCAGCAAGGCCTCACGTTAATGGCCACCCAAGCGCGCACACACCGCTCAGCAAAAGAGCGCTCTGCACAGCACACTTCACTCGAGCGCTTAGACTGCAGGCACACAGGACAGACATGGGAAGCACATTGCACGTTGAATTCGTTGTTTGCGGGCAATTTCCTGACAGCCCGGCTTCTCACCAAGGCCTCACGTTAATGGATGGCCACCCAATCGCGCGGTCGCCGCTCAGCAAAAGAGCGCTCTGCACAGCAGACATCACTCGGGCGATCAGAGTGCAGGCACACAGGAGAGACACGGAAAGCACATTGCCAGCTGAATTCGTTGCATGCGGGCATTTTTCGGACAGGCTTCCTCAGCAAGGCCTCGCGTTAATGCTCACCCAATCGCGCGCTCGCCGCTCAGCTAAAGAGCGCTATGCACAGCAGACTACACTTGGGTGCTTAGTGTGTAGGCACACAGGACAGACAAGGAAAGCGCATTGCAGGCTGAATTCGTCGTATGCGGGCAACTTCCTGAGAGCACGTCTTCCTCAGCAGGGCCTCACGTTAATGGCCACGCATGCCCGCGCACGCCGCTCAGCAGAAGAGCTCTCTGCAAAGCAAAGTTCACACGGGCGCATAGGGTGCAGGCACACAGGACAGACACAGAAAGGACATTGCAAGCTGAATTCGTTGTATGCGGCAATTTCCTGACAGCCCGGCTTCCCCAAGCTAGGACTCACTTTAATGGCCGCCCAAGCGTGCGCGCGCTGCTCGGCAAAAGAGAACTCTACGCAGCAGACTTCACTCTGGCGCTCAGTGTGCAGGCACACAGGACAGACACGGAAAGCACATTGCCGGCTGAATTCCTTGCATGCGAGCATTTTTCTGACAGCCAGGCTTCCTCAGCAAGGCCTCACGTTAATGGCCACCCAAGCCCGCGCACGCCGCTCAGCAAAAGAGTGCTCTGCACAGCAGACTTCACTCGAGCGCATAGGGTGCAGGCACACGACACGGACGCGGAAAGCACATTGCAAGATGAATTCTTCGTATGCAGGCAATTTCCTGACAACACGGCTTCCTCAGCAAGGCCTCACGTTAATGGCCACGCAAGCGAGGACACGTCGCTCAGTAAAATAGCGCTCTGCACAGCAGACTTCACTCGGGCGCTTGGAGTGCAGGCACACAGGACAGACACGGAAAGCACATTGCACGTTGAATTCGTTGTTTGCGGGCAATTTCCTGACAGCCCGGCTTCTCACCAAGGCCTCACGTTAATGGATGGCCACCCAATCGCGCGGTCGCCGCTCAGCAAAAGAGCGCTCTGCACAGCAGACATCACTCGGGCGATCAGAGTGCAGGCACACAGGAGAGACACGGAAAGCACATTGCCAGCTGAATTCGTTGCATGCGGGCATTTTTCGGACAGCCTTCCTCAGCAAGGCCTCACGTTAATGGCCACGCAAGCGAGGACACGTCGCTCAGTAAAATAGCGCTCTGCACAGCAGACTTCACTCGGACGCTTAGAGTGCAGGCACACAGGACAGACACGGAAAGCACATTGCAGGCTGAATTCCTTGCATGCGAGCATTTTCCTGAGGGCCTCGCTTCCTCAGCAAGGCCTCACGTTAATGGCCACCCAAGCGCGCGCACACCGCTCAGCAAAAGAGCGCCCTGCACAGCACACTTCACTCGAGCGCTTAGACTGCAGGCACACAGGACAGACACAGAAAGGACATTGCAAGCTGAATTCTTCGTATGCAGGCAATTTCCTGACAACACGGCTTCCTCAGCAAGGCCTCACGTTAATGGCCACGCAAGCGAGGACACGTCGCTCAGTAAAATAGCGCTCTGCACAGCAGACTTCACTCGGGCGCTTAGAGTGCAGGCACACAGGACAGACACGGAAAGCACATAGCAGGCTGAATTCCTTGCATGCGAGCATTTTCCTGAGGGCCTCGCTTCCTCAGCAAGGCCTCACGTTAATGGCCACCCAAGCGCGCGCACACCGCTCAGCAAAAGAGCGCTCTGCACAGCACACTTCACTCGAGCGCTTAGACTGCAGGCACACAGGACAGACATGGGAAGCACATTGCAAGCTGAATTTGTTGTTTGCGGGCAATTTCCTGACAGCCAGCTTTCTGAGCAAGGCCTCACGTTATTGGCCACCAAAGCGCGCGCTCGCCACTCAGCAAAAGAGCGCTCTGCACAGCAGACATCACTCGGCCGCTTAGAGTGCAGGCCCACAGGACTGACCCCGAAAGCACATTGCAAGCTGAATTCATTGTATGCGAGCATTTTCCTGACAGCCAGGCTTCCTCAGCAAGGCCTCACGTTAATGGCCACCCAAGCCCTTGCACGCTGCCCAGCAAGTAGAGCTCTGGACAGCAGACTCCACTCGGGCGCTTAGGGGGCAGACCCACAGGACAGTCACTGAAATTACACTGCTGGCGTGTGGGGCCACGCAAGCCCGCACACGCCGCTCAGCAAAGGAGTGCTCTGCACAGCAAAGTTCAAACGGGAGCATAGGGTGTAGACACACAGGACAGACACGGAAAGCACATTGCTGTCTGAATTCGTTGTATGTGCGCAATTTCCTGACAGCCCGGCTTCCTCAAGCTAGGGCTCACGTTAATGGCCGCCCAAGCGTGCGCTTGCCACTTGGCAAAAGAGAACTCTACGCAGCAGACTTCACTCAGGCGCTCAGTGTACAGGCACACAGGACAGACACGGAAAGCACATTGCCAGCTGAATTCGTTGTTTGCGGGCAATTTCCTAACAGCCCGGCTTCTCACCGAGGCCTCACGTTAATGGCCACCCATACGCGCGCTCGCAGCTCAGCAAAAGAGCTCTCTGCACAGCAGACATCACTCTGGCGCTTAGAGTGCAGGCACACAGGACAGACACGGAAAGCTCATTTGAAAGCAGAATTCATTCTTTGCGGGCATTTCCCTGACAACCAAGGCTTCCTCAAGCATGGCCTCACGTTAATGGCCGCCCAAGGGTGTGCACGCCCCTCAGCAAAAGAGCGCATGGCACAGCAGACTTCACTCGGGCGCTTAGAGAGCAGGCACACAGGACAGACATGTAAAGCACATTGAAAGTTGAAATCATTCTTTGCGGGCATTTCCCTGACAACCAGGCTTCCTCAAGCATGGCCTCACGTAATTGGCCGCCCAAGGGCATGCACGCCGCTCAGCAAAAGAGCGCTCGGCACAGCAGACTTCACTCGGGCGCTCTGGGTGCAGGCACACAGGACAGACACGGAAAGCACATTGCAAGCTGAATTCCTTGCATGCGAGCACTTCTCTGACAGCCAGGCTTCCTCAGCAAGGCCTCACGTTAATGGCCACCCAAACGCACGCTCGCCGCTCAGCAAAAGAGCTCTCTGCACAGCAGACATCACTCGGGCGCTTAGAGTGCAGGCACACAGGACAGACATGGAAAAAACATTGCAAACTGAATTCTTCTTATGTGGGCAATTTCCTGACAGCCTGGCTTCCTCAGCAAGGCCTCACGTTAATGGCCACGCAAGACCGCACACGCCGCTCAGCAAAATAGCGCTCTGCACAGCAGACTTCACTCGGGCGCTTAGGGTGCAGGCAAACAGGACAGACACGGAAAGTACATTGCAAGCTGAATTCGTCGTGTGCGGGCAACTTGCTGAGAGCCCGGCTTCCTCAGCAAGGCCTCTCGTTAATGGCCACCCAAGCCCCCGCACGCTGCTCAGCAAATAGAGCTCTGGACAGCAGACTCCACTCGGGCGCTTAGGGGGCAGGCGCACAGGACAGTCACTGATATTACAATGCTGGCTGAATGTGTCATATGCGGGCATTTCCATGACAGCCAGGCTTCCTCAAGCAAGGCCTCATGTTAATGGCCACCCAAGCGTGCGTGCGCCGCTCGGCAAAAGAAAACTCTATGCAGCGGACTACACTCAGACACTCAATGTGCAGTCACACAGGACAGACACGGAAAGCACATTGCCACCTGAATTTGTTGCATGCGTGCATATTTGTGACCACCAGGCTTCCACAGCAAGGCCTCACGTTACTGGCGACCAACGCCCGTGAACGCCGCTCAACGAAAGAGCGCTCCTCACAGCAGACTTCACTCAAGCGCTTACGGTGTAGGCACAGAGGAAAGACACGGAAAGCACATGGCAAGCTGAATTCGTATGCATGCAATTTCCAGAGAGCCCGGCGTACGCAGCAAGGCCTCACATGAATGGCCACGCCAGCACGCGCACGTCACTCAGCAAAAGAGCGCTCTGCACAGCAGACTTCACTCGGGCGCTTGGAGTGCAGGCACACAGGACAGACACGGAAAGCACATTGCACGTTGAATTCGTTGTTTGCGGGCAATTTCCTGACAGCCCGGCTTCTCACCAAGGCCTCACGTTAATGGATGGCCACCCAATCGCGCGGTCGCCGCTCAGCAAAAGAGCGCTCTGCACAGCAGACATCACTCGGGCGATCAGAGTGCAGGCACACAGGAGAGACACGGAAAGCACATTGCCGGCTGAATTCGTTGCATGCGGGCATTTTTCGGACAGGCTTCCTCAGCAAGGCCTCGCGTTAATGCTCACCCAATCGCGCGCTCGCCGCTCAGCTAAAGAGCGCTATGCACAGCAGACTACACTTGGGTGCTTAGTGTGTAGGCACACAGGACAGACACGGAAAGCGCATTGCAGGCTGAATTCGTCGTATGCGGGCAACTTCCTGAGAGCACGTCTTCCTCAGCAGGGCCTCACGTTAATGGCCACGCATGCCCGCGCACGCCGCTCAGCAGAAGAGCTCTCTGCAAAGCAAAGTTCACACGGGCGCATAGGGTGCAGGCACACAGGACAGACACAGAAAGGACATTGCAAGCTGAATTCGTTGTATGCGGCAATTTCCTGACAGCCCGGCTTCCCCTAGCTAGGACTCACTTTAATGGCCGCCCAAGCGTGCGCGCGCTGCTCGGCAAAAGAGAACTCTACGCAGCAGACTTCACTCTGGCGCTCAGTGTGCAGGCACACAGGACAGACACGGAAAGCACATTGCCGGCTGAATTCCTTGCATGCGAGCATTTTTCTGACAGCCAGGCTTCCTCAGCAAGGCCTCACGTTAATGGCCACCCAAGCCCGTGCACGCCGCTCAGCAAAGGAGTGCTCTGCACAGCAGACTTCACTCGAGCGCATAGGGTGCAGGCACACGACACGGACGCGGAAAGCACATTGCAAGATGAATTCTTCGTATGCAGGCAATTTCCTGAAAACACGGCTTCCTCAGCAAGGCCTCACGTTAATGGCCACGCAAGCGAGGACACGTCGCTCAGTAAAATAGCGCTCTGCACAGCAGACTTCACTCGGGCGCTTAGAGTGCAGGCACACAGGACAGACACGGAAAGCACATTGCAGGCTGAATTCCTTGCATGCGAGCATTTTCCTGAGGGCCTCGCTTCCTCAGCAAGGCCTCACGTTAATGGCCACCCAAGCGCGCACACACCGCTCAGCAAAAGAGCGCTCTGCACAGCACACTTCACTCGAGCGCTTAGACTGCAGGCACACAGGACAGACATGGGAAGCACATTGCACGTTGAATTCGTTGTTTGCGGGCAATTTCCTGACAGCCCGGCTTCTCACCAAGGCCTCACGTTAATGGATGGCCACCCAATCGCGCGGTCGCCGCTCAGCAAAAGAGCGCTCTGCACAGCAGACATCACTCGGGCGATCAGAGTGCAGGCACACAGGAGAGACACGGAAAGCACATTGCCAGCTGAATTCGTTGCATGCGGGCATTTTTCGGACAGGCTTCCTCAGCAAGGCCTCGCGTTAATGCTCACCCAATCGCGCGCTCGCCGCTCAGCTAAAGAGCGCTATGCACAGCAGACTACACTTGGGTGCTTAGTGTGTAGGCACACAGGACAGACAAGGAAAGCGCATTGCAGGCTGAATTCGTCGTATGCGGGCAACTTCCTGAGAGCACGTCTTCCTCAGCAGGGCCTCACGTTAATGGCCACGCATGCCCGCGCACGCCGCTCAGCAGAAGAGCTCTCTGCAAAGCAAAGTTCACACGGGCGCATAGGGTGCAGGCACACAGGACAGACACAGAAAGGACATTGCAAGCTGAATTCGTTGTATGCGGCAATTTCCTGACAGCCCGGCTTCCCCAAGCTAGGACTCACTTTAATGGCCGCCCAAGCGTGCGCGCGCTGCTCGGCAAAAGAGAACTCTACGCAGCAGACTTCACTCTGGCGCTCAGTGTGCAGGCACACAGGACAGACACGGAAAGCACATTGCCGGCTGAATTCCTTGCATGCGAGCATTTTTCTGACAGCCAGGCTTCCTCAGCAAGGCCTCACGTTAATGGCCACCCAAGCCCGCGCACGCCGCTCAGCAAAAGAGTGCTCTGCACAGCAGACTTCACTCGAGCGCATAGGGTGCAGGCACACGACACGGACGCGGAAAGCACATTGCAAGATGAATTCTTCGTATGCAGGCAATTTCCTGACAACACGGCTTCCTCAGCAAGGCCTCACGTTAATGGCCACGCAAGCGAGGACACGTCGCTCAGTAAAATAGCGCTCTGCACAGCAGACTTCACTCGGGCGCTTGGAGTGCAGGCACACAGGACAGACACGGAAAGCACATTGCACGTTGAATTCGTTGTTTGCGGGCAATTTCCTGACAGCCCGGCTTCTCACCAAGGCCTCACGTTAATGGATGGCCACCCAATCGCGCGGTCGCCGCTCAGCAAAAGAGCGCTCTGCACAGCAGACATCACTCGGGCGATCAGAGTGCAGGCACACAGGAGAGACACGGAAAGCACATTGCCAGCTGAATTCGTTGCATGCGGGCATTTTTCGGACAGGCTTCCTCAGCAAGGCCTCGCGTTAATGCTCACCCAATCGCGCGCTCGCCGCTCAGCTAAAGAGCGCTATGCACAGCAGACTACACTTGGGTGCTTAGTGTGTAGGCACACAGGACAGACACGGAAAGCGCATTGCAGGCTGAATTCGTCGTATGCGGGCAACTTCCTGAGAGCACGTCTTCCTCAGCAGGGCCTCACGTTAATGGCCACGCATGCCCGCGCACGCCGCTCAGCAGAAGAGCTCTCTGCAAAGCAAAGTTCACACGGGCGCATAGGGTGCAGGCACACAGGACAGACACAGAAAGGACATTGCAAGCTGAATTCGTTGTATGCGGCAATTTCCTGACAGCCCGGCTTCCCCAAGCTAGGACTCACTTTAATGGCCGCCCAAGCGTGCGCGCGCTGCTCGGCAAAAGAGAACTCTACGCAGCAGACTTCACTCTGGCGCTCAGTGTGCAGGCACACAGGACAGACACGGAAAGCACATTGCCGGCTGAATTCCTTGCATGCGAGCATTTTTCTGACAGCCAGGCTTCCTCAGCAAGGCCTCACGTTAATGGCCACCCAAGCCCGCGCACGCCGCTCAGCAAAAGAGTGCTCTGCACAGCAGACTTCACTCGAGCGCATAGGGTGCAGGCACACGACACGGACGCGGAAAGCACATTGCAAGATGAATTCTTCGTATGCAGGCAATTTCCTGAAAACACGGCTTCCTCAGCAAGGCCTCACGTTAATGGCCACGCAAGCGAGGACACGTCGCTCAGTAAAATAGCGCTCTGCACAGCAGACTTCACTCGGGCGCTTAGAGTGCAGGCACACAGGACAGACACGGAAAGCACATTGCAGGCTGAATTCCTTGCATGCGAGCATTTTCCTGAGGGCCTCGCTTCCTCAGCAAGGCCTCACGTTAATGGCCACCCAAGCGCGCACACACCGCTCAGCAAAAGAGCGCTCTGCACAGCACACTTCACTCGAGCGCTTAGACTGCAGGCACACAGGACAGACATGGGAAGCACATTGCACGTTGAATTCGTTGTTTGCGGGCAATTTCCTGACAGCCCGGCTTCTCACCAAGGCCTCACGTTAATGGATGGCCACCCAATCGCGCGGTCGCCGCTCAGCAAAAGAGCGCTCTGCACAGCAGACATCACTCGGGCGATCAGAGTGCAGGCACACAGGAGAGACACGGAAAGCACATTGCCAGCTGAATTCGTTGCATGCGGGCATTTTTCGGACAGGCTTCCTCAGCAAGGCCTCGCGTTAATGCTCACCCAATCGCGCGCTCGCCGCTCAGCTAAAGAGCGCTATGCACAGCAGACTACACTTGGGTGCTTAGTGTGTAGGCACACAGGACAGACACGGAAAGCGCATTGCAGGCTGAATTCGTCGTATGCGGGCAACTTCCTGAGAGCACGTCTTCCTCAGCAGGGCCTCACGTTAATGGCCACGCATGCCCGCGCACGCCGCTCAGCAGAAGAGCTCTCTGCAAAGCAAAGTTCACACGGGCGCATAGGGTGCAGGCACACAGGACAGACACAGAAAGGACATTGCAAGCTGAATTCGTTGTATGCGGCAATTTCCTGACAGCCCGGCTTCCCCAAGCTAGGACTCACTTTAATGGCCGCCCAAGCGTGCGCGCGCTGCTCGGCAAAAGAGAACTCTACGCAGCAGACTTCACTCTGGCGCTCAGTGTGCAGGCACACAGGACAGACACGGAAAGCACATTGCCGGCTGAATTCCTTGCATGCGAGCATTTTTCTGACAGCCAGGCTTCCTCAGCAAGGCCTCACGTTAATGGCCACCCAAGCCCGTGCACGCCGCTCAGCAAAAGAGTGCTCTGCACAGCAGACTTCACTCGAGCGCATAGGGTGCAGGCACACGACACGGACGCGGAAAGCACATTGCAAGATGAATTCTTCGTATGCAGGCAATTTCCTGACAACACGGCTTCCTCAGCAAGGCCTCACGTTAATGGCCACGCAAGCGAGGACACGTCGCTCAGTAAAATAGCGCTCTGCACAGCAGACTTCACTCGGGCGCTTGGAGTGCAGGCACACAGGACAGACACGGAAAGCACATTGCACGTCGCTTAGAGTGCAGGCACACAGGACAGACACGGAAAGCACATTGCAGGCTGAATTCCTTGCATGCGAGCATTTTCCTGAGGGCCTCGCTTCCTCAGCAAGGCCTCACGTTAATGGCCACCCAAGCGCGCACACACCGCTCAGCAAAAGAGCGCTCTGCACAGCACACTTCACTCGAGCGCTTAGACTGCAGGCACACAGGACAGACATGGGAAGCACATTGCAAGCTGAATTCGTTGTTTGCGGGCAATTTCCTGACAGCCCGGCTTCTCACCAAGGCCTCACGTTAATGGATGGCCACCCAATCGCGCGGTCGCCGCTCAGCAAAAGAGCGCTCTGCACAGCAGACATCACTCGGGCGATCAGAGTGCAGGCACACAGGAGAGACACGGAAAGCACATTGCCAGCTGAATTCGTTGCATGCGGGCATTTTTCGGACAGGCTTCCTCAGCAAGGCCTCGCGTTAATGCTCACCCAATCGCGCGCTCGCCGCTCAGCTAAAGAGCGCTATGCACAGCAGACTACACTTGGGTGCTTAGTGTGTAGGCACACAGGACAGACACGGAAAGCGCATTGCAGGCTGAATTCGTCGTATGCGGGCAACTTCCTGAGAGCACGTCTTCCTCAGCAGGGCCTCACGTTAATGGCCACGCATGCCCGCGCACGCCGCTCAGCAGAAGAGCTCTCTGCAAAGCAAAGTTCACACGGGCGCATAGGGTGCAGGCACACAGGACAGACACAGAAAGGACATTGCAAGCTGAATTCGTTGTATGCGGCAATTTCCTGACAGCCCGGCTTCCCCAAGCTAGGACTCACTTTAATGGCCGCCCAAGCGTGCGCGCGCTGCTCGGCAAAAGAGAACTCTGCGCAGCAGACTTCACTCTGGCGCTCAGTGTGCAGGCACACAGGACAGACACGGAAAGCACATTGCCGGCTGAATTCCTTGCATGCGAGCATTTTTCTGACAGCCAGGCTTCCTCAGCAAGGCCTCACGTTAATGGCCACCCAAGCCCGCGCACGCCGCTCAGCAAAAGAGTGCTCTGCACAGCAGACTTCACTCGAGCGCATAGGGTGCAGGCACACGACACGGACGCGGAAAGCACATTGCAAGATGAATTCTTCGTATGCAGGCAATTTCCTGACAACACGGCTTCCTCAGCAAGGCCTCACGTTAATGGCCACGCAAGCGAGGACACGTCGCTCAGTAAAATAGCGCTCTGCACAGCAGACTTCACTCGGGCGCTTAGAGTGCAGGCACAGAGGACAGACACGGAAAGCACATTGCAGGCTGAATTCCTTGCATGCGAGCATTTTCCTGAGGGCCTCGCTTCCTCAGCAAGGCCTCACGTTAATGGCCACCCAAGCGCGCGCACACCGCTCAGCAAAAGAGCGCTCTGCACAGCACACTTCACTCGAGCGCTTAGACTGCAGGCACACAGGACAGACATGGGAAGCACATTGCAAGCTGAATTTGTTGTTTGCGGGCAATTTCCTGACAGCCAGCTTTCTGAGCAAGGCCTCACGTTATTGGCCACCAAAGCGCGCGCTCGCCACTCAGCAAAAGAGCGCTCTGCACAGCAGACATCACTCGGCCGCTTAGAGTGCAGGCCCACAGGACTGACCCCGAAAGCACATTGCAAGCTGAATTCATTGTATGCGAGCATTTTCCTGACAGCCAGGCTTCCTCAGCAAGGCCTCACGTTAATGGCCACCCAAGCCCTTGCACGCTGCCCAGCAAGTAGAGCTCTGGACAGCAGACTCCACTCGGGCGCTTAGGGGGCAGACCCACAGGACAGTCACTGAAATTACACTGCTGGCGTGTGGGGCCACGCAAGCCCGCACACGCCGCTCAGCAAAGGAGTGCTCTGCACAGCAAAGTTCAAACGGGAGCATAGGGTGTAGACACACAGGACAGACACGGAAAGCACATTGCTGTCTGAATTCGTTGTATGTGCGCAATTTCCTGACAGCCCGGCTTCCTCAAGCTAGGGCTCACGTTAATGGCCGCCCAAGCGTGCGCTTGCCACTTGGCAAAAGAGAACTCTACGCAGCAGACTTCACTCAGGCGCTCAGTGTACAGGCACACAGGACAGACACGGAAAGCACATTGCCAGCTGAATTCGTTGTTTGCGGGCAATTTCCTAACAGCCCGGCTTCTCACCGAGGCCTCACGTTAATGGCCACCCATACGCGCGCTCGCAGCTCAGCAAAAGAGCTCTCTGCACAGCAGACATCACTCTGGCGCTTAGAGTGCAGGCACACAGGACAGACACGGAAAGCTCATTTGAAAGCAGAATTCATTCTTTGCGGGCATTTCCCTGACAACCAAGGCTTCCTCAAGCATGGCCTCACGTTAATGGCCGCCCAAGGGTGTGCACGCCCCTCAGCAAAAGAGCGCATGGCACAGCAGACTTCACTCGGGCGCTTAGAGAGCAGGCACACAGGACAGACATGTAAAGCACATTGAAAGTTGAAATCATTCTTTGCGGGCATTTCCCTGACAACCAGGCTTCCTCAAGCATGGCCTCACGTAATTGGCCGCCCAAGGGCATGCACGCCGCTCAGCAAAAGAGCGCTCGGCACAGCAGACTTCACTCGGGCGCTCTGGGTGCAGGCACACAGGACAGACACGGAAAGCACATTGCAAGCTGAATTCCTTGCATGCGAGCACTTCTCTGACAGCCAGGCTTCCTCAGCAAGGCCTCACGTTAATGGCCACCCAAACGCACGCTCGCCGCTCAGCAAAAGAGCTCTCTGCACAGCAGACATCACTCGGGCGCTTAGAGTGCAGGCACACAGGACAGACATGGAAAAAACATTGCAAACTGAATTCTTCTTATGTGGGCAATTTCCTGACAGCCTGGCTTCCTCAGCAAGGCCTCACGTTAATGGCCACGCAAGACCGCACACGCCGCTCAGCAAAATAGCGCTCTGCACAGCAGACTTCACTCGGGCGCTTAGGGTGCAGGCAAACAGGACAGACACGGAAAGTACATTGCAAGCTGAATTCGTCGTGTGCGGGCAACTTGCTGAGAGCCCGGCTTCCTCAGCAAGGCCTCTCGTTAATGGCCACCCAAGCCCCCGCACGCTGCTCAGCAAATAGAGCTCTGGACAGCAGACTCCACTCGGGCGCTTAGGGGGCAGGCGCACAGGACAGTCACTGATATTACAATGCTGGCTGAATGTGTCATATGCGGGCATTTCCATGACAGCCAGGCTTCCTCAAGCAAGGCCTCATGTTAATGGCCACCCAAGCGTGCGTGCGCCGCTCGGCAAAAGAAAACTCTATGCAGCGGACTACACTCAGACACTCAATGTGCAGTCACACAGGACAGACACGGAAAGCACATTGCCACCTGAATTTGTTGCATGCGTGCATATTTGTGACCACCAGGCTTCCACAGCAAGGCCTCACGTTACTGGCGACCAACGCCCGTGAACGCCGCTCAACGAAAGAGCGCTCCTCACAGCAGACTTCACTCAAGCGCTTACGGTGTAGGCACAGAGGAAAGACACGGAAAGCACATGGCAAGCTGAATTCGTATGCATGCAATTTCCAGAGAGCCCGGCGTACGCAGCAAGGCCTCACATGAATGGCCACGCCAGCACGCGCACGTCACTCAGCAAAAGAGCGCTCTGCACAGCAGACTTCACTCGGGCGCTTGGAGTGCAGGCACACAGGACAGACACGGAAAGCACATTGCACGTTGAATTCGTTGTTTGCGGGCAATTTCCTGACAGCCCGGCTTCTCACCAAGGCCTCACGTTAATGGATGGCCACCCAATCGCGCGGTCGCCGCTCAGCAAAAGAGCGCTCTGCACAGCAGACATCACTCGGGCGATCAGAGTGCAGGCACACAGGAGAGACACGGAAAGCACATTGCCGGCTGAATTCGTTGCATGCGGGCATTTTTCGGACAGGCTTCCTCAGCAAGGCCTCGCGTTAATGCTCACCCAATCGCGCGCTCGCCGCTCAGCTAAAGAGCGCTATGCACAGCAGACTACACTTGGGTGCTTAGTGTGTAGGCACACAGGACAGACACGGAAAGCGCATTGCAGGCTGAATTCGTCGTATGCGGGCAACTTCCTGAGAGCACGTCTTCCTCAGCAGGGCCTCACGTTAATGGCCACGCATGCCCGCGCACGCCGCTCAGCAGAAGAGCTCTCTGCAAAGCAAAGTTCACACGGGCGCATAGGGTGCAGGCACACAGGACAGACACAGAAAGGACATTGCAAGCTGAATTCGTTGTATGCGGCAATTTCCTGACAGCCCGGCTTCCCCTAGCTAGGACTCACTTTAATGGCCGCCCAAGCGTGCGCGCGCTGCTCGGCAAAAGAGAACTCTACGCAGCAGACTTCACTCTGGCGCTCAGTGTGCAGGCACACAGGACAGACACGGAAAGCACATTGCCGGCTGAATTCCTTGCATGCGAGCATTTTTCTGACAGCCAGGCTTCCTCAGCAAGGCCTCACGTTAATGGCCACCCAAGCCCGTGCACGCCGCTCAGCAAAGGAGTGCTCTGCACAGCAGACTTCACTCGAGCGCATAGGGTGCAGGCACACGACACGGACGCGGAAAGCACATTGCAAGATGAATTCTTCGTATGCAGGCAATTTCCTGAAAACACGGCTTCCTCAGCAAGGCCTCACGTTAATGGCCACGCAAGCGAGGACACGTCGCTCAGTAAAATAGCGCTCTGCACAGCAGACTTCACTCGGGCGCTTAGAGTGCAGGCACACAGGACAGACACGGAAAGCACATTGCAGGCTGAATTCCTTGCATGCGAGCATTTTCCTGAGGGCCTCGCTTCCTCAGCAAGGCCTCACGTTAATGGCCACCCAAGCGCGCACACACCGCTCAGCAAAAGAGCGCTCTGCACAGCACACTTCACTCGAGCGCTTAGACTGCAGGCACACAGGACAGACATGGGAAGCACATTGCACGTTGAATTCGTTGTTTGCGGGCAATTTCCTGACAGCCCGGCTTCTCACCAAGGCCTCACGTTAATGGATGGCCACCCAATCGCGCGGTCGCCGCTCAGCAAAAGAGCGCTCTGCACAGCAGACATCACTCGGGCGATCAGAGTGCAGGCACACAGGAGAGACACGGAAAGCACATTGCCAGCTGAATTCGTTGCATGCGGGCATTTTTCGGACAGGCTTCCTCAGCAAGGCCTCGCGTTAATGCTCACCCAATCGCGCGCTCGCCGCTCAGCTAAAGAGCGCTATGCACAGCAGACTACACTTGGGTGCTTAGTGTGTAGGCACACAGGACAGACACGGAAAGCGCATTGCAGGCTGAATTCGTCGTATGCGGGCAACTTCCTGAGAGCACGTCTTCCTCAGCAGGGCCTCACGTTAATGGCCACGCATGCCCGCGCACGCCGCTCAGCAGAAGAGCTCTCTGCAAAGCAAAGTTCACACGGGCGCATAGGGTGCAGGCACACAGGACAGACACAGAAAGGACATTGCAAGCTGAATTCGTTGTATGCGGCAATTTCCTGACAGCCCGGCTTCCCCAAGCTAGGACTCACTTTAATGGCCGCCCAAGCGTGCGCGCGCTGCTCGGCAAAAGAGAACTCTACGCAGCAGACTTCACTCTGGCGCTCAGTGTGCAGGCACACAGGACAGACACGGAAAGCACATTGCCGGCTGAATTCCTTGCATGCGAGCATTTTTCTGACAGCCAGGCTTCCTCAGCAAGGCCTCACGTTAATGGCCACCCAAGCCCGCGCACGCCGCTCAGCAAAAGAGTGCTCTGCACAGCAGACTTCACTCGAGCGCATAGGGTGCAGGCACACGACACGGACGCGGAAAGCACATTGCAAGATGAATTCTTCGTATGCAGGCAATTTCCTGACAACACGGCTTCCTCAGCAAGGCCTCACGTTAATGGCCACGCAAGCGAGGACACGTCGCTCAGTAAAATAGCGCTCTGCACAGCAGACTTCACTCGGGCGCTTAGAGTGCAGGCACACAGGACAGACACGGAAAGCACATTGCAGGCTGAATTCCTTGCATGCGAGCATTTTCCTGAGGGCCTCGCTTCCTCAGCAAGGCCTCACGTTAATGGCCACCCAAGCGCGCGCACACCGCTCAGCAAAAGAGCGCTCTGCACAGCACACTTCACTCGAGCGCTTAGACTGCAGGCACACAGGACAGACATGGGAAGCACATTGCAAGCTGAATTTGTTGTTTGCGGGCAATTTCCTGACAGCCAGCTTTCTGAGCAAGGCCTCACGTTATTGGCCACCAAAGCGCGCGCTCGCCACTCAGCAAAAGAGCGCTCTGCACAGCAGACATCACTCGGCCGCTTAGAGTGCAGGCCCACAGGACTGACCCCGAAAGCACATTGCAAGCTGAATTCATTGTATGCGAGCATTTTCCTGACAGCCAGGCTTCCTCAGCAAGGCCTCACGTTAATGGCCACCCAAGCCCTTGCACGCTGCCCAGCAAGTAGAGCTCTGGACAGCAGACTCCACTCGGGCGCTTAGGGGGCAGACCCACAGGACAGTCACTGAAATTACACTGCTGGCGTGTGGGGCCACGCAAGCCCGCACACGCCGCTCAGCAAAGGAGTGCTCTGCACAGCAAAGTTCAAACGGGAGCATAGGGTGTAGACACACAGGACAGACACGGAAAGCACATTGCTGTCTGAATTCGTTGTATGTGCGCAATTTCCTGACAGCCCGGCTTCCTCAAGCTAGGGCTCACGTTAATGGCCGCCCAAGCGTGCGCTTGCCACTTGGCAAAAGAGAACTCTACGCAGCAGACTTCACTCAGGCGCTCAGTGTACAGGCACACAGGACAGACACGGAAAGCACATTGCCAGCTGAATTCGTTGTTTGCGGGCAATTTCCTAACAGCCCGGCTTCTCACCGAGGCCTCACGTTAATGGCCACCCATACGCGCGCTCGCAGCTCAGCAAAAGAGCTCTCTGCACAGCAGACATCACTCTGGCGCTTAGAGTGCAGGCACACAGGACAGACACGGAAAGCTCATTTGAAAGCAGAATTCATTCTTTGCGGGCATTTCCCTGACAACCAAGGCTTCCTCAAGCATGGCCTCACGTTAATGGCCGCCCAAGGGTGTGCACGCCCCTCAGCAAAAGAGCGCATGGCACAGCAGACTTCACTCGGGCGCTTAGAGAGCAGGCACACAGGACAGACATGTAAAGCACATTGAAAGTTGAAATCATTCTTTGCGGGCATTTCCCTGACAACCAGGCTTCCTCAAGCATGGCCTCACGTAATTGGCCGCCCAAGGGCATGCACGCCGCTCAGCAAAAGAGCGCTCGGCACAGCAGACTTCACTCGGGCGCTCTGGGTGCAGGCACACAGGACAGACACGGAAAGCACATTGCAAGCTGAATTCCTTGCATGCGAGCACTTCTCTGACAGCCAGGCTTCCTCAGCAAGGCCTCACGTTAATGGCCACCCAAACGCACGCTCGCCGCTCAGCAAAAGAGCTCTCTGCACAGCAGACATCACTCGGGCGCTTAGAGTGCAGGCACACAGGACAGACATGGAAAAAACATTGCAAACTGAATTCTTCTTATGTGGGCAATTTCCTGACAGCCTGGCTTCCTCAGCAAGGCCTCACGTTAATGGCCACGCAAGACCGCACACGCCGCTCAGCAAAATAGCGCTCTGCACAGCAGACTTCACTCGGGCGCTTAGGGTGCAGGCAAACAGGACAGACACGGAAAGTACATTGCAAGCTGAATTCGTCGTGTGCGGGCAACTTGCTGAGAGCCCGGCTTCCTCAGCAAGGCCTCTCGTTAATGGCCACCCAAGCCCCCGCACGCTGCTCAGCAAATAGAGCTCTGGACAGCAGACTCCACTCGGGCGCTTAGGGGGCAGGCGCACAGGACAGTCACTGATATTACAATGCTGGCTGAATGTGTCATATGCGGGCATTTCCATGACAGCCAGGCTTCCTCAAGCAAGGCCTCATGTTAATGGCCACCCAAGCGTGCGTGCGCCGCTCGGCAAAAGAAAACTCTATGCAGCGGACTACACTCAGACACTCAATGTGCAGTCACACAGGACAGACACGGAAAGCACATTGCCACCTGAATTTGTTGCATGCGTGCATATTTGTGACCACCAGGCTTCCACAGCAAGGCCTCACGTTACTGGCGACCAACGCCCGTGAACGCCGCTCAACGAAAGAGCGCTCCTCACAGCAGACTTCACTCAAGCGCTTACGGTGTAGGCACAGAGGAAAGACACGGAAAGCACATGGCAAGCTGAATTCGTATGCATGCAATTTCCAGAGAGCCCGGCGTACGCAGCAAGGCCTCACATGAATGGCCACGCCAGCACGCGCACGTCACTCAGCAAAAGAGCGCTCTGCACAGCAGACTTCACTCGGGCGCTTGGAGTGCAGGCACACAGGACAGACACGGAAAGCACATTGCACGTTGAATTCGTTGTTTGCGGGCAATTTCCTGACAGCCCGGCTTCTCACCAAGGCCTCACGTTAATGGATGGCCACCCAATCGCGCGGTCGCCGCTCAGCAAAAGAGCGCTCTGCACAGCAGACATCACTCGGGCGATCAGAGTGCAGGCACACAGGAGAGACACGGAAAGCACATTGCCGGCTGAATTCGTTGCATGCGGGCATTTTTCGGACAGGCTTCCTCAGCAAGGCCTCGCGTTAATGCTCACCCAATCGCGCGCTCGCCGCTCAGCTAAAGAGCGCTATGCACAGCAGACTACACTTGGGTGCTTAGTGTGTAGGCACACAGGACAGACACGGAAAGCGCATTGCAGGCTGAATTCGTCGTATGCGGGCAACTTCCTGAGAGCACGTCTTCCTCAGCAGGGCCTCACGTTAATGGCCACGCATGCCCGCGCACGCCGCTCAGCAGAAGAGCTCTCTGCAAAGCAAAGTTCACACGGGCGCATAGGGTGCAGGCACACAGGACAGACACAGAAAGGACATTGCAAGCTGAATTCGTTGTATGCGGCAATTTCCTGACAGCCCGGCTTCCCCTAGCTAGGACTCACTTTAATGGCCGCCCAAGCGTGCGCGCGCTGCTCGGCAAAAGAGAACTCTACGCAGCAGACTTCACTCTGGCGCTCAGTGTGCAGGCACACAGGACAGACACGGAAAGCACATTGCCGGCTGAATTCCTTGCATGCGAGCATTTTTCTGACAGCCAGGCTTCCTCAGCAAGGCCTCACGTTAATGGCCACCCAAGCCCGTGCACGCCGCTCAGCAAAGGAGTGCTCTGCACAGCAGACTTCACTCGAGCGCATAGGGTGCAGGCACACGACACGGACGCGGAAAGCACATTGCAAGATGAATTCTTCGTATGCAGGCAATTTCCTGAAAACACGGCTTCCTCAGCAAGGCCTCACGTTAATGGCCACGCAAGCGAGGACACGTCGCTCAGTAAAATAGCGCTCTGCACAGCAGACTTCACTCGGGCGCTTAGAGTGCAGGCACACAGGACAGACACGGAAAGCACATTGCAGGCTGAATTCCTTGCATGCGAGCATTTTCCTGAGGGCCTCGCTTCCTCAGCAAGGCCTCACGTTAATGGCCACCCAAGCGCGCACACACCGCTCAGCAAAAGAGCGCTCTGCACAGCACACTTCACTCGAGCGCTTAGACTGCAGGCACACAGGACAGACATGGGAAGCACATTGCACGTTGAATTCGTTGTTTGCGGGCAATTTCCTGACAGCCCGGCTTCTCACCAAGGCCTCACGTTAATGGATGGCCACCCAATCGCGCGGTCGCCGCTCAGCAAAAGAGCGCTCTGCACAGCAGACATCACTCGGGCGATCAGAGTGCAGGCACACAGGAGAGACACGGAAAGCACATTGCCAGCTGAATTCGTTGCATGCGGGCATTTTTCGGACAGGCTTCCTCAGCAAGGCCTCGCGTTAATGCTCACCCAATCGCGCGCTCGCCGCTCAGCTAAAGAGCGCTATGCACAGCAGACTACACTTGGGTGCTTAGTGTGTAGGCACACAGGACAGACAAGGAAAGCGCATTGCAGGCTGAATTCGTCGTATGCGGGCAACTTCCTGAGAGCACGTCTTCCTCAGCAGGGCCTCACGTTAATGGCCACGCATGCCCGCGCACGCCGCTCAGCAGAAGAGCTCTCTGCAAAGCAAAGTTCACACGGGCGCATAGGGTGCAGGCACACAGGACAGACACAGAAAGGACATTGCAAGCTGAATTCGTTGTATGCGGCAATTTCCTGACAGCCCGGCTTCCCCAAGCTAGGACTCACTTTAATGGCCGCCCAAGCGTGCGCGCGCTGCTCGGCAAAAGAGAACTCTACGCAGCAGACTTCACTCTGGCGCTCAGTGTGCAGGCACACAGGACAGACACGGAAAGCACATTGCCGGCTGAATTCCTTGCATGCGAGCATTTTTCTGACAGCCAGGCTTCCTCAGCAAGGCCTCACGTTAATGGCCACCCAAGCCCGCGCACGCCGCTCAGCAAAAGAGTGCTCTGCACAGCAGACTTCACTCGAGCGCATAGGGTGCAGGCACACGACACGGACGCGGAAAGCACATTGCAAGATGAATTCTTCGTATGCAGGCAATTTCCTGACAACACGGCTTCCTCAGCAAGGCCTCACGTTAATGGCCACGCAAGCGAGGACACGTCGCTCAGTAAAATAGCGCTCTGCACAGCAGACTTCACTCGGGCGCTTGGAGTGCAGGCACACAGGACAGACACGGAAAGCACATTGCACGTTGAATTCGTTGTTTGCGGGCAATTTCCTGACAGCCCGGCTTCTCACCAAGGCCTCACGTTAATGGATGGCCACCCAATCGCGCGGTCGCCGCTCAGCAAAAGAGCGCTCTGCACAGCAGACATCACTCGGGCGATCAGAGTGCAGGCACACAGGAGAGACACGGAAAGCACATTGCCAGCTGAATTCGTTGCATGCGGGCATTTTTCGGACAGGCTTCCTCAGCAAGGCCTCGCGTTAATGCTCACCCAATCGCGCGCTCGCCGCTCAGCTAAAGAGCGCTATGCACAGCAGACTACACTTGGGTGCTTAGTGTGTAGGCACACAGGACAGACACGGAAAGCGCATTGCAGGCTGAATTCGTCGTATGCGGGCAACTTCCTGAGAGCACGTCTTCCTCAGCAGGGCCTCACGTTAATGGCCACGCATGCCCGCGCACGCCGCTCAGCAGAAGAGCTCTCTGCAAAGCAAAGTTCACACGGGCGCATAGGGTGCAGGCACACAGGACAGACACAGAAAGGACATTGCAAGCTGAATTCGTTGTATGCGGCAATTTCCTGACAGCCCGGCTTCCCCAAGCTAGGACTCACTTTAATGGCCGCCCAAGCGTGCGCGCGCTGCTCGGCAAAAGAGAACTCTACGCAGCAGACTTCACTCTGGCGCTCAGTGTGCAGGCACACAGGACAGACACGGAAAGCACATTGCCGGCTGAATTCCTTGCATGCGAGCATTTTTCTGACAGCCAGGCTTCCTCAGCAAGGCCTCACGTTAATGGCCACCCAAGCCCGCGCACGCCGCTCAGCAAAAGAGTGCTCTGCACAGCAGACTTCACTCGAGCGCATAGGGTGCAGGCACACGACACGGACGCGGAAAGCACATTGCAAGATGAATTCTTCGTATGCAGGCAATTTCCTGAAAACACGGCTTCCTCAGCAAGGCCTCACGTTAATGGCCACGCAAGCGAGGACACGTCGCTCAGTAAAATAGCGCTCTGCACAGCAGACTTCACTCGGGCGCTTAGAGTGCAGGCACACAGGACAGACACGGAAAGCACATTGCAGACACGGAAAGCACATTGCCGGCTGAATTCCTTGCATGCGAGCATTTTCCTGAGGGCCTCGCTTCCTCAGCAAGGCCTCACGTTAATGGCCACCCAAGCGCGCACACACCGCTCAGCAAAAGAGCGCTCTGCACAGCACACTTCACTCGAGCGCTTAGACTGCAGGCACACAGGAGAGACACGGAAAGCACATTGCCAGCTGAATTCGTTGCATGCGGGCATTTTTCGGACAGGCTTCCTCAGCAAGGCCTCGCGTTAATGCTCACCCAATCGCGCGCTCGCCGCTCAGCTAAAGAGCGCTATGCACAGCAGACTACACTTGGGTGCTTAGTGTGTAGGCACACAGGACAGACACGGAAAGCGCATTGCAGGCTGAATTCGTCGTATGCGGGCAACTTCCTGAGAGCACGTCTTCCTCAGCAGGGCCTCACGTTAATGGCCACGCATGCCCGCGCACGCCGCTCAGCAGAAGAGCTCTCTGCAAAGCAAAGTTCACACGGGCGCATAGGGTGCAGGCACACAGGACAGACACAGAAAGGACATTGCAAGCTGAATTCGTTGTATGCGGCAATTTCCTGACAGCCCGGCTTCCCCAAGCTAGGACTCACTTTAATGGCCGCCCAAGCGTGCGCGCGCTGCTCGGCAAAAGAGAACTCTACGCAGCAGACTTCACTCTGGCGCTCAGTGTGCAGGCACACAGGACAGACACGGAAAGCACATTGCCGGCTGAATTCCTTGCATGCGAGCATTTTTCTGACAGCCAGGCTTCCTCAGCAAGGCCTCACGTTAATGGCCACCCAAGCCCGCGCACGCCGCTCAGCAAAAGAGTGCTCTGCACAGCAGACTTCACTCGAGCGCATAGGGTGCAGGCACACGACACGGACGCGGAAAGCACATTGCAAGATGAATTCTTCGTATGCAGGCAATTTCCTGACAACACGGCTTCCTCAGCAAGGCCTCACGTTAATGGCCACGCAAGCGAGGACACGTCGCTCAGTAAAATAGCGCTCTGCACAGCAGACTTCACTCGGGCGCTTAGAGTGCAGGCACACAGGACAGACACGGAAAGCACATAGCAGGCTGAATTCCTTGCATGCGAGCATTTTCCTGAGGGCCTCGCTTCCTCAGCAAGGCCTCACGTTAATGGCCACCCAAGCGCGCGCACACCGCTCAGCAAAAGAGCGCTCTGCACAGCACACTTCACTCGAGCGCTTAGACTGCAGGCACACAGGACAGACATGGGAAGCACATTGCAAGCTGAATTTGTTGTTTGCGGGCAATTTCCTGACAGCCAGCTTTCTGAGCAAGGCCTCACGTTATTGGCCACCAAAGCGCGCGCTCGCCACTCAGCAAAAGAGCGCTCTGCACAGCAGACATCACTCGGCCGCTTAGAGTGCAGGCCCACAGGACTGACCCCGAAAGCACATTGCAAGCTGAATTCATTGTATGCGAGCATTTTCCTGACAGCCAGGCTTCCTCAGCAAGGCCTCACGTTAATGGCCACCCAAGCCCTTGCACGCTGCCCAGCAAGTAGAGCTCTGGACAGCAGACTCCACTCGGGCGCTTAGGGGGCAGACCCACAGGACAGTCACTGAAATTACACTGCTGGCGTGTGGGGCCACGCAAGCCCGCACACGCCGCTCAGCAAAGGAGTGCTCTGCACAGCAAAGTTCAAACGGGAGCATAGGGTGTAGACACACAGGACAGACACGGAAAGCACATTGCTGTCTGAATTCGTTGTATGTGCGCAATTTCCTGACAGCCCGGCTTCCTCAAGCTAGGGCTCACGTTAATGGCCGCCCAAGCGTGCGCTTGCCACTTGGCAAAAGAGAACTCTACGCAGCAGACTTCACTCAGGCGCTCAGTGTACAGGCACACAGGACAGACACGGAAAGCACATTGCCAGCTGAATTCGTTGTTTGCGGGCAATTTCCTAACAGCCCGGCTTCTCACCGAGGCCTCACGTTAATGGCCACCCATACGCGCGCTCGCAGCTCAGCAAAAGAGCTCTCTGCACAGCAGACATCACTCTGGCGCTTAGAGTGCAGGCACACAGGACAGACACGGAAAGCTCATTTGAAAGCAGAATTCATTCTTTGCGGGCATTTCCCTGACAACCAAGGCTTCCTCAAGCATGGCCTCACGTTAATGGCCGCCCAAGGGTGTGCACGCCCCTCAGCAAAAGAGCGCATGGCACAGCAGACTTCACTCGGGCGCTTAGAGAGCAGGCACACAGGACAGACATGTAAAGCACATTGAAAGTTGAAATCATTCTTTGCGGGCATTTCCCTGACAACCAGGCTTCCTCAAGCATGGCCTCACGTAATTGGCCGCCCAAGGGCATGCACGCCGCTCAGCAAAAGAGCGCTCGGCACAGCAGACTTCACTCGGGCGCTCTGGGTGCAGGCACACAGGACAGACACGGAAAGCACATTGCAAGCTGAATTCCTTGCATGCGAGCACTTCTCTGACAGCCAGGCTTCCTCAGCAAGGCCTCACGTTAATGGCCACCCAAACGCACGCTCGCCGCTCAGCAAAAGAGCTCTCTGCACAGCAGACATCACTCGGGCGCTTAGAGTGCAGGCACACAGGACAGACATGGAAAAAACATTGCAAACTGAATTCTTCTTATGTGGGCAATTTCCTGACAGCCTGGCTTCCTCAGCAAGGCCTCACGTTAATGGCCACGCAAGACCGCACACGCCGCTCAGCAAAATAGCGCTCTGCACAGCAGACTTCACTCGGGCGCTTAGGGTGCAGGCAAACAGGACAGACACGGAAAGTACATTGCAAGCTGAATTCGTCGTGTGCGGGCAACTTGCTGAGAGCCCGGCTTCCTCAGCAAGGCCTCTCGTTAATGGCCACCCAAGCCCCCGCACGCTGCTCAGCAAATAGAGCTCTGGACAGCAGACTCCACTCGGGCGCTTAGGGGGCAGGCGCACAGGACAGTCACTGATATTACAATGCTGGCTGAATGTGTCATATGCGGGCATTTCCATGACAGCCAGGCTTCCTCAAGCAAGGCCTCATGTTAATGGCCACCCAAGCGTGCGTGCGCCGCTCGGCAAAAGAAAACTCTATGCAGCGGACTACACTCAGACACTCAATGTGCAGTCACACAGGACAGACACGGAAAGCACATTGCCACCTGAATTTGTTGCATGCGTGCATATTTGTGACCACCAGGCTTCCACAGCAAGGCCTCACGTTACTGGCGACCAACGCCCGTGAACGCCGCTCAACGAAAGAGCGCTCCTCACAGCAGACTTCACTCAAGCGCTTACGGTGTAGGCACAGAGGAAAGACACGGAAAGCACATGGCAAGCTGAATTCGTATGCATGCAATTTCCAGAGAGCCCGGCGTACGCAGCAAGGCCTCACATGAATGGCCACGCCAGCACGCGCACGTCACTCAGCAAAAGAGCGCTCTGCACAGCAGACTTCACTCGGGCGCTTGGAGTGCAGGCACACAGGACAGACACGGAAAGCACATTGCACGTTGAATTCGTTGTTTGCGGGCAATTTCCTGACAGCCCGGCTTCTCACCAAGGCCTCACGTTAATGGATGGCCACCCAATCGCGCGGTCGCCGCTCAGCAAAAGAGCGCTCTGCACAGCAGACATCACTCGGGCGATCAGAGTGCAGGCACACAGGAGAGACACGGAAAGCACATTGCCGGCTGAATTCGTTGCATGCGGGCATTTTTCGGACAGGCTTCCTCAGCAAGGCCTCGCGTTAATGCTCACCCAATCGCGCGCTCGCCGCTCAGCTAAAGAGCGCTATGCACAGCAGACTACACTTGGGTGCTTAGTGTGTAGGCACACAGGACAGACACGGAAAGCGCATTGCAGGCTGAATTCGTCGTATGCGGGCAACTTCCTGAGAGCACGTCTTCCTCAGCAGGGCCTCACGTTAATGGCCACGCATGCCCGCGCACGCCGCTCAGCAGAAGAGCTCTCTGCAAAGCAAAGTTCACACGGGCGCATAGGGTGCAGGCACACAGGACAGACACAGAAAGGACATTGCAAGCTGAATTCGTTGTATGCGGCAATTTCCTGACAGCCCGGCTTCCCCAAGCTAGGACTCACTTTAATGGCCGCCCAAGCGTGCGCGCGCTGCTCGGCAAAAGAGAACTCTACGCAGCAGACTTCACTCTGGCGCTCAGTGTGCAGGCACACAGGACAGACACGGAAAGCACATTGCCGGCTGAATTCCTTGCATGCGAGCATTTTTCTGCTGAGAGTGCAGGCACACAGGACAGACACGGAAAGCACACAGCCAGGCTTCCTCAGCAAGGCCTCACGTTAATGGCCACCCAAGCCCGCGCACGCCGCTCAGCAAAAGAGTGCTCTGCACAGCAGACTTCACTCGAGCGCATAGGGTGCAGGCACACGACACGGACGCGGAAAGCACATTGCAAGATGAATTCTTCGTATGCAGGCAATTTCCTGACAACACGGCTTCCTCAGCAAGGCCTCACGTTAATGGCCACGCAAGCGAGGACACGTCGCTCAGTAAAATAGCGCTCTGCACAGCAGACTTCACTCGGGCGCTTAGAGTGCAGGCACACAGGACAGACACGGAAAGCACATTGCAGGCTGAATTCCTTGCATGCGAGCATTTTCCTGAGGGCCTCGCTTCCTCAGCAAGGCCTCACGTTAATGGCCACCCAAGCGCGCGCACACCGCTCAGCAAAAGAGCGCTCTGCACAGCACACTTCACTCGAGCGCTTAGACTGCAGGCACACAGGACAGACATGGGAAGCACATTGCAAGCTGAATTTGTTGTTTGCGGGCAATTTCCTGACAGCCAGCTTTCTGAGCAAGGCCTCACGTTATTGGCCACCAAAGCGCGCGCTCGCCACTCAGCAAAAGAGCGCTCTGCACAGCAGACATCACTCGGCCGCTTAGAGTGCAGGCCCACAGGACTGACCCCGAAAGCACATTGCAAGCTGAATTCATTGTATGCGAGCATTTTCCTGACAGCCAGGCTTCCTCAGCAAGGCCTCACGTTAATGGCCACCCAAGCCCTTGCACGCTGCCCAGCAAGTAGAGCTCTGGACAGCAGACTCCACTCGGGCGCTTAGGGGGCAGACCCACAGGACAGTCACTGAAATTACACTGCTGGCGTGTGGGGCCACGCAAGCCCGCACACGCCGCTCAGCAAAGGAGTGCTCTGCACAGCAAAGTTCAAACGGGAGCATAGGGTGTAGACACACAGGACAGACACGGAAAGCACATTGCTGTCTGAATTCGTTGTATGTGCGCAATTTCCTGACAGCCCGGCTTCCTCAAGCTAGGGCTCACGTTAATGGCCGCCCAAGCGTGCGCTTGCCACTTGGCAAAAGAGAACTCTACGCAGCAGACTTCACTCAGGCGCTCAGTGTACAGGCACACAGGACAGACACGGAAAGCACATTGCCAGCTGAATTCGTTGTTTGCGGGCAATTTCCTAACAGCCCGGCTTCTCACCGAGGCCTCACGTTAATGGCCACCCATACGCGCGCTCGCAGCTCAGCAAAAGAGCTCTCTGCACAGCAGACATCACTCTGGCGCTTAGAGTGCAGGCACACAGGACAGACACGGAAAGCTCATTTGAAAGCAGAATTCATTCTTTGCGGGCATTTCCCTGACAACCAAGGCTTCCTCAAGCATGGCCTCACGTTAATGGCCGCCCAAGGGTGTGCACGCCCCTCAGCAAAAGAGCGCATGGCACAGCAGACTTCACTCGGGCGCTTAGAGAGCAGGCACACAGGACAGACATGTAAAGCACATTGAAAGTTGAAATCATTCTTTGCGGGCATTTCCCTGACAACCAGGCTTCCTCAAGCATGGCCTCACGTAATTGGCCGCCCAAGGGCATGCACGCCGCTCAGCAAAAGAGCGCTCGGCACAGCAGACTTCACTCGGGCGCTCTGGGTGCAGGCACACAGGACAGACACGGAAAGCACATTGCAAGCTGAATTCCTTGCATGCGAGCACTTCTCTGACAGCCAGGCTTCCTCAGCAAGGCCTCACGTTAATGGCCACCCAAACGCACGCTCGCCGCTCAGCAAAAGAGCTCTCTGCACAGCAGACATCACTCGGGCGCTTAGAGTGCAGGCACACAGGACAGACATGGAAAAAACATTGCAAACTGAATTCTTCTTATGTGGGCAATTTCCTGACAGCCTGGCTTCCTCAGCAAGGCCTCACGTTAATGGCCACGCAAGACCGCACACGCCGCTCAGCAAAATAGCGCTCTGCACAGCAGACTTCACTCGGGCGCTTAGGGTGCAGGCAAACAGGACAGACACGGAAAGTACATTGCAAGCTGAATTCGTCGTGTGCGGGCAACTTGCTGAGAGCCCGGCTTCCTCAGCAAGGCCTCTCGTTAATGGCCACCCAAGCCCCCGCACGCTGCTCAGCAAATAGAGCTCTGGACAGCAGACTCCACTCGGGCGCTTAGGGGGCAGGCGCACAGGACAGTCACTGATATTACAATGCTGGCTGAATGTGTCATATGCGGGCATTTCCATGACAGCCAGGCTTCCTCAAGCAAGGCCTCATGTTAATGGCCACCCAAGCGTGCGTGCGCCGCTCGGCAAAAGAAAACTCTATGCAGCGGACTACACTCAGACACTCAATGTGCAGTCACACAGGACAGACACGGAAAGCACATTGCCACCTGAATTTGTTGCATGCGTGCATATTTGTGACCACCAGGCTTCCACAGCAAGGCCTCACGTTACTGGCGACCAACGCCCGTGAACGCCGCTCAACGAAAGAGCGCTCCTCACAGCAGACTTCACTCAAGCGCTTACGGTGTAGGCACAGAGGAAAGACACGGAAAGCACATGGCAAGCTGAATTCGTATGCATGCAATTTCCAGAGAGCCCGGCGTACGCAGCAAGGCCTCACATGAATGGCCACGCCAGCACGCGCACGTCACTCAGCAAAAGAGCGCTCTGCACAGCAGACTTCACTCGGGCGCTTGGAGTGCAGGCACACAGGACAGACACGGAAAGCACATTGCACGTTGAATTCGTTGTTTGCGGGCAATTTCCTGACAGCCCGGCTTCTCACCAAGGCCTCACGTTAATGGATGGCCACCCAATCGCGCGGTCGCCGCTCAGCAAAAGAGCGCTCTGCACAGCAGACATCACTCGGGCGATCAGAGTGCAGGCACACAGGAGAGACACGGAAAGCACATTGCCGGCTGAATTCGTTGCATGCGGGCATTTTCGGACAGGCTTCCTCAGCAAGGCCTCGCGTTAATGCTCACCCAATCGCGCGCTCGCCGCTCAGCTAAAGAGCGCTATGCACAGCAGACTACACTTGGGTGCTTAGTGTGTAGGCACACAGGACAGACACGGAAAGCGCATTGCAGGCTGAATTCGTCGTATGCGGGCAACTTCCTGAGAGCACGTCTTCCTCAGCAGGGCCTCACGTTAATGGCCACGCATGCCCGCGCACGCCGCTCAGCAGAAGAGCTCTCTGCAAAGCAAAGTTCACACGGGCGCATAGGGTGCAGGCACACAGGACAGACACAGAAAGGACATTGCAAGCTGAATTCGTTGTATGCGGCAATTTCCTGACAGCCCGGCTTCCCCTAGCTAGGACTCACTTTAATGGCCGCCCAAGCGTGCGCGCGCTGCTCGGCAAAAGAGAACTCTACGCAGCAGACTTCACTCTGGCGCTCAGTGTGCAGGCACACAGGACAGACACGGAAAGCACATTGCCGGCTGAATTCCTTGCATGCGAGCATTTTTCTGACAGCCAGGCTTCCTCAGCAAGGCCTCACGTTAATGGCCACCCAAGCCCGTGCACGCCGCTCAGCAAAGGAGTGCTCTGCACAGCAGACTTCACTCGAGCGCATAGGGTGCAGGCACACGACACGGACGCGGAAAGCACATTGCAAGATGAATTCTTCGTATGCAGGCAATTTCCTGAAAACACGGCTTCCTCAGCAAGGCCTCACGTTAATGGCCACGCAAGCGAGGACACGTCGCTCAGTAAAATAGCGCTCTGCACAGCAGACTTCACTCGGGCGCTTAGAGTGCAGGCACACAGGACAGACACGGAAAGCACATTGCAGGCTGAATTCCTTGCATGCGAGCATTTTCCTGAGGGCCTCGCTTCCTCAGCAAGGCCTCACGTTAATGGCCACCCAAGCGCGCACACACCGCTCAGCAAAAGAGCGCTCTGCACAGCACACTTCACTCGAGCGCTTAGACTGCAGGCACACAGGACAGACATGGGAAGCACATTGCACGTTGAATTCGTTGTTTGCGGGCAATTTCCTGACAGCCCGGCTTCTCACCAAGGCCTCACGTTAATGGATGGCCACCCAATCGCGCGGTCGCCGCTCAGCAAAAGAGCGCTCTGCACAGCAGACATCACTCGGGCGATCAGAGTGCAGGCACACAGGAGAGACACGGAAAGCACATTGCCAGCTGAATTCGTTGCATGCGGGCATTTTTCGGACAGGCTTCCTCAGCAAGGCCTCGCGTTAATGCTCACCCAATCGCGCGCTCGCCGCTCAGCTAAAGAGCGCTATGCACAGCAGACTACACTTGGGTGCTTAGTGTGTAGGCACACAGGACAGACACGGAAAGCGCATTGCAGGCTGAATTCGTCGTATGCGGGCAACTTCCTGAGAGCACGTCTTCCTCAGCAGGGCCTCACGTTAATGGCCACGCATGCCCGCGCACGCCGCTCAGCAGAAGAGCTCTCTGCAAAGCAAAGTTCACACGGGCGCATAGGGTGCAGGCACACAGGACAGACACAGAAAGGACATTGCAAGCTGAATTCGTTGTATGCGGCAATTTCCTGACAGCCCGGCTTCCCCAAGCTAGGACTCACTTTAATGGCCGCCCAAGCGTGCGCGCGCTGCTCGGCAAAAGAGAACTCTACGCAGCAGACTTCACTCTGGCGCTCAGTGTGCAGGCACACAGGACAGACACGGAAAGCACATTGCCGGCTGAATTCCTTGCATGCGAGCATTTTTCTGACAGCCAGGCTTCCTCAGCAAGGCCTCACGTTAATGGCCACCCAAGCCCGCGCACGCCGCTCAGCAAAAGAGTGCTCTGCACAGCAGACTTCACTCGAGCGCATAGGGTGCAGGCACACGACACGGACGCGGAAAGCACATTGCAAGATGAATTCTTCGTATGCAGGCAATTTCCTGACAACACGGCTTCCTCAGCAAGGCCTCACGTTAATGGCCACGCAAGCGAGGACACGTCGCTCAGTAAAATAGCGCTCTGCACAGCAGACTTCACTCGGGCGCTTAGAGTGCAGGCACACAGGACAGACACGGAAAGCACATTGCAGGCTGAATTCCTTGCATGCGAGCATTTTCCTGAGGGCCGCGCTTCCTCAGCAAGGCCTCACGTTAATGGCCACCCAAGCGCGCACACACCGCTCAGCAAAAGAGCGCTCTGCACAGCACACTTCACTCGAGCGCTTAGACTGCAGGCACACAGGAGAGACACGGAAAGCACATTGCCAGCTGAATTCGTTGCATGCGGGCATTTTTCGGACAGGCTTCCTCAGCAAGGCCTCGCGTTAATGCTCACCCAATCGCGCGCTCGCCGCTCAGCTAAAGAGCGCTATGCACAGCAGACTACACTTGGGTGCTTAGTGTGTAGGCACACAGGACAGACACGGAAAGCGCATTGCAGGCTGAATTCGTCGTATGCGGGCAACTTCCTGAGAGCACGTCTTCCTCAGCAGGGCCTCACGTTAATGGCCACGCATGCCCGCGCACGCCGCTCAGCAGAAGAGCTCTCTGCAAAGCAAAGTTCACACGGGCGCATAGGGTGCAGGCACACAGGACAGACACAGAAAGGACATTGCAAGCTGAATTCGTTGTATGCGGCAATTTCCTGACAGCCCGGCTTCCCCAAGCTAGGACTCACTTTAATGGCCGCCCAAGCGTGCGCGCGCTGCTCGGCAAAAGAGAACTCTACGCAGCAGACTTCACTCTGGCGCTCAGTGTGCAGGCACACAGGACAGACACGGAAAGCACATTGCCGGCTGAATTCCTTGCATGCGAGCATTTTTCTGACAGCCAGGCTTCCTCAGCAAGGCCTCACGTTAATGGCCACCCAAGCCCGCGCACGCCGCTCAGCAAAAGAGTGCTCTGCACAGCAGACTTCACTCGAGCGCATAGGGTGCAGGCACACGACACGGACGCGGAAAGCACACTGCAAGATGAATTCTTCGTATGCAGGCAATTTCCTGACAACACGGCTTCCTCAGCAAGGCCTCACGTTAATGGCCACGCAAGCGAGGACACGTCGCTCAGTAAAATAGCGCTCTGCACAGCAGACTTCACTCGGGCGCTTGGAGTGCAGGCACACAGGACAGACACGGAAAGCACATTGCACGTTGAATTCGTTGTTTGCGGGCAATTTCCTGACAGCCCGGCTTCTCACCAAGGCCTCACGTTAATGGATGGCCACCCAATCGCGCGGTCGCCGCTCAGCAAAAGAGCGCTCTGCACAGCAGACATCACTCGGGCGATCAGAGTGCAGGCACACAGGAGAGACACGGAAAGCACATTGCCAGCTGAATTCGTTGCATGCGGGCATTTTTCGGACAGCCTTCCTCAGCAAGGCCTCACGTTAATGGCCACGCAAGCGAGGACACGTCGCTCAGTAAAATAGCGCTCTGCACAGCAGACTTCACTCGGACGCTTAGAGTGCAGGCACACAGGACAGACACGGAAAGCACATTGCAGGCTGAATTCCTTGCATGCGAGCATTTTCCTGAGGGCCTCGCTTCCTCAGCAAGGCCTCACGTTAATGGCCACCCAAGCGCGCGCACACCGCTCAGCAAAAGAGCGCCCTGCACAGCACACTTCACTCGAGCGCTTAGACTGCAGGCACACAGGACAGACATGGGAAGCACATTGCAAGCTGAATTCGTTGCAGTTTCCTGCGGGCACGTTAATTTCGCGCGGTCGCCGACAGCGCTCTGCACAGGCTTCGGGCGATCTCAGCAAGGCCTCATGCGTTAATCAGCAAGGCCTCGCGTTAATGCTCACCCAATCGCGCGCTCGCCGCTCAGCTAAAGAGCGCTATGCACAGCAGACTACACTTGGGTGCTTAGTGTGTAGGCACACAGGACAGACACGGAAAGCGCATTGCAGGCTGAATTCGTCGTATGCGGGCAACTTCCTGAGAGCACGTCTTCCTCAGCAGGGCCTCACGTTAATGGCCACGCATGCCCGCGCACGCCGCTCAGCAGAAGAGCTCTCTGCAAAGCAAAGTTCACACGGGCGCATAGGGTGCAGGCACACAGGACAGACACAGAAAGGACATTGCAAGCTGAATTCGTTGTATGCGGCAATTTCCTGACAGCCCGGCTTCCCCAAGCTAGGACTCACTTTAATGGCCGCCCAAGCGTGCGCGCGCTGCTCGGCAAAAGAGAACTCTACGCAGCAGACTTC
Organism: Manis javanica; assembly: GCF_040802235.1. NCBI lineage: Eukaryota > Metazoa > Chordata > Mammalia > Pholidota > Manidae > Manis > Manis javanica. Next base: position 30,133,675 of record NC_133168.1, on the reverse strand, counting down.
ACTCTGGCGCTCAGTGTGCAGGCACACAGGACAGACACGGAAAGCACATTGCCGGCTGAATTCCTTGCATGCGAGCATTTTTCTGACAGCCAGGCTTCCTCAGCAAGGCCTCACGTTAATGGCCACCCAAGCCCGCGCACGCCGCTCAGCAAAAGAGTGCTCTGCACAGCAGACTTCACTCGAGCGCATAGGGTGCAGGCACACGACACGGACGCGGAAAGCACATTGCAAGATGAATTCTTCGTATGCAGGCAATTTCCTGACAACACGGCTTCCTCAGCAAGGCCTCACGTTAATGGCCACGCAAGCGAGGACACGTCGCTCAGTAAAATAGCGCTCTGCACAGCAGACTTCACTCGGGCGCTTAGAGTGCAGGCACACAGGACAGACACGGAAAGCACATAGCAGGCTGAATTCCTTGCATGCGAGCATTTTCCTGAGGGCCTCGCTTCCTCAGCAAGGCCTCACGTTAATGGCCACCCAAGCGCGCGCACACCGCTCAGCAAAAGAGCGCTCTGCACAGCACACTTCACTCGAGCGCTTAGACTGCAGGCACACAGGACAGACATGGGAAGCACATTGCAAGCTGAATTTGTTGTTTGCGGGCAATTTCCTGACAGCCAGCTTTCTGAGCAAGGCCTCACGTTATTGGCCACCAAAGCGCGCGCTCGCCACTCAGCAAAAGAGCGCTCTGCACAGCAGACATCACTCGGCCGCTTAGAGTGCAGGCCCACAGGACTGACCCCGAAAGCACATTGCAAGCTGAATTCATTGTATGCGAGCATTTTCCTGACAGCCAGGCTTCCTCAGCAAGGCCTCACGTTAATGGCCACCCAAGCCCTTGCACGCTGCCCAGCAAGTAGAGCTCTGGACAGCAGACTCCACTCGGGCGCTTAGGGGGCAGACCCACAGGACAGTCACTGAAATTACACTGCTGGCGTGTGGGGCCACGCAAGCCCGCACACGCCGCTCAGCAAAGGAGTGCTCTGCACAGCAAAGTTCAAACGGGAGCATAGGGTGTAGACACACAGGACAGACACGGAAAGCACATTGCTGTCTGAATTCGTTGTATGTGCGCAATTTCCTGACAGCCCGGCTTCCTCAAGCTAGGGCTCACGTTAATGGCCGCCCAAGCGTGCGCTTGCCACTTGGCAAAAGAGAACTCTACGCAGCAGACTTCACTCAGGCGCTCAGTGTACAGGCACACAGGACAGACACGGAAAGCACATTGCCAGCTGAATTCGTTGTTTGCGGGCAATTTCCTAACAGCCCGGCTTCTCACCGAGGCCTCACGTTAATGGCCACCCATACGCGCGCTCGCAGCTCAGCAAAAGAGCTCTCTGCACAGCAGACATCACTCTGGCGCTTAGAGTGCAGGCACACAGGACAGACACGGAAAGCTCATTTGAAAGCAGAATTCATTCTTTGCGGGCATTTCCCTGACAACCAAGGCTTCCTCAAGCATGGCCTCACGTTAATGGCCGCCCAAGGGTGTGCACGCCCCTCAGCAAAAGAGCGCATGGCACAGCAGACTTCACTCGGGCGCTTAGAGAGCAGGCACACAGGACAGACATGTAAAGCACATTGAAAGTTGAAATCATTCTTTGCGGGCATTTCCCTGACAACCAGGCTTCCTCAAGCATGGCCTCACGTAATTGGCCGCCCAAGGGCATGCACGCCGCTCAGCAAAAGAGCGCTCGGCACAGCAGACTTCACTCGGGCGCTCTGGGTGCAGGCACACAGGACAGACACGGAAAGCACATTGCAAGCTGAATTCCTTGCATGCGAGCACTTCTCTGACAGCCAGGCTTCCTCAGCAAGGCCTCACGTTAATGGCCACCCAAACGCACGCTCGCCGCTCAGCAAAAGAGCTCTCTGCACAGCAGACATCACTCGGGCGCTTAGAGTGCAGGCACACAGGACAGACATGGAAAAAACATTGCAAACTGAATTCTTCTTATGTGGGCAATTTCCTGACAGCCTGGCTTCCTCAGCAAGGCCTCACGTTAATGGCCACGCAAGACCGCACACGCCGCTCAGCAAAATAGCGCTCTGCACAGCAGACTTCACTCGGGCGCTTAGGGTGCAGGCAAACAGGACAGACACGGAAAGTACATTGCAAGCTGAATTCGTCGTGTGCGGGCAACTTGCTGAGAGCCCGGCTTCCTCAGCAAGGCCTCTCGTTAATGGCCACCCAAGCCCCCGCACGCTGCTCAGCAAATAGAGCTCTGGACAGCAGACTCCACTCGGGCGCTTAGGGGGCAGGCGCACAGGACAGTCACTGATATTACAATGCTGGCTGAATGTGTCATATGCGGGCATTTCCATGACAGCCAGGCTTCCTCAAGCAAGGCCTCATGTTAATGGCCACCCAAGCGTGCGTGCGCCGCTCGGCAAAAGAAAACTCTATGCAGCGGACTACACTCAGACACTCAATGTGCAGTCACACAGGACAGACACGGAAAGCACATTGCCACCTGAATTTGTTGCATGCGTGCATATTTGTGACCACCAGGCTTCCACAGCAAGGCCTCACGTTACTGGCGACCAACGCCCGTGAACGCCGCTCAACGAAAGAGCGCTCCTCACAGCAGACTTCACTCAAGCGCTTACGGTGTAGGCACAGAGGAAAGACACGGAAAGCACATGGCAAGCTGAATTCGTATGCATGCAATTTCCAGAGAGCCCGGCGTACGCAGCAAGGCCTCACATGAATGGCCACGCCAGCACGCGCACGTCACTCAGCAAAAGAGCGCTCTGCACAGCAGACTTCACTCGGGCGCTTGGAGTGCAGGCACACAGGACAGACACGGAAAGCACATTGCACGTTGAATTCGTTGTTTGCGGGCAATTTCCTGACAGCCCGGCTTCTCACCAAGGCCTCACGTTAATGGATGGCCACCCAATCGCGCGGTCGCCGCTCAGCAAAAGAGCGCTCTGCACAGCAGACATCACTCGGGCGATCAGAGTGCAGGCACACAGGAGAGACACGGAAAGCACATTGCCGGCTGAATTCGTTGCATGCGGGCATTTTCGGACAGGCTTCCTCAGCAAGGCCTCGCGTTAATGCTCACCCAATCGCGCGCTCGCCGCTCAGCTAAAGAGCGCTATGCACAGCAGACTACACTTGGGTGCTTAGTGTGTAGGCACACAGGACAGACACGGAAAGCGCATTGCAGGCTGAATTCGTCGTATGCGGGCAACTTCCTGAGAGCACGTCTTCCTCAGCAGGGCCTCACGTTAATGGCCACGCATGCCCGCGCACGCCGCTCAGCAGAAGAGCTCTCTGCAAAGCAAAGTTCACACGGGCGCATAGGGTGCAGGCACACAGGACAGACACAGAAAGGACATTGCAAGCTGAATTCGTTGTATGCGGCAATTTCCTGACAGCCCGGCTTCCCCTAGCTAGGACTCACTTTAATGGCCGCCCAAGCGTGCGCGCGCTGCTCGGCAAAAGAGAACTCTACGCAGCAGACTTCACTCTGGCGCTCAGTGTGCAGGCACACAGGACAGACACGGAAAGCACATTGCCGGCTGAATTCCTTGCATGCGAGCATTTTTCTGACAGCCAGGCTTCCTCAGCAAGGCCTCACGTTAATGGCCACCCAAGCCCGCGCACGCCGCTCAGCAAAAGAGTGCTCTGCACAGCAGACTTCACTCGAGCGCATAGGGTGCAGGCACACGACACGGACGCGGAAAGCACATTGCAAGATGAATTCTTCGTATGCAGGCAATTTCCTGAAAACACGGCTTCCTCAGCAAGGCCTCACGTTAATGGCCACGCAAGCGAGGACACGTCGCTCAGTAAAATAGCGCTCTGCACAGCAGACTTCACTCGGGCGCTTAGAGTGCAGGCACACAGGACAGACACGGAAAGCACATTGCAGGCTGAATTCCTTGCATGCGAGCATTTTCCTGAGGGCCTCGCTTCCTCAGCAAGGCCTCACGTTAATGGCCACCCAAGCGCGCACACACCGCTCAGCAAAAGAGCGCTCTGCACAGCACACTTCACTCGAGCGCTTAGACTGCAGGCACACAGGACAGACATGGGAAGCACATTGCACGTTGAATTCGTTGTTTGCGGGCAATTTCCTGACAGCCCGGCTTCTCACCAAGGCCTCACGTTAATGGATGGCCACCCAATCGCGCGGTCGCCGCTCAGCAAAAGAGCGCTCTGCACAGCAGACATCACTCGGGCGATCAGAGTGCAGGCACACAGGAGAGACACGGAAAGCACATTGCCAGCTGAATTCGTTGCATGCGGGCATTTTTCGGACAGGCTTCCTCAGCAAGGCCTCGCGTTAATGCTCACCCAATCGCGCGCTCGCCGCTCAGCTAAAGAGCGCTATGCACAGCAGACTACACTTGGGTGCTTAGTGTGTAGGCACACAGGACAGACAAGGAAAGCGCATTGCAGGCTGAATTCGTCGTATGCGGGCAACTTCCTGAGAGCACGTCTTCCTCAGCAGGGCCTCACGTTAATGGCCACGCATGCCCGCGCACGCCGCTCAGCAGAAGAGCTCTCTGCAAAGCAAAGTTCACACGGGCGCATAGGGTGCAGGCACACAGGACAGACACAGAAAGGACATTGCAAGCTGAATTCGTTGTATGCGGCAATTTCCTGACAGCCCGGCTTCCCCAAGCTAGGACTCACTTTAATGGCCGCCCAAGCGTGCGCGCGCTGCTCGGCAAAAGAGAACTCTACGCAGCAGACTTCACTCTGGCGCTCAGTGTGCAGGCACACAGGACAGACACGGAAAGCACATTGCCGGCTGAATTCCTTGCATGCGAGCATTTTTCTGACAGCCAGGCTTCCTCAGCAAGGCCTCACGTTAATGGCCACCCAAGCCCGCGCACGCCGCTCAGCAAAAGAGTGCTCTGCACAGCAGACTTCACTCGAGCGCATAGGGTGCAGGCACACGACACGGACGCGGAAAGCACATTGCAAGATGAATTCTTCGTATGCAGGCAATTTCCTGACAACACGGCTTCCTCAGCAAGGCCTCACGTTAATGGCCACGCAAGCGAGGACACGTCGCTCAGTAAAATAGCGCTCTGCACAGCAGACTTCACTCGGGCGCTTGGAGTGCAGGCACACAGGACAGACACGGAAAGCACATTGCACGTTGAATTCGTTGTTTGCGGGCAATTTCCTGACAGCCCGGCTTCTCACCAAGGCCTCACGTTAATGGATGGCCACCCAATCGCGCGGTCGCCGCTCAGCAAAAGAGCGCTCTGCACAGCAGACATCACTCGGGCGATCAGAGTGCAGGCACACAGGAGAGACACGGAAAGCACATTGCCAGCTGAATTCGTTGCATGCGGGCATTTTTCGGACAGGCTTCCTCAGCAAGGCCTCGCGTTAATGCTCACCCAATCGCGCGCTCGCCGCTCAGCTAAAGAGCGCTATGCACAGCAGACTACACTTGGGTGCTTAGAGTGCAGGCACACAGGACAGACACGGAAAGCACATTGCAGGCTGAATTCCTTGCATGCGAGCATTTTCCTGAGGGCCTCGCTTCCTCAGCAAGGCCTCACGTTAATGGCCAACCAAGCGCGCACACACCGCTCAGCAGAAGAGCGCTCTGCAAAGCAAACTTCACACGGGCGCATAGACTGCAGGCACACAGGACAGACACATGGGAAGGACATTGCAAGCTGAATTCGTTGTATGCGGGCAATTTCCTGACAGCCCGGCTTCCTCAGCAAGGCCTCACGTTAATGGCCACCCAAGCGCGGACACGCCGCTCAGCAAAAGAGCGCTCTGCACAGCAGGCTTCACTCGGGCGCTTGGAGTGCAGGCACACAGGACAGACACGGAAAGCACATTGCAGGCTGAATTCCTTGCATGCGAGCATTTTTCTGACAGCCAGGCTTCCTCAGCAAGGCCTCACGTTAATGGCCACCCAAGCGCGCGCACACCGCTCAGCAAAAGAGCGCTCTGCACAGCACACTTCACTCGAGCGCTTAGACTGCAGGCACACAGGACAGACATGGGAAGCACATTGCAAGCTGAATTTGTTGTTTGCGGGCAATTTCCTGACAGCCAGCTTTCTGAGCAAGGCCTCACGTTATTGGCCACCAAAGCGCGCGCTCGCCACTCAGCAAAAGAGCGCTCTGCACAGCAGACATCACTCGGCCGCTTAGAGTGCAGGCCCACAGGACTGACCCCGAAAGCACATTGCAAGCTGAATTCATTGTATGCGAGCATTTTCCTGACAGCCAGGCTTCCTCAGCAAGGCCTCACGTTAATGGCCACCCAAGCCCTTGCACGCTGCCCAGCAAGTAGAGCTCTGGACAGCAGACTCCACTCGGGCGCTTAGGGGGCAGACCCACAGGACAGTCACTGAAATTACACTGCTGGCGTGTGGGGCCACGCAAGCCCGCACACGCCGCTCAGCAAAGGAGTGCTCTGCACAGCAAAGTTCAAACGGGAGCATAGGGTGTAGACACACAGGACAGACACGGAAAGCACATTGCTGTCTGAATTCGTTGTATGTGCGCAATTTCCTGACAGCCCGGCTTCCTCAAGCTAGGGCTCACGTTAATGGCCGCCCAAGCGTGCGCTTGCCACTTGGCAAAAGAGAACTCTACGCAGCAGACTTCACTCAGGCGCTCAGTGTACAGGCACACAGGACAGACACGGAAAGCACATTGCCAGCTGAATTCGTTGTTTGCGGGCAATTTCCTAACAGCCCGGCTTCTCACCGAGGCCTCACGTTAATGGCCACCCATACGCGCGCTCGCAGCTCAGCAAAAGAGCTCTCTGCACAGCAGACATCACTCTGGCGCTTAGAGTGCAGGCACACAGGACAGACACGGAAAGCTCATTTGAAAGCAGAATTCATTCTTTGCGGGCATTTCCCTGACAACCAAGGCTTCCTCAAGCATGGCCTCACGTTAATGGCCGCCCAAGGGTGTGCACGCCCCTCAGCAAAAGAGCGCATGGCACAGCAGACTTCACTCGGGCGCTTAGAGAGCAGGCACACAGGACAGACATGTAAAGCACATTGAAAGTTGAAATCATTCTTTGCGGGCATTTCCCTGACAACCAGGCTTCCTCAAGCATGGCCTCACGTAATTGGCCGCCCAAGGGCATGCACGCCGCTCAGCAAAAGAGCGCTCGGCACAGCAGACTTCACTCGGGCGCTCTGGGTGCAGGCACACAGGACAGACACGGAAAGCACATTGCAAGCTGAATTCCTTGCATGCGAGCACTTCTCTGACAGCCAGGCTTCCTCAGCAAGGCCTCACGTTAATGGCCACCCAAACGCACGCTCGCCGCTCAGCAAAAGAGCTCTCTGCACAGCAGACATCACTCGGGCGCTTAGAGTGCAGGCACACAGGACAGACATGGAAAAAACATTGCAAACTGAATTCTTCTTATGTGGGCAATTTCCTGACAGCCTGGCTTCCTCAGCAAGGCCTCACGTTAATGGCCACGCAAGACCGCACACGCCGCTCAGCAAAATAGCGCTCTGCACAGCAGACTTCACTCGGGCGCTTAGGGTGCAGGCAAACAGGACAGACACGGAAAGTACATTGCAAGCTGAATTCGTCGTGTGCGGGCAACTTGCTGAGAGCCCGGCTTCCTCAGCAAGGCCTCTCGTTAATGGCCACCCAAGCCCCCGCACGCTGCTCAGCAAATAGAGCTCTGGACAGCAGACTCCACTCGGGCGCTTAGGGGGCAGGCGCACAGGACAGTCACTGATATTACAATGCTGGCTGAATGTGTCATATGCGGGCATTTCCATGACAGCCAGGCTTCCTCAAGCAAGGCCTCATGTTAATGGCCACCCAAGCGTGCGTGCGCCGCTCGGCAAAAGAAAACTCTATGCAGCGGACTACACTCAGACACTCAATGTGCAGTCACACAGGACAGACACGGAAAGCACATTGCCACCTGAATTTGTTGCATGCGTGCATATTTGTGACCACCAGGCTTCCACAGCAAGGCCTCACGTTACTGGCGACCAACGCCCGTGAACGCCGCTCAACGAAAGAGCGCTCCTCACAGCAGACTTCACTCAAGCGCTTACGGTGTAGGCACAGAGGAAAGACACGGAAAGCACATGGCAAGCTGAATTCGTATGCATGCAATTTCCAGAGAGCCCGGCGTACGCAGCAAGGCCTCACATGAATGGCCACGCCAGCACGCGCACGTCACTCAGCAAAAGAGCGCTCTGCACAGCAGACTTCACTCGGGCGCTTGGAGTGCAGGCACACAGGACAGACACGGAAAGCACATTGCACGTTGAATTCGTTGTTTGCGGGCAATTTCCTGACAGCCCGGCTTCTCACCAAGGCCTCACGTTAATGGATGGCCACCCAATCGCGCGGTCGCCGCTCAGCAAAAGAGCGCTCTGCACAGCAGACATCACTCGGGCGATCAGAGTGCAGGCACACAGGAGAGACACGGAAAGCACATTGCCGGCTGAATTCGTTGCATGCGGGCATTTTCGGACAGGCTTCCTCAGCAAGGCCTCGCGTTAATGCTCACCCAATCGCGCGCTCGCCGCTCAGCTAAAGAGCGCTATGCACAGCAGACTACACTTGGGTGCTTAGTGTGTAGGCACACAGGACAGACACGGAAAGCGCATTGCAGGCTGAATTCGTCGTATGCGGGCAACTTCCTGAGAGCACGTCTTCCTCAGCAGGGCCTCACGTTAATGGCCACGCATGCCCGCGCACGCCGCTCAGCAGAAGAGCTCTCTGCAAAGCAAAGTTCACACGGGCGCATAGGGTGCAGGCACACAGGACAGACACAGAAAGGACATTGCAAGCTGAATTCGTTGTATGCGGCAATTTCCTGACAGCCCGGCTTCCCCTAGCTAGGACTCACTTTAATGGCCGCCCAAGCGTGCGCGCGCTGCTCGGCAAAAGAGAACTCTACGCAGCAGACTTCACTCTGGCGCTCAGTGTGCAGGCACACAGGACAGACACGGAAAGCACATTGCCGGCTGAATTCCTTGCATGCGAGCATTTTTCTGACAGCCAGGCTTCCTCAGCAAGGCCTCACGTTAATGGCCACCCAAGCCCGTGCACGCCGCTCAGCAAAGGAGTGCTCTGCACAGCAGACTTCACTCGAGCGCATAGGGTGCAGGCACACGACACGGACGCGGAAAGCACATTGCAAGATGAATTCTTCGTATGCAGGCAATTTCCTGAAAACACGGCTTCCTCAGCAAGGCCTCACGTTAATGGCCACGCAAGCGAGGACACGTCGCTCAGTAAAATAGCGCTCTGCACAGCAGACTTCACTCGGGCGCTTAGAGTGCAGGCACACAGGACAGACACGGAAAGCACATTGCAGGCTGAATTCCTTGCATGCGAGCATTTTCCTGAGGGCCTCGCTTCCTCAGCAAGGCCTCACGTTAATGGCCACCCAAGCGCGCACACACCGCTCAGCAAAAGAGCGCTCTGCACAGCACACTTCACTCGAGCGCTTAGACTGCAGGCACACAGGAGAGACACGGAAAGCACATTGCCAGCTGAATTCGTTGCATGCGGGCATTTTTCGGACAGGCTTCCTCAGCAAGGCCTCGCGTTAATGCTCACCCAATCGCGCGCTCGCCGCTCAGCTAAAGAGCGCTATGCACAGCAGACTACACTTGGGTGCTTAGAGTGCAGGCACACAGGACAGACACGGAAAGCGCATTGCAGGCTGAATTCGTCGTATGCGGGCAACTTCCTGAGAGCACGTCTTCCTCAGCAGGGCCTCACGTTAATGGCCACGCATGCCCGCGCACGCCGCTCAGCAGAAGAGCTCTCTGCAAAGCAAAGTTCACACGGGCGCATAGGGTGCAGGCACACAGGACAGACACAGAAAGGACATTGCAAGCTGAATTCGTTGTATGCGGCAATTTCCTGACAGCCCGGCTTCCCCAAGCTAGGACTCACTTTAATGGCCGCCCAAGCGTGCGCGCGCTGCTCGGCAAAAGAGAACTCTACGCAGCAGACTTCACTCTGGCGCTCAGTGTGCAGGCACACAGGACAGACACGGAAAGCACATTGCCGGCTGAATTCCTTGCATGCGAGCATTTTTCTGACAGCCAGGCTTCCTCAGCAAGGCCTCACGTTAATGGCCACCCAAGCCCGCGCACGCCGCTCAGCAAAAGAGTGCTCTGCACAGCAGACTTCACTCGAGCGCATAGGGTGCAGGCACACGACACGGACGCGGAAAGCACATTGCAAGATGAATTCTTCGTATGCAGGCAATTTCCTGACAACACGGCTTCCTCAGCAAGGCCTCACGTTAATGGCCACGCAAGCGAGGACACGTCGCTCAGTAAAATAGCGCTCTGCACAGCAGACTTCACTCGGGCGCTTAGAGTGCAGGCACACAGGACAGACACGGAAAGCACATAGCAGGCTGAATTCCTTGCATGCGAGCATTTTCCTGAGGGCCTCGCTTCCTCAGCAAGGCCTCACGTTAATGGCCACCCAAGCGCGCGCACACCGCTCAGCAAAAGAGCGCTCTGCACAGCACACTTCACTCGAGCGCTTAGACTGCAGGCACACAGGACAGACATGGGAAGCACATTGCAAGCTGAATTTGTTGTTTGCGGGCAATTTCCTGACAGCCAGCTTTCTGAGCAAGGCCTCACGTTATTGGCCACCAAAGCGCGCGCTCGCCACTCAGCAAAAGAGCGCTCTGCACAGCAGACATCACTCGGCCGCTTAGAGTGCAGGCCCACAGGACTGACCCCGAAAGCACATTGCAAGCTGAATTCATTGTATGCGAGCATTTTCCTGACAGCCAGGCTTCCTCAGCAAGGCCTCACGTTAATGGCCACCCAAGCCCTTGCACGCTGCCCAGCAAGTAGAGCTCTGGACAGCAGACTCCACTCGGGCGCTTAGGGGGCAGACCCACAGGACAGTCACTGAAATTACACTGCTGGCGTGTGGGGCCACGCAAGCCCGCACACGCCGCTCAGCAAAGGAGTGCTCTGCACAGCAAAGTTCAAACGGGAGCATAGGGTGTAGACACACAGGACAGACACGGAAAGCACATTGCTGTCTGAATTCGTTGTATGTGCGCAATTTCCTGACAGCCCGGCTTCCTCAAGCTAGGGCTCACGTTAATGGCCGCCCAAGCGTGCGCTTGCCACTTGGCAAAAGAGAACTCTACGCAGCAGACTTCACTCAGGCGCTCAGTGTACAGGCACACAGGACAGACACGGAAAGCACATTGCCAGCTGAATTCGTTGTTTGCGGGCAATTTCCTAACAGCCCGGCTTCTCACCGAGGCCTCACGTTAATGGCCACCCATACGCGCGCTCGCAGCTCAGCAAAAGAGCTCTCTGCACAGCAGACATCACTCTGGCGCTTAGAGTGCAGGCACACAGGACAGACACGGAAAGCTCATTTGAAAGCAGAATTCATTCTTTGCGGGCATTTCCCTGACAACCAAGGCTTCCTCAAGCATGGCCTCACGTTAATGGCCGCCCAAGGGTGTGCACGCCCCTCAGCAAAAGAGCGCATGGCACAGCAGACTTCACTCGGGCGCTTAGAGAGCAGGCACACAGGACAGACATGTAAAGCACATTGAAAGTTGAAATCATTCTTTGCGGGCATTTCCCTGACAACCAGGCTTCCTCAAGCATGGCCTCACGTAATTGGCCGCCCAAGGGCATGCACGCCGCTCAGCAAAAGAGCGCTCGGCACAGCAGACTTCACTCGGGCGCTCTGGGTGCAGGCACACAGGACAGACACGGAAAGCACATTGCAAGCTGAATTCCTTGCATGCGAGCACTTCTCTGACAGCCAGGCTTCCTCAGCAAGGCCTCACGTTAATGGCCACCCAAACGCACGCTCGCCGCTCAGCAAAAGAGCTCTCTGCACAGCAGACATCACTCGGGCGCTTAGAGTGCAGGCACACAGGACAGACATGGAAAAAACATTGCAAACTGAATTCTTCTTATGTGGGCAATTTCCTGACAGCCTGGCTTCCTCAGCAAGGCCTCACGTTAATGGCCACGCAAGACCGCACACGCCGCTCAGCAAAATAGCGCTCTGCACAGCAGACTTCACTCGGGCGCTTAGGGTGCAGGCAAACAGGACAGACACGGAAAGTACATTGCAAGCTGAATTCGTCGTGTGCGGGCAACTTGCTGAGAGCCCGGCTTCCTCAGCAAGGCCTCTCGTTAATGGCCACCCAAGCCCCCGCACGCTGCTCAGCAAATAGAGCTCTGGACAGCAGACTCCACTCGGGCGCTTAGGGGGCAGGCGCACAGGACAGTCACTGATATTACAATGCTGGCTGAATGTGTCATATGCGGGCATTTCCATGACAGCCAGGCTTCCTCAAGCAAGGCCTCATGTTAATGGCCACCCAAGCGTGCGTGCGCCGCTCGGCAAAAGAAAACTCTATGCAGCGGACTACACTCAGACACTCAATGTGCAGTCACACAGGACAGACACGGAAAGCACATTGCCACCTGAATTTGTTGCATGCGTGCATATTTGTGACCACCAGGCTTCCACAGCAAGGCCTCACGTTACTGGCGACCAACGCCCGTGAACGCCGCTCAACGAAAGAGCGCTCCTCACAGCAGACTTCACTCAAGCGCTTACGGTGTAGGCACAGAGGAAAGACACGGAAAGCACATGGCAAGCTGAATTCGTATGCATGCAATTTCCAGAGAGCCCGGCGTACGCAGCAAGGCCTCACATGAATGGCCACGCCAGCACGCGCACGTCACTCAGCAAAAGAGCGCTCTGCACAGCAGACTTCACTCGGGCGCTTGGAGTGCAGGCACACAGGACAGACACGGAAAGCACATTGCACGTTGAATTCGTTGTTTGCGGGCAATTTCCTGACAGCCCGGCTTCTCACCAAGGCCTCACGTTAATGGATGGCCACCCAATCGCGCGGTCGCCGCTCAGCAAAAGAGCGCTCTGCACAGCAGACATCACTCGGGCGATCAGAGTGCAGGCACACAGGAGAGACACGGAAAGCACATTGCCGGCTGAATTCGTTGCATGCGGGCATTTTCGGACAGGCTTCCTCAGCAAGGCCTCGCGTTAATGCTCACCCAATCGCGCGCTCGCCGCTCAGCTAAAGAGCGCTATGCACAGCAGACTACACTTGGGTGCTTAGTGTGTAGGCACACAGGACAGACACGGAAAGCGCATTGCAGGCTGAATTCGTCGTATGCGGGCAACTTCCTGAGAGCACGTCTTCCTCAGCAGGGCCTCACGTTAATGGCCACGCATGCCCGCGCACGCCGCTCAGCAGAAGAGCTCTCTGCAAAGCAAAGTTCACACGGGCGCATAGGGTGCAGGCACACAGGACAGACACAGAAAGGACATTGCAAGCTGAATTCGTTGTATGCGGCAATTTCCTGACAGCCCGGCTTCCCCTAGCTAGGACTCACTTTAATGGCCGCCCAAGCGTGCGCGCGCTGCTCGGCAAAAGAGAACTCTACGCAGCAGACTTCACTCTGGCGCTCAGTGTGCAGGCACACAGGACAGACACGGAAAGCACATTGCCGGCTGAATTCCTTGCATGCGAGCATTTTTCTGACAGCCAGGCTTCCTCAGCAAGGCCTCACGTTAATGGCCACCCAAGCCCGCGCACGCCGCTCAGCAAAGGAGTGCTCTGCACAGCAGACTTCACTCGAGCGCATAGGGTGCAGGCACACGACACGGACGCGGAAAGCACATTGCAAGATGAATTCTTCGTATGCAGGCAATTTCCTGAAAACACGGCTTCCTCAGCAAGGCCTCACGTTAATGGCCACGCAAGCGAGGACACGTCGCTCAGTAAAATAGCGCTCTGCACAGCAGACTTCACTCGGGCGCTTAGAGTGCAGGCACACAGGACAGACACGGAAAGCACATTGCAGGCTGAATTCCTTGCATGCGAGCATTTTCCTGAGGGCCTCGCTTCCTCAGCAAGGCCTCACGTTAATGGCCACCCAAGCGCGCACACACCGCTCAGCAAAAGAGCGCTCTGCACAGCACACTTCACTCGAGCGCTTAGACTGCAGGCACACAGGACAGACATGGGAAGCACATTGCACGTTGAATTCGTTGTTTGCGGGCAATTTCCTGACAGCCCGGCTTCTCACCAAGGCCTCACGTTAATGGATGGCCACCCAATCGCGCGGTCGCCGCTCAGCAAAAGAGCGCTCTGCACAGCAGACATCACTCGGGCGATCAGAGTGCAGGCACACAGGAGAGACACGGAAAGCACATTGCCAGCTGAATTCGTTGCATGCGGGCATTTTTCGGACAGGCTTCCTCAGCAAGGCCTCGCGTTAATGCTCACCCAATCGCGCGCTCGCCGCTCAGCTAAAGAGCGCTATGCACAGCAGACTACACTTGGGTGCTTAGTGTGTAGGCACACAGGACAGACAAGGAAAGCGCATTGCAGGCTGAATTCGTCGTATGCGGGCAACTTCCTGAGAGCACGTCTTCCTCAGCAGGGCCTCACGTTAATGGCCACGCATGCCCGCGCACGCCGCTCAGCAGAAGAGCTCTCTGCAAAGCAAAGTTCACACGGGCGCATAGGGTGCAGGCACACAGGACAGACACAGAAAGGACATTGCAAGCTGAATTCGTTGTATGCGGCAATTTCCTGACAGCCCGGCTTCCCCAAGCTAGGACTCACTTTAATGGCCGCCCAAGCGTGCGCGCGCTGCTCGGCAAAAGAGAACTCTACGCAGCAGACTTCACTCTGGCGCTCAGTGTGCAGGCACACAGGACAGACACGGAAAGCACATTGCCGGCTGAATTCCTTGCATGCGAGCATTTTTCTGACAGCCAGGCTTCCTCAGCAAGGCCTCACGTTAATGGCCACCCAAGCCCGCGCACGCCGCTCAGCAAAAGAGTGCTCTGCACAGCAGACTTCACTCGAGCGCATAGGGTGCAGGCACACGACACGGACGCGGAAAGCACATTGCAAGATGAATTCTTCGTATGCAGGCAATTTCCTGACAACACGGCTTCCTCAGCAAGGCCTCACGTTAATGGCCACGCAAGCGAGGACACGTCGCTCAGTAAAATAGCGCTCTGCACAGCAGACTTCACTCGGGCGCTTAGAGTGCAGGCACACAGGACAGACACGGAAAGCACATTGCAGGCTGAATTCCTTGCATGCGAGCATTTTCCTGAGGGCCTCGCTTCCTCAGCAAGGCCTCACGTTAATGGCCACCCAAGCGCGCACACACCGCTCAGCAAAAGAGCGCTCTGCACAGCACACTTCACTCGAGCGCTTAGACTGCAGGCACACAGGAGAGACACGGAAAGCACATTGCCAGCTGAATTCGTTGCATGCGGGCATTTTTCGGACAGGCTTCCTCAGCAAGGCCTCGCGTTAATGCTCACCCAATCGCGCGCTCGCCGCTCAGCTAAAGAGCGCTATGCACAGCAGACTACACTTGGGTGCTTAGTGTGTAGGCACACAGGACAGACACGGAAAGCGCATTGCAGGCTGAATTCGTCGTATGCGGGCAACTTCCTGAGAGCACGTCTTCCTCAGCAGGGCCTCACGTTAATGGCCACGCATGCCCGCGCACGCCGCTCAGCAGAAGAGCTCTCTGCAAAGCAAAGTTCACACGGGCGCATAGGGTGCAGGCACACAGGACAGACACAGAAAGGACATTGCAAGCTGAATTCGTTGTATGCGGCAATTTCCTGACAGCCCGGCTTCCCCAAGCTAGGACTCACTTTAATGGCCGCCCAAGCGTGCGCGCGCTGCTCGGCAAAAGAGAACTCTACGCAGCAGACTTCACTCTGGCGCTCAGTGTGCAGGCACACAGGACAGACACGGAAAGCACATTGCCGGCTGAATTCCTTGCATGCGAGCATTTTTCTGACAGCCAGGCTTCCTCAGCAAGGCCTCACGTTAATGGCCACCCAAGCCCGCGCACGCCGCTCAGCAAAAGAGTGCTCTGCACAGCAGACTTCACTCGAGCGCATAGGGTGCAGGCACACGACACGGACGCGGAAAGCACATTGCAAGATGAATTCTTCGTATGCAGGCAATTTCCTGACAACACGGCTTCCTCAGCAAGGCCTCACGTTAATGGCCACGCAAGCGAGGACACGTCGCTCAGTAAAATAGCGCTCTGCACAGCAGACTTCACTCGGGCGCTTGGAGTGCAGGCACACAGGACAGACACGGAAAGCACATTGCACGTTGAATTCGTTGTTTGCGGGCAATTTCCTGACAGCCCGGCTTCTCACCAAGGCCTCACGTTAATGGATGGCCACCCAATCGCGCGGTCGCCGCTCAGCAAAAGAGCGCTCTGCACAGCAGACATCACTCGGGCGATCAGAGTGCAGGCACACAGGAGAGACACGGAAAGCACATTGCCAGCTGAATTCGTTGCATGCGGGCATTTTTCGGACAGCCTTCCTCAGCAAGGCCTCACGTTAATGGCCACGCAAGCGAGGACACGTCGCTCAGTAAAATAGCGCTCTGCACAGCAGACTTCACTCGGACGCTTAGAGTGCAGGCACACAGGACAGACACGGAAAGCACATTGCAGGCTGAATTCCTTGCATGCTAGCATTTTCCTGAGGGCCTCGCTTCCTCAGCAAGGCCTCACGTTAATGGACACCCAAGCGCGCGCACACCGCTCAGCAAAAGAGCGCTCTGCACAGCACACTTCACTCGAGCGCTTAGACTGCAGGCACACAGGACAGACATGGGAAGCACATTGCAAGCTGAATTCGTTGTTTGCGGGCAGTTTCCTGACAGCCCGGCTTCTCACCAAGGCCTCACGTTAATGGATGGCCACCCAATCGCGCGGTCGCCGCTCAGCAAAAGAGCGCTCTGCACAGCAGACATCACTCGGGCGATCAGAGTGCAGGCACACAGGAGAGACACGGAAAGCACATTGCCAGCTGAATTCGTTGCATGCGGGCATTTTTCGGACAGGCTTCCTCAGCAAGGCCTCGCGTTAATGCTCACCCAATCGCGCGCTCGCCGCTCAGCTAAAGAGCGCTATGCACAGCAGACTACACTTGGGTGCTTAGTGTGTAGGCACACAGGACAGACACGGAAAGCGCATTGCAGGCTGAATTCGTCGTATGCGGGCAACTTCCTGAGAGCACGTCTTCCTCAGCAGGGCCTCACGTTAATGGCCACGCATGCCCGCGCACGCCGCTCAGCAGAAGAGCTCTCTGCAAAGCAAAGTTCACACGGGCGCATAGGGTGCAGGCACACAGGACAGACACAGAAAGGACATTGCAAGCTGAATTCGTTGTATGCGGCAATTTCCTGACAGCCCGGCTTCCCCAAGCTAGGACTCACTTTAATGGCCGCCCAAGCGTGCGCGCGCTGCTCGGCAAAAGAGAACTCTACGCAGCAGACTTCACTCTGGCGCTCAGTGTGCAGGCACACAGGACAGACACGGAAAGCACATTGCCGGCTGAATTCCTTGCATGCGAGCATTTTTCTGACAGCCAGGCTTCCTCAGCAAGGCCTCACGTTAATGGCCACCCAAGCCCGCGCACGCCGCTCAGCAAAAGAGTGCTCTGCACAGCAGACTTCACTCGAGCGCATAGGGTGCAGGCACACGACACGGACGCGGAAAGCACATTGCAAGATGAATTCTTCGTATGCAGGCAATTTCCTGACAACACGGCTTCCTCAGCAAGGCCTCACGTTAATGGCCACGCAAGCGAGGACACGTCGCTCAGTAAAATAGCGCTCTGCACAGCAGACTTCACTCGGGCGCTTAGAGTGCAGGCACACAGGACAGACACGGAAAGCACATAGCAGGCTGAATTCCTTGCATGCGAGCATTTTCCTGAGGGCCTCGCTTCCTCAGCAAGGCCTCACGTTAATGGCCACCCAAGCGCGCGCACACCGCTCAGCAAAAGAGCGCTCTGCACAGCACACTTCACTCGAGCGCTTAGACTGCAGGCACACAGGACAGACATGGGAAGCACATTGCAAGCTGAATTTGTTGTTTGCGGGCAATTTCCTGACAGCCAGCTTTCTGAGCAAGGCCTCACGTTATTGGCCACCAAAGCGCGCGCTCGCCACTCAGCAAAAGAGCGCTCTGCACAGCAGACATCACTCGGCCGCTTAGAGTGCAGGCCCACAGGACTGACCCCGAAAGCACATTGCAAGCTGAATTCATTGTATGCGAGCATTTTCCTGACAGCCAGGCTTCCTCAGCAAGGCCTCACGTTAATGGCCACCCAAGCCCTTGCACGCTGCCCAGCAAGTAGAGCTCTGGACAGCAGACTCCACTCGGGCGCTTAGGGGGCAGACCCACAGGACAGTCACTGAAATTACACTGCTGGCGTGTGGGGCCACGCAAGCCCGCACACGCCGCTCAGCAAAGGAGTGCTCTGCACAGCAAAGTTCAAACGGGAGCATAGGGTGTAGACACACAGGACAGACACGGAAAGCACATTGCTGTCTGAATTCGTTGTATGTGCGCAATTTCCTGACAGCCCGGCTTCCTCAAGCTAGGGCTCACGTTAATGGCCGCCCAAGCGTGCGCTTGCCACTTGGCAAAAGAGAACTCTACGCAGCAGACTTCACTCAGGCGCTCAGTGTACAGGCACACAGGACAGACACGGAAAGCACATTGCCAGCTGAATTCGTTGTTTGCGGGCAATTTCCTAACAGCCCGGCTTCTCACCGAGGCCTCACGTTAATGGCCACCCATACGCGCGCTCGCAGCTCAGCAAAAGAGCTCTCTGCACAGCAGACATCACTCTGGCGCTTAGAGTGCAGGCACACAGGACAGACACGGAAAGCTCATTTGAAAGCAGAATTCATTCTTTGCGGGCATTTCCCTGACAACCAAGGCTTCCTCAAGCATGGCCTCACGTTAATGGCCGCCCAAGGGTGTGCACGCCCCTCAGCAAAAGAGCGCATGGCACAGCAGACTTCACTCGGGCGCTTAGAGAGCAGGCACACAGGACAGACATGTAAAGCACATTGAAAGTTGAAATCATTCTTTGCGGGCATTTCCCTGACAACCAGGCTTCCTCAAGCATGGCCTCACGTAATTGGCCGCCCAAGGGCATGCACGCCGCTCAGCAAAAGAGCGCTCGGCACAGCAGACTTCACTCGGGCGCTCTGGGTGCAGGCACACAGGACAGACACGGAAAGCACATTGCAAGCTGAATTCCTTGCATGCGAGCACTTCTCTGACAGCCAGGCTTCCTCAGCAAGGCCTCACGTTAATGGCCACCCAAACGCACGCTCGCCGCTCAGCAAAAGAGCTCTCTGCACAGCAGACATCACTCGGGCGCTTAGAGTGCAGGCACACAGGACAGACATGGAAAAAACATTGCAAACTGAATTCTTCTTATGTGGGCAATTTCCTGACAGCCTGGCTTCCTCAGCAAGGCCTCACGTTAATGGCCACGCAAGACCGCACACGCCGCTCAGCAAAATAGCGCTCTGCACAGCAGACTTCACTCGGGCGCTTAGGGTGCAGGCAAACAGGACAGACACGGAAAGTACATTGCAAGCTGAATTCGTCGTGTGCGGGCAACTTGCTGAGAGCCCGGCTTCCTCAGCAAGGCCTCTCGTTAATGGCCACCCAAGCCCCCGCACGCTGCTCAGCAAATAGAGCTCTGGACAGCAGACTCCACTCGGGCGCTTAGGGGGCAGGCGCACAGGACAGTCACTGATATTACAATGCTGGCTGAATGTGTCATATGCGGGCATTTCCATGACAGCCAGGCTTCCTCAAGCAAGGCCTCATGTTAATGGCCACCCAAGCGTGCGTGCGCCGCTCGGCAAAAGAAAACTCTATGCAGCGGACTACACTCAGACACTCAATGTGCAGTCACACAGGACAGACACGGAAAGCACATTGCCACCTGAATTTGTTGCATGCGTGCATATTTGTGACCACCAGGCTTCCACAGCAAGGCCTCACGTTACTGGCGACCAACGCCCGTGAACGCCGCTCAACGAAAGAGCGCTCCTCACAGCAGACTTCACTCAAGCGCTTACGGTGTAGGCACAGAGGAAAGACACGGAAAGCACATGGCAAGCTGAATTCGTATGCATGCAATTTCCAGAGAGCCCGGCGTACGCAGCAAGGCCTCACATGAATGGCCACGCCAGCACGCGCACGTCACTCAGCAAAAGAGCGCTCTGCACAGCAGACTTCACTCGGGCGCTTGGAGTGCAGGCACACAGGACAGACACGGAAAGCACATTGCACGTTGAATTCGTTGTTTGCGGGCAATTTCCTGACAGCCCGGCTTCTCACCAAGGCCTCACGTTAATGGATGGCCACCCAATCGCGCGGTCGCCGCTCAGCAAAAGAGCGCTCTGCACAGCAGACATCACTCGGGCGATCAGAGTGCAGGCACACAGGAGAGACACGGAAAGCACATTGCCGGCTGAATTCGTTGCATGCGGGCATTTTTCGGACAGGCTTCCTCAGCAAGGCCTCGCGTTAATGCTCACCCAATCGCGCGCTCGCCGCTCAGCTAAAGAGCGCTATGCACAGCAGACTACACTTGGGTGCTTAGTGTGTAGGCACACAGGACAGACACGGAAAGCGCATTGCAGGCTGAATTCGTCGTATGCGGGCAACTTCCTGAGAGCACGTCTTCCTCAGCAGGGCCTCACGTTAATGGCCACGCATGCCCGCGCACGCCGCTCAGCAGAAGAGCTCTCTGCAAAGCAAAGTTCACACGGGCGCATAGGGTGCAGGCACACAGGACAGACACAGAAAGGACATTGCAAGCTGAATTCGTTGTATGCGGCAATTTCCTGACAGCCCGGCTTCCCCAAGCTAGGACTCACTTTAATGGCCGCCCAAGCGTGCGCGCGCTGCTCGGCAAAAGAGAACTCTACGCAGCAGACTTCACTCTGGCGCTCAGTGTGCAGGCACACAGGACAGACACGGAAAGCACATTGCCGGCTGAATTCCTTGCATGCGAGCATTTTTCTGACAGCCAGGCTTCCTCAGCAAGGCCTCACGTTAATGGCCACCCAAGCCCGCGCACGCCGCTCAGCAAAAGAGTGCTCTGCACAGCAGACTTCACTCGAGCGCATAGGGTGCAGGCACACGACACGGACGCGGAAAGCACATTGCAAGATGAATTCTTCGTATGCAGGCAATTTCCTGACAACACGGCTTCCTCAGCAAGGCCTCACGTTAATGGCCACGCAAGCGAGGACACGTCGCTCAGTAAAATAGCGCTCTGCACAGCAGACTTCACTCGGGCGCTTAGAGTGCAGGCACACAGGACAGACACGGAAAGCACATAGCAGGCTGAATTCCTTGCATGCGAGCATTTTCCTGAGGGCCTCGCTTCCTCAGCAAGGCCTCACGTTAATGGCCACCCAAGCGCGCGCACACCGCTCAGCAAAAGAGCGCTCTGCACAGCACACTTCACTCGAGCGCTTAGACTGCAGGCACACAGGACAGACATGGGAAGCACATTGCAAGCTGAATTTGTTGTTTGCGGGCAATTTCCTGACAGCCAGCTTTCTGAGCAAGGCCTCACGTTATTGGCCACCAAAGCGCGCGCTCGCCACTCAGCAAAAGAGCGCTCTGCACAGCAGACATCACTCGGCCGCTTAGAGTGCAGGCCCACAGGACTGACCCCGAAAGCACATTGCAAGCTGAATTCATTGTATGCGAGCATTTTCCTGACAGCCAGGCTTCCTCAGCAAGGCCTCACGTTAATGGCCACCCAAGCCCTTGCACGCTGCCCAGCAAGTAGAGCTCTGGACAGCAGACTCCACTCGGGCGCTTAGGGGGCAGACCCACAGGACAGTCACTGAAATTACACTGCTGGCGTGTGGGGCCACGCAAGCCCGCACACGCCGCTCAGCAAAGGAGTGCTCTGCACAGCAAAGTTCAAACGGGAGCATAGGGTGTAGACACACAGGACAGACACGGAAAGCACATTGCTGTCTGAATTCGTTGTATGTGCGCAATTTCCTGACAGCCCGGCTTCCTCAAGCTAGGGCTCACGTTAATGGCCGCCCAAGCGTGCGCTTGCCACTTGGCAAAAGAGAACTCTACGCAGCAGACTTCACTCAGGCGCTCAGTGTACAGGCACACAGGACAGACACGGAAAGCACATTGCCAGCTGAATTCGTTGTTTGCGGGCAATTTCCTAACAGCCCGGCTTCTCACCGAGGCCTCACGTTAATGGCCACCCATACGCGCGCTCGCAGCTCAGCAAAAGAGCTCTCTGCACAGCAGACATCACTCTGGCGCTTAGAGTGCAGGCACACAGGACAGACACGGAAAGCTCATTTGAAAGCAGAATTCATTCTTTGCGGGCATTTCCCTGACAACCAAGGCTTCCTCAAGCATGGCCTCACGTTAATGGCCGCCCAAGGGTGTGCACGCCCCTCAGCAAAAGAGCGCATGGCACAGCAGACTTCACTCGGGCGCTTAGAGAGCAGGCACACAGGACAGACATGTAAAGCACATTGAAAGTTGAAATCATTCTTTGCGGGCATTTCCCTGACAACCAGGCTTCCTCAAGCATGGCCTCACGTAATTGGCCGCCCAAGGGCATGCACGCCGCTCAGCAAAAGAGCGCTCGGCACAGCAGACTTCACTCGGGCGCTCTGGGTGCAGGCACACAGGACAGACACGGAAAGCACATTGCAAGCTGAATTCCTTGCATGCGAGCACTTCTCTGACAGCCAGGCTTCCTCAGCAAGGCCTCACGTTAATGGCCACCCAAACGCACGCTCGCCGCTCAGCAAAAGAGCTCTCTGCACAGCAGACATCACTCGGGCGCTTAGAGTGCAGGCACACAGGACAGACATGGAAAAAACATTGCAAACTGAATTCTTCTTATGTGGGCAATTTCCTGACAGCCTGGCTTCCTCAGCAAGGCCTCACGTTAATGGCCACGCAAGACCGCACACGCCGCTCAGCAAAATAGCGCTCTGCACAGCAGACTTCACTCGGGCGCTTAGGGTGCAGGCAAACAGGACAGACACGGAAAGTACATTGCAAGCTGAATTCGTCGTGTGCGGGCAACTTGCTGAGAGCCCGGCTTCCTCAGCAAGGCCTCTCGTTAATGGCCACCCAAGCCCCCGCACGCTGCTCAGCAAATAGAGCTCTGGACAGCAGACTCCACTCGGGCGCTTAGGGGGCAGGCGCACAGGACAGTCACTGATATTACAATGCTGGCTGAATGTGTCATATGCGGGCATTTCCATGACAGCCAGGCTTCCTCAAGCAAGGCCTCATGTTAATGGCCACCCAAGCGTGCGTGCGCCGCTCGGCAAAAGAAAACTCTATGCAGCGGACTACACTCAGACACTCAATGTGCAGTCACACAGGACAGACACGGAAAGCACATTGCCACCTGAATTTGTTGCATGCGTGCATATTTGTGACCACCAGGCTTCCACAGCAAGGCCTCACGTTACTGGCGACCAACGCCCGTGAACGCCGCTCAACGAAAGAGCGCTCCTCACAGCAGACTTCACTCAAGCGCTTACGGTGTAGGCACAGAGGAAAGACACGGAAAGCACATGGCAAGCTGAATTCGTATGCATGCAATTTCCAGAGAGCCCGGCGTACGCAGCAAGGCCTCACATGAATGGCCACGCCAGCACGCGCACGTCACTCAGCAAAAGAGCGCTCTGCACAGCAGACTTCACTCGGGCGCTTGGAGTGCAGGCACACAGGACAGACACGGAAAGCACATTGCACGTTGAATTCGTTGTTTGCGGGCAATTTCCTGACAGCCCGGCTTCTCACCAAGGCCTCACGTTAATGGATGGCCACCCAATCGCGCGGTCGCCGCTCAGCAAAAGAGCGCTCTGCACAGCAGACATCACTCGGGCGATCAGAGTGCAGGCACACAGGAGAGACACGGAAAGCACATTGCCGGCTGAATTCGTTGCATGCGGGCATTTTTCGGACAGGCTTCCTCAGCAAGGCCTCGCGTTAATGCTCACCCAATCGCGCGCTCGCCGCTCAGCTAAAGAGCGCTATGCACAGCAGACTACACTTGGGTGCTTAGTGTGTAGGCACACAGGACAGACACGGAAAGCGCATTGCAGGCTGAATTCGTCGTATGCGGGCAACTTCCTGAGAGCACGTCTTCCTCAGCAGGGCCTCACGTTAATGGCCACGCATGCCCGCGCACGCCGCTCAGCAGAAGAGCTCTCTGCAAAGCAAAGTTCACACGGGCGCATAGGGTGCAGGCACACAGGACAGACACAGAAAGGACATTGCAAGCTGAATTCGTTGTATGCGGCAATTTCCTGACAGCCCGGCTTCCCCTAGCTAGGACTCACTTTAATGGCCGCCCAAGCGTGCGCGCGCTGCTCGGCAAAAGAGAACTCTACGCAGCAGACTTCACTCTGGCGCTCAGTGTGCAGGCACACAGGACAGACACGGAAAGCACATTGCCGGCTGAATTCCTTGCATGCGAGCATTTTTCTGACAGCCAGGCTTCCTCAGCAAGGCCTCACGTTAATGGCCACCCAAGCCCATGCACGCCGCTCAGCAAAGGAGTGCTCTGCACAGCAGACTTCACTCGAGCGCATAGGGTGCAGGCACACGACACGGACGCGGAAAGCACATTGCAAGATGAATTCTTCGTATGCAGGCAATTTCCTGAAAACACGGCTTCCTCAGCAAGGCCTCACGTTAATGGCCACGCAAGCGAGGACACGTCGCTCAGTAAAATAGCGCTCTGCACAGCAGACTTCACTCGGGCGCTTAGAGTGCAGGCACACAGGACAGACACGGAAAGCACATTGCAGGCTGAATTCCTTGCATGCGAGCATTTTCCTGAGGGCCTCGCTTCCTCAGCAAGGCCTCACGTTAATGGCCACCCAAGCGCGCACACACCGCTCAGCAAAAGAGCGCTCTGCACAGCACACTTCACTCGAGCGCTTAGACTGCAGGCACACAGGAGAGACACGGAAAGCACATTGCCAGCTGAATTCGTTGCATGCGGGCATTTTTCGGACAGGCTTCCTCAGCAAGGCCTCGCGTTAATGCTCACCCAATCGCGCGCTCGCCGCTCAGCTAAAGAGCGCTATGCACAGCAGACTACACTTGGGTGCTTAGTGTGTAGGCACACAGGACAGACACGGAAAGCGCATTGCAGGCTGAATTCGTCGTATGCGGGCAACTTCCTGAGAGCACGTCTTCCTCAGCAGGGCCTCACGTTAATGGCCACGCATGCCCGCGCACGCCGCTCAGCAGAAGAGCTCTCTGCAAAGCAAAGTTCACACGGGCGCATAGGGTGCAGGCACACAGGACAGACACAGAAAGGACATTGCAAGCTGAATTCGTTGTATGCGGCAATTTCCTGACAGCCCGGCTTCCCCAAGCTAGGACTCACTTTAATGGCCGCCCAAGCGTGCGCGCGCTGCTCGGCAAAAGAGAACTCTACGCAGCAGACTTCACTCTGGCGCTCAGTGTGCAGGCACACAGGACAGACACGGAAAGCACATTGCCGGCTGAATTCCTTGCATGCGAGCATTTTTCTGACAGCCAGGCTTCCTCAGCAAGGCCTCACGTTAATGGCCACCCAAGCCCGCGCACGCCGCTCAGCAAAAGAGTGCTCTGCACAGCAGACTTCACTCGAGCGCATAGGGTGCAGGCACACGACACGGACGCGGAAAGCACATTGCAAGATGAATTCTTCGTATGCAGGCAATTTCCTGACAACACGGCTTCCTCAGCAAGGCCTCACGTTAATGGCCACGCAAGCGAGGACACGTCGCTCAGTAAAATAGCGCTCTGCACAGCAGACTTCACTCGGGCGCTTAGAGTGCAGGCACACAGGACAGACACGGAAAGCACATAGCAGGCTGAATTCCTTGCATGCGAGCATTTTCCTGAGGGCCTCGCTTCCTCAGCAAGGCCTCACGTTAATGGCCACCCAAGCGCGCGCACACCGCTCAGCAAAAGAGCGCTCTGCACAGCACACTTCACTCGAGCGCTTAGACTGCAGGCACACAGGACAGACATGGGAAGCACATTGCAAGCTGAATTTGTTGTTTGCGGGCAATTTCCTGACAGCCAGCTTTCTGAGCAAGGCCTCACGTTATTGGCCACCAAAGCGCGCGCTCGCCACTCAGCAAAAGAGCGCTCTGCACAGCAGACATCACTCGGCCGCTTAGAGTGCAGGCCCACAGGACTGACCCCGAAAGCACATTGCAAGCTGAATTCATTGTATGCGAGCATTTTCCTGACAGCCAGGCTTCCTCAGCAAGGCCTCACGTTAATGGCCACCCAAGCCCTTGCACGCTGCCCAGCAAGTAGAGCTCTGGACAGCAGACTCCACTCGGGCGCTTAGGGGGCAGACCCACAGGACAGTCACTGAAATTACACTGCTGGCGTGTGGGGCCACGCAAGCCCGCACACGCCGCTCAGCAAAGGAGTGCTCTGCACAGCAAAGTTCAAACGGGAGCATAGGGTGTAGACACACAGGACAGACACGGAAAGCACATTGCTGTCTGAATTCGTTGTATGTGCGCAATTTCCTGACAGCCCGGCTTCCTCAAGCTAGGGCTCACGTTAATGGCCGCCCAAGCGTGCGCTTGCCACTTGGCAAAAGAGAACTCTACGCAGCAGACTTCACTCAGGCGCTCAGTGTACAGGCACACAGGACAGACACGGAAAGCACATTGCCAGCTGAATTCGTTGTTTGCGGGCAATTTCCTAACAGCCCGGCTTCTCACCGAGGCCTCACGTTAATGGCCACCCATACGCGCGCTCGCAGCTCAGCAAAAGAGCTCTCTGCACAGCAGACATCACTCTGGCGCTTAGAGTGCAGGCACACAGGACAGACACGGAAAGCTCATTTGAAAGCAGAATTCATTCTTTGCGGGCATTTCCCTGACAACCAAGGCTTCCTCAAGCATGGCCTCACGTTAATGGCCGCCCAAGGGTGTGCACGCCCCTCAGCAAAAGAGCGCATGGCACAGCAGACTTCACTCGGGCGCTTAGAGAGCAGGCACACAGGACAGACATGTAAAGCACATTGAAAGTTGAAATCATTCTTTGCGGGCATTTCCCTGACAACCAGGCTTCCTCAAGCATGGCCTCACGTAATTGGCCGCCCAAGGGCATGCACGCCGCTCAGCAAAAGAGCGCTCGGCACAGCAGACTTCACTCGGGCGCTCTGGGTGCAGGCACACAGGACAGACACGGAAAGCACATTGCAAGCTGAATTCCTTGCATGCGAGCACTTCTCTGACAGCCAGGCTTCCTCAGCAAGGCCTCACGTTAATGGCCACCCAAACGCACGCTCGCCGCTCAGCAAAAGAGCTCTCTGCACAGCAGACATCACTCGGGCGCTTAGAGTGCAGGCACACAGGACAGACATGGAAAAAACATTGCAAACTGAATTCTTCTTATGTGGGCAATTTCCTGACAGCCTGGCTTCCTCAGCAAGGCCTCACGTTAATGGCCACGCAAGACCGCACACGCCGCTCAGCAAAATAGCGCTCTGCACAGCAGACTTCACTCGGGCGCTTAGGGTGCAGGCAAACAGGACAGACACGGAAAGTACATTGCAAGCTGAATTCGTCGTGTGCGGGCAACTTGCTGAGAGCCCGGCTTCCTCAGCAAGGCCTCTCGTTAATGGCCACCCAAGCCCCCGCACGCTGCTCAGCAAATAGAGCTCTGGACAGCAGACTCCACTCGGGCGCTTAGGGGGCAGGCGCACAGGACAGTCACTGATATTACAATGCTGGCTGAATGTGTCATATGCGGGCATTTCCATGACAGCCAGGCTTCCTCAAGCAAGGCCTCATGTTAATGGCCACCCAAGCGTGCGTGCGCCGCTCGGCAAAAGAAAACTCTATGCAGCGGACTACACTCAGACACTCAATGTGCAGTCACACAGGACAGACACGGAAAGCACATTGCCACCTGAATTTGTTGCATGCGTGCATATTTGTGACCACCAGGCTTCCACAGCAAGGCCTCACGTTACTGGCGACCAACGCCCGTGAACGCCGCTCAACGAAAGAGCGCTCCTCACAGCAGACTTCACTCAAGCGCTTACGGTGTAGGCACAGAGGAAAGACACGGAAAGCACATGGCAAGCTGAATTCGTATGCATGCAATTTCCAGAGAGCCCGGCGTACGCAGCAAGGCCTCACATGAATGGCCACGCCAGCACGCGCACGTCACTCAGCAAAAGAGCGCTCTGCACAGCAGACTTCACTCGGGCGCTTGGAGTGCAGGCACACAGGACAGACACGGAAAGCACATTGCACGTTGAATTCGTTGTTTGCGGGCAATTTCCTGACAGCCCGGCTTCTCACCAAGGCCTCACGTTAATGGATGGCCACCCAATCGCGCGGTCGCCGCTCAGCAAAAGAGCGCTCTGCACAGCAGACATCACTCGGGCGATCAGAGTGCAGGCACACAGGAGAGACACGGAAAGCACATTGCCGGCTGAATTCGTTGCATGCGGGCATTTTCGGACAGGCTTCCTCAGCAAGGCCTCGCGTTAATGCTCACCCAATCGCGCGCTCGCCGCTCAGCTAAAGAGCGCTATGCACAGCAGACTACACTTGGGTGCTTAGTGTGTAGGCACACAGGACAGACACGGAAAGCGCATTGCAGGCTGAATTCGTCGTATGCGGGCAACTTCCTGAGAGCACGTCTTCCTCAGCAGGGCCTCACGTTAATGGCCACGCATGCCCGCGCACGCCGCTCAGCAGAAGAGCTCTCTGCAAAGCAAAGTTCACACGGGCGCATAGGGTGCAGGCACACAGGACAGACACAGAAAGGACATTGCAAGCTGAATTCGTTGTATGCGGCAATTTCCTGACAGCCCGGCTTCCCCTAGCTAGGACTCACTTTAATGGCCGCCCAAGCGTGCGCGCGCTGCTCGGCAAAAGAGAACTCTACGCAGCAGACTTCACTCTGGCGCTCAGTGTGCAGGCACACAGGACAGACACGGAAAGCACATTGCCGGCTGAATTCCTTGCATGCGAGCATTTTTCTGACAGCCAGGCTTCCTCAGCAAGGCCTCACGTTAATGGCCACCCAAGCCCGTGCACGCCGCTCAGCAAAGGAGTGCTCTGCACAGCAGACTTCACTCGAGCGCATAGGGTGCAGGCACACGACACGGACGCGGAAAGCACATTGCAAGATGAATTCTTCGTATGCAGGCAATTTCCTGAAAACACGGCTTCCTCAGCAAGGCCTCACGTTAATGGCCACGCAAGCGAGGACACGTCGCTCAGTAAAATAGCGCTCTGCACAGCAGACTTCACTCGGGCGCTTAGAGTGCAGGCACACAGGACAGACACGGAAAGCACATTGCAGGCTGAATTCCTTGCATGCGAGCATTTTCCTGAGGGCCTCGCTTCCTCAGCAAGGCCTCACGTTAATGGCCACCCAAGCGCGCACACACCGCTCAGCAAAAGAGCGCTCTGCACAGCACACTTCACTCGAGCGCTTAGACTGCAGGCACACAGGACAGACATGGGAAGCACATTGCACGTTGAATTCGTTGTTTGCGGGCAATTTCCTGACAGCCCGGCTTCTCACCAAGGCCTCACGTTAATGGATGGCCACCCAATCGCGCGGTCGCCGCTCAGCAAAAGAGCGCTCTGCACAGCAGACATCACTCGGGCGATCAGAGTGCAGGCACACAGGAGAGACACGGAAAGCACATTGCCAGCTGAATTCGTTGCATGCGGGCATTTTTCGGACAGGCTTCCTCAGCAAGGCCTCGCGTTAATGCTCACCCAATCGCGCGCTCGCCGCTCAGCTAAAGAGCGCTATGCACAGCAGACTACACTTGGGTGCTTAGTGTGTAGGCACACAGGACAGACACGGAAAGCGCATTGCAGGCTGAATTCGTCGTATGCGGGCAACTTCCTGAGAGCACGTCTTCCTCAGCAGGGCCTCACGTTAATGGCCACGCATGCCCGCGCACGCCGCTCAGCAGAAGAGCTCTCTGCAAAGCAAAGTTCACACGGGCGCATAGGGTGCAGGCACACAGGACAGACACAGAAAGGACATTGCAAGCTGAATTCGTTGTATGCGGCAATTTCCTGACAGCCCGGCTTCCCCAAGCTAGGACTCACTTTAATGGCCGCCCAAGCGTGCGCGCGCTGCTCGGCAAAAGAGAACTCTACGCAGCAGACTTCACTCTGGCGCTCAGTGTGCAGGCACACAGGACAGACACGGAAAGCACATTGCCGGCTGAATTCCTTGCATGCGAGCATTTTTCTGACAGCCAGGCTTCCTCAGCAAGGCCTCACGTTAATGGCCACCCAAGCCCGCGCACGCCGCTCAGCAAAAGAGTGCTCTGCACAGCAGACTTCACTCGAGCGCATAGGGTGCAGGCACACGACACGGACGCGGAAAGCACATTGCAAGATGAATTCTTCGTATGCAGGCAATTTCCTGACAACACGGCTTCCTCAGCAAGGCCTCACGTTAATGGCCACGCAAGCGAGGACACGTCGCTCAGTAAAATAGCGCTCTGCACAGCAGACTTCACTCGGGCGCTTAGAGTGCAGGCACACAGGACAGACACGGAAAGCACATAGCAGGCTGAATTCCTTGCATGCGAGCATTTTCCTGAGGGCCTCGCTTCCTCAGCAAGGCCTCACGTTAATGGCCACCCAAGCGCGCGCACACCGCTCAGCAAAAGAGCGCTCTGCACAGCACACTTCACTCGAGCGCTTAGACTGCAGGCACACAGGACAGACATGGGAAGCACATTGCAAGCTGAATTTGTTGTTTGCGGGCAATTTCCTGACAGCCAGCTTTCTGAGCAAGGCCTCACGTTATTGGCCACCAAAGCGCGCGCTCGCCACTCAGCAAAAGAGCGCTCTGCACAGCAGACATCACTCGGCCGCTTAGAGTGCAGGCCCACAGGACTGACCCCGAAAGCACATTGCAAGCTGAATTCATTGTATGCGAGCATTTTCCTGACAGCCAGGCTTCCTCAGCAAGGCCTCACGTTAATGGCCACCCAAGCCCTTGCACGCTGCCCAGCAAGTAGAGCTCTGGACAGCAGACTCCACTCGGGCGCTTAGGGGGCAGACCCACAGGACAGTCACTGAAATTACACTGCTGGCGTGTGGGGCCACGCAAGCCCGCACACGCCGCTCAGCAAAGGAGTGCTCTGCACAGCAAAGTTCAAACGGGAGCATAGGGTGTAGACACACAGGACAGACACGGAAAGCACATTGCTGTCTGAATTCGTTGTATGTGCGCAATTTCCTGACAGCCCGGCTTCCTCAAGCTAGGGCTCACGTTAATGGCCGCCCAAGCGTGCGCTTGCCACTTGGCAAAAGAGAACTCTACGCAGCAGACTTCACTCAGGCGCTCAGTGTACAGGCACACAGGACAGACACGGAAAGCACATTGCCAGCTGAATTCGTTGTTTGCGGGCAATTTCCTAACAGCCCGGCTTCTCACCGAGGCCTCACGTTAATGGCCACCCATACGCGCGCTCGCAGCTCAGCAAAAGAGCTCTCTGCACAGCAGACATCACTCTGGCGCTTAGAGTGCAGGCACACAGGACAGACACGGAAAGCTCATTTGAAAGCAGAATTCATTCTTTGCGGGCATTTCCCTGACAACCAAGGCTTCCTCAAGCATGGCCTCACGTTAATGGCCGCCCAAGGGTGTGCACGCCCCTCAGCAAAAGAGCGCATGGCACAGCAGACTTCACTCGGGCGCTTAGAGAGCAGGCACACAGGACAGACATGTAAAGCACATTGAAAGTTGAAATCATTCTTTGCGGGCATTTCCCTGACAACCAGGCTTCCTCAAGCATGGCCTCACGTAATTGGCCGCCCAAGGGCATGCACGCCGCTCAGCAAAAGAGCGCTCGGCACAGCAGACTTCACTCGGGCGCTCTGGGTGCAGGCACACAGGACAGACACGGAAAGCACATTGCAAGCTGAATTCCTTGCATGCGAGCACTTCTCTGACAGCCAGGCTTCCTCAGCAAGGCCTCACGTTAATGGCCACCCAAACGCACGCTCGCCGCTCAGCAAAAGAGCTCTCTGCACAGCAGACATCACTCGGGCGCTTAGAGTGCAGGCACACAGGACAGACATGGAAAAAACATTGCAAACTGAATTCTTCTTATGTGGGCAATTTCCTGACAGCCTGGCTTCCTCAGCAAGGCCTCACGTTAATGGCCACGCAAGACCGCACACGCCGCTCAGCAAAATAGCGCTCTGCACAGCAGACTTCACTCGGGCGCTTAGGGTGCAGGCAAACAGGACAGACACGGAAAGTACATTGCAAGCTGAATTCGTCGTGTGCGGGCAACTTGCTGAGAGCCCGGCTTCCTCAGCAAGGCCTCTCGTTAATGGCCACCCAAGCCCCCGCACGCTGCTCAGCAAATAGAGCTCTGGACAGCAGACTCCACTCGGGCGCTTAGGGGGCAGGCGCACAGGACAGTCACTGATATTACAATGCTGGCTGAATGTGTCATATGCGGGCATTTCCATGACAGCCAGGCTTCCTCAAGCAAGGCCTCATGTTAATGGCCACCCAAGCGTGCGTGCGCCGCTCGGCAAAAGAAAACTCTATGCAGCGGACTACACTCAGACACTCAATGTGCAGTCACACAGGACAGACACGGAAAGCACATTGCCACCTGAATTTGTTGCATGCGTGCATATTTGTGACCACCAGGCTTCCACAGCAAGGCCTCACGTTACTGGCGACCAACGCCCGTGAACGCCGCTCAACGAAAGAGCGCTCCTCACAGCAGACTTCACTCAAGCGCTTACGGTGTAGGCACAGAGGAAAGACACGGAAAGCACATGGCAAGCTGAATTCGTATGCATGCAATTTCCAGAGAGCCCGGCGTACGCAGCAAGGCCTCACATGAATGGCCACGCCAGCACGCGCACGTCACTCAGCAAAAGAGCGCTCTGCACAGCAGACTTCACTCGGGCGCTTGGAGTGCAGGCACACAGGACAGACACGGAAAGCACATTGCACGTTGAATTCGTTGTTTGCGGGCAATTTCCTGACAGCCCGGCTTCTCACCAAGGCCTCACGTTAATGGATGGCCACCCAATCGCGCGGTCGCCGCTCAGCAAAAGAGCGCTCTGCACAGCAGACATCACTCGGGCGATCAGAGTGCAGGCACACAGGAGAGACACGGAAAGCACATTGCCGGCTGAATTCGTTGCATGCGGGCATTTTTCGGACAGGCTTCCTCAGCAAGGCCTCGCGTTAATGCTCACCCAATCGCGCGCTCGCCGCTCAGCTAAAGAGCGCTATGCACAGCAGACTACACTTGGGTGCTTAGTGTGTAGGCACACAGGACAGACACGGAAAGCGCATTGCAGGCTGAATTCGTCGTATGCGGGCAACTTCCTGAGAGCACGTCTTCCTCAGCAGGGCCTCACGTTAATGGCCACGCATGCCCGCGCACGCCGCTCAGCAGAAGAGCTCTCTGCAAAGCAAAGTTCACACGGGCGCATAGGGTGCAGGCACACAGGACAGACACAGAAAGGACATTGCAAGCTGAATTCGTTGTATGCGGCAATTTCCTGACAGCCCGGCTTCCCCTAGCTAGGACTCACTTTAATGGCCGCCCAAGCGTGCGCGCGCTGCTCGGCAAAAGAGAACTCTACGCAGCAGACTTCACTCTGGCGCTCAGTGTGCAGGCACACAGGACAGACACGGAAAGCACATTGCCGGCTGAATTCCTTGCATGCGAGCATTTTTCTGACAGCCAGGCTTCCTCAGCAAGGCCTCACGTTAATGGCCACCCAAGCCCGCGCACGCCGCTCAGCAAAGGAGTGCTCTGCACAGCAGACTTCACTCGAGCGCATAGGGTGCAGGCACACGACACGGACGCGGAAAGCACATTGCAAGATGAATTCTTCGTATGCAGGCAATTTCCTGAAAACACGGCTTCCTCAGCAAGGCCTCACGTTAATGGCCACGCAAGCGAGGACACGTCGCTCAGTAAAATAGCGCTCTGCACAGCAGACTTCACTCGGGCGCTTAGAGTGCAGGCACACAGGACAGACACGGAAAGCACATTGCAGGCTGAATTCCTTGCATGCGAGCATTTTCCTGAGGGCCTCGCTTCCTCAGCAAGGCCTCACGTTAATGGCCACCCAAGCGCGCACACACCGCTCAGCAAAAGAGCGCTCTGCACAGCACACTTCACTCGAGCGCTTAGACTGCAGGCACACAGGACAGACATGGGAAGCACATTGCACGTTGAATTCGTTGTTTGCGGGCAATTTCCTGACAGCCCGGCTTCTCACCAAGGCCTCACGTTAATGGATGGCCACCCAATCGCGCGGTCGCCGCTCAGCAAAAGAGCGCTCTGCACAGCAGACATCACTCGGGCGATCAGAGTGCAGGCACACAGGAGAGACACGGAAAGCACATTGCCAGCTGAATTCGTTGCATGCGGGCATTTTTCGGACAGGCTTCCTCAGCAAGGCCTCGCGTTAATGCTCACCCAATCGCGCGCTCGCCGCTCAGCTAAAGAGCGCTATGCACAGCAGACTACACTTGGGTGCTTAGTGTGTAGGCACACAGGACAGACACGGAAAGCGCATTGCAGGCTGAATTCGTCGTATGCGGGCAACTTCCTGAGAGCACGTCTTCCTCAGCAGGGCCTCACGTTAATGGCCACGCATGCCCGCGCACGCCGCTCAGCAGAAGAGCTCTCTGCAAAGCAAAGTTCACACGGGCGCATAGGGTGCAGGCACACAGGACAGACACAGAAAGGACATTGCAAGCTGAATTCGTTGTATGCGGCAATTTCCTGACAGCCCGGCTTCCCCAAGCTAGGACTCACTTTAATGGCCGCCCAAGCGTGCGCGCGCTGCTCGGCAAAAGAGAACTCTACGCAGCA
Source organism: Manis javanica (assembly GCF_040802235.1). Classification (NCBI taxonomy): domain Eukaryota; kingdom Metazoa; phylum Chordata; class Mammalia; order Pholidota; family Manidae; genus Manis; species Manis javanica. Next base: position 30,098,899 of record NC_133168.1, on the reverse strand, counting down.
GACTTCACTCTGGCGCTCAGTGTGCAGGCACACAGGACAGACACGGAAAGCACATTGCCGGCTGAATTCCTTGCATGCGAGCATTTTTCTGACAGCCAGGCTTCCTCAGCAAGGCCTCACGTTAATGGCCACCCAAGCCCGCGCACGCCGCTCAGCAAAAGAGTGCTCTGCACAGCAGACTTCACTCGAGCGCATAGGGTGCAGGCACACGACACGGACGCGGAAAGCACATTGCAAGATGAATTCTTCGTATGCAGGCAATTTCCTGACAACACGGCTTCCTCAGCAAGGCCTCACGTTAATGGCCACGCAAGCGAGGACACGTCGCTCAGTAAAATAGCGCTCTGCACAGCAGACTTCACTCGGGCGCTTGGAGTGCAGGCACACAGGACAGACACGGAAAGCACATTGCACGTTGAATTCGTTGTTTGCGGGCAATTTCCTGACAGCCCGGCTTCTCACCAAGGCCTCACGTTAATGGATGGCCACCCAATCGCGCGGTCGCCGCTCAGCAAAAGAGCGCTCTGCACAGCAGACATCACTCGGGCGATCAGAGTGCAGGCACACAGGAGAGACACGGAAAGCACATTGCCAGCTGAATTCGTTGCATGCGGGCATTTTTCGGACAGGCTTCCTCAGCAAGGCCTCGCGTTAATGCTCACCCAATCGCGCGCTCGCCGCTCAGCTAAAGAGCGCTATGCACAGCAGACTACACTTGGGTGCTTAGTGTGTAGGCACACAGGACAGACACGGAAAGCGCATTGCAGGCTGAATTCGTCGTATGCGGGCAACTTCCTGAGAGCACGTCTTCCTCAGCAGGGCCTCACGTTAATGGCCACGCATGCCCGCGCACGCCGCTCAGCAGAAGAGCTCTCTGCAAAGCAAAGTTCACACGGGCGCATAGGGTGCAGGCACACAGGACAGACACAGAAAGGACATTGCAAGCTGAATTCGTTGTATGCGGCAATTTCCTGACAGCCCGGCTTCCCCAAGCTAGGACTCACTTTAATGGCCGCCCAAGCGTGCGCGCGCTGCTCGGCAAAAGAGAACTCTACGCAGCAGACTTCACTCTGGCGCTCAGTGTGCAGGCACACAGGACAGACACGGAAAGCACATTGCCGGCTGAATTCCTTGCATGCGAGCATTTTTCTGACAGCCAGGCTTCCTCAGCAAGGCCTCACGTTAATGGCCACCCAAGCCCGCGCACGCCGCTCAGCAAAAGAGTGCTCTGCACAGCAGACTTCACTCGAGCGCATAGGGTGCAGGCACACGACACGGACGCGGAAAGCACATTGCAAGATGAATTCTTCGTATGCAGGCAATTTCCTGACAACACGGCTTCCTCAGCAAGGCCTCACGTTAATGGCCACGCAAGCGAGGACACGTCGCTCAGTAAAATAGCGCTCTGCACAGCAGACTTCACTCGGGCGCTTAGAGTGCAGGCACACAGGACAGACACGGAAAGCACATAGCAGGCTGAATTCCTTGCATGCGAGCATTTTCCTGAGGGCCTCGCTTCCTCAGCAAGGCCTCACGTTAATGGCCACCCAAGCGCGCGCACACCGCTCAGCAAAAGAGCGCTCTGCACAGCACACTTCACTCGAGCGCTTAGACTGCAGGCACACAGGACAGACATGGGAAGCACATTGCAAGCTGAATTTGTTGTTTGCGGGCAATTTCCTGACAGCCAGCTTTCTGAGCAAGGCCTCACGTTATTGGCCACCAAAGCGCGCGCTCGCCACTCAGCAAAAGAGCGCTCTGCACAGCAGACATCACTCGGCCGCTTAGAGTGCAGGCCCACAGGACTGACCCCGAAAGCACATTGCAAGCTGAATTCATTGTATGCGAGCATTTTCCTGACAGCCAGGCTTCCTCAGCAAGGCCTCACGTTAATGGCCACCCAAGCCCTTGCACGCTGCCCAGCAAGTAGAGCTCTGGACAGCAGACTCCACTCGGGCGCTTAGGGGGCAGACCCACAGGACAGTCACTGAAATTACACTGCTGGCGTGTGGGGCCACGCAAGCCCGCACACGCCGCTCAGCAAAGGAGTGCTCTGCACAGCAAAGTTCAAACGGGAGCATAGGGTGTAGACACACAGGACAGACACGGAAAGCACATTGCTGTCTGAATTCGTTGTATGTGCGCAATTTCCTGACAGCCCGGCTTCCTCAAGCTAGGGCTCACGTTAATGGCCGCCCAAGCGTGCGCTTGCCACTTGGCAAAAGAGAACTCTACGCAGCAGACTTCACTCAGGCGCTCAGTGTACAGGCACACAGGACAGACACGGAAAGCACATTGCCAGCTGAATTCGTTGTTTGCGGGCAATTTCCTAACAGCCCGGCTTCTCACCGAGGCCTCACGTTAATGGCCACCCATACGCGCGCTCGCAGCTCAGCAAAAGAGCTCTCTGCACAGCAGACATCACTCTGGCGCTTAGAGTGCAGGCACACAGGACAGACACGGAAAGCTCATTTGAAAGCAGAATTCATTCTTTGCGGGCATTTCCCTGACAACCAAGGCTTCCTCAAGCATGGCCTCACGTTAATGGCCGCCCAAGGGTGTGCACGCCCCTCAGCAAAAGAGCGCATGGCACAGCAGACTTCACTCGGGCGCTTAGAGAGCAGGCACACAGGACAGACATGTAAAGCACATTGAAAGTTGAAATCATTCTTTGCGGGCATTTCCCTGACAACCAGGCTTCCTCAAGCATGGCCTCACGTAATTGGCCGCCCAAGGGCATGCACGCCGCTCAGCAAAAGAGCGCTCGGCACAGCAGACTTCACTCGGGCGCTCTGGGTGCAGGCACACAGGACAGACACGGAAAGCACATTGCAAGCTGAATTCCTTGCATGCGAGCACTTCTCTGACAGCCAGGCTTCCTCAGCAAGGCCTCACGTTAATGGCCACCCAAACGCACGCTCGCCGCTCAGCAAAAGAGCTCTCTGCACAGCAGACATCACTCGGGCGCTTAGAGTGCAGGCACACAGGACAGACATGGAAAAAACATTGCAAACTGAATTCTTCTTATGTGGGCAATTTCCTGACAGCCTGGCTTCCTCAGCAAGGCCTCACGTTAATGGCCACGCAAGACCGCACACGCCGCTCAGCAAAATAGCGCTCTGCACAGCAGACTTCACTCGGGCGCTTAGGGTGCAGGCAAACAGGACAGACACGGAAAGTACATTGCAAGCTGAATTCGTCGTGTGCGGGCAACTTGCTGAGAGCCCGGCTTCCTCAGCAAGGCCTCTCGTTAATGGCCACCCAAGCCCCCGCACGCTGCTCAGCAAATAGAGCTCTGGACAGCAGACTCCACTCGGGCGCTTAGGGGGCAGGCGCACAGGACAGTCACTGATATTACAATGCTGGCTGAATGTGTCATATGCGGGCATTTCCATGACAGCCAGGCTTCCTCAAGCAAGGCCTCATGTTAATGGCCACCCAAGCGTGCGTGCGCCGCTCGGCAAAAGAAAACTCTATGCAGCGGACTACACTCAGACACTCAATGTGCAGTCACACAGGACAGACACGGAAAGCACATTGCCACCTGAATTTGTTGCATGCGTGCATATTTGTGACCACCAGGCTTCCACAGCAAGGCCTCACGTTACTGGCGACCAACGCCCGTGAACGCCGCTCAACGAAAGAGCGCTCCTCACAGCAGACTTCACTCAAGCGCTTACGGTGTAGGCACAGAGGAAAGACACGGAAAGCACATGGCAAGCTGAATTCGTATGCATGCAATTTCCAGAGAGCCCGGCGTACGCAGCAAGGCCTCACATGAATGGCCACGCCAGCACGCGCACGTCACTCAGCAAAAGAGCGCTCTGCACAGCAGACTTCACTCGGGCGCTTGGAGTGCAGGCACACAGGACAGACACGGAAAGCACATTGCACGTTGAATTCGTTGTTTGCGGGCAATTTCCTGACAGCCCGGCTTCTCACCAAGGCCTCACGTTAATGGATGGCCACCCAATCGCGCGGTCGCCGCTCAGCAAAAGAGCGCTCTGCACAGCAGACATCACTCGGGCGATCAGAGTGCAGGCACACAGGAGAGACACGGAAAGCACATTGCCGGCTGAATTCGTTGCATGCGGGCATTTTCGGACAGGCTTCCTCAGCAAGGCCTCGCGTTAATGCTCACCCAATCGCGCGCTCGCCGCTCAGCTAAAGAGCGCTATGCACAGCAGACTACACTTGGGTGCTTAGTGTGTAGGCACACAGGACAGACACGGAAAGCGCATTGCAGGCTGAATTCGTCGTATGCGGGCAACTTCCTGAGAGCACGTCTTCCTCAGCAGGGCCTCACGTTAATGGCCACGCATGCCCGCGCACGCCGCTCAGCAGAAGAGCTCTCTGCAAAGCAAAGTTCACACGGGCGCATAGGGTGCAGGCACACAGGACAGACACAGAAAGGACATTGCAAGCTGAATTCGTTGTATGCGGCAATTTCCTGACAGCCCGGCTTCCCCTAGCTAGGACTCACTTTAATGGCCGCCCAAGCGTGCGCGCGCTGCTCGGCAAAAGAGAACTCTACGCAGCAGACTTCACTCTGGCGCTCAGTGTGCAGGCACACAGGACAGACACGGAAAGCACATTGCCGGCTGAATTCCTTGCATGCGAGCATTTTTCTGACAGCCAGGCTTCCTCAGCAAGGCCTCACGTTAATGGCCACCCAAGCCCGTGCACGCCGCTCAGCAAAGGAGTGCTCTGCACAGCAGACTTCACTCGAGCGCATAGGGTGCAGGCACACGACACGGACGCGGAAAGCACATTGCAAGATGAATTCTTCGTATGCAGGCAATTTCCTGAAAACACGGCTTCCTCAGCAAGGCCTCACGTTAATGGCCACGCAAGCGAGGACACGTCGCTCAGTAAAATAGCGCTCTGCACAGCAGACTTCACTCGGGCGCTTAGAGTGCAGGCACACAGGACAGACACGGAAAGCACATTGCAGGCTGAATTCCTTGCATGCGAGCATTTTCCTGAGGGCCTCGCTTCCTCAGCAAGGCCTCACGTTAATGGCCACCCAAGCGCGCACACACCGCTCAGCAAAAGAGCGCTCTGCACAGCACACTTCACTCGAGCGCTTAGACTGCAGGCACACAGGACAGACATGGGAAGCACATTGCACGTTGAATTCGTTGTTTGCGGGCAATTTCCTGACAGCCCGGCTTCTCACCAAGGCCTCACGTTAATGGATGGCCACCCAATCGCGCGGTCGCCGCTCAGCAAAAGAGCGCTCTGCACAGCAGACATCACTCGGGCGATCAGAGTGCAGGCACACAGGAGAGACACGGAAAGCACATTGCCAGCTGAATTCGTTGCATGCGGGCATTTTTCGGACAGGCTTCCTCAGCAAGGCCTCGCGTTAATGCTCACCCAATCGCGCGCTCGCCGCTCAGCTAAAGAGCGCTATGCACAGCAGACTACACTTGGGTGCTTAGTGTGTAGGCACACAGGACAGACACGGAAAGCGCATTGCAGGCTGAATTCGTCGTATGCGGGCAACTTCCTGAGAGCACGTCTTCCTCAGCAGGGCCTCACGTTAATGGCCACGCATGCCCGCGCACGCCGCTCAGCAGAAGAGCTCTCTGCAAAGCAAAGTTCACACGGGCGCATAGGGTGCAGGCACACAGGACAGACACAGAAAGGACATTGCAAGCTGAATTCGTTGTATGCGGCAATTTCCTGACAGCCCGGCTTCCCCAAGCTAGGACTCACTTTAATGGCCGCCCAAGCGTGCGCGCGCTGCTCGGCAAAAGAGAACTCTACGCAGCAGACTTCACTCTGGCGCTCAGTGTGCAGGCACACAGGACAGACACGGAAAGCACATTGCCGGCTGAATTCCTTGCATGCGAGCATTTTTCTGACAGCCAGGCTTCCTCAGCAAGGCCTCACGTTAATGGCCACCCAAGCCCGCGCACGCCGCTCAGCAAAAGAGTGCTCTGCACAGCAGACTTCACTCGAGCGCATAGGGTGCAGGCACACGACACGGACGCGGAAAGCACATTGCAAGATGAATTCTTCGTATGCAGGCAATTTCCTGACAACACGGCTTCCTCAGCAAGGCCTCACGTTAATGGCCACGCAAGCGAGGACACGTCGCTCAGTAAAATAGCGCTCTGCACAGCAGACTTCACTCGGGCGCTTAGAGTGCAGGCACACAGGACAGACACGGAAAGCACATAGCAGGCTGAATTCCTTGCATGCGAGCATTTTCCTGAGGGCCTCGCTTCCTCAGCAAGGCCTCACGTTAATGGCCACCCAAGCGCGCGCACACCGCTCAGCAAAAGAGCGCTCTGCACAGCACACTTCACTCGAGCGCTTAGACTGCAGGCACACAGGACAGACATGGGAAGCACATTGCAAGCTGAATTTGTTGTTTGCGGGCAATTTCCTGACAGCCAGCTTTCTGAGCAAGGCCTCACGTTATTGGCCACCAAAGCGCGCGCTCGCCACTCAGCAAAAGAGCGCTCTGCACAGCAGACATCACTCGGCCGCTTAGAGTGCAGGCCCACAGGACTGACCCCGAAAGCACATTGCAAGCTGAATTCATTGTATGCGAGCATTTTCCTGACAGCCAGGCTTCCTCAGCAAGGCCTCACGTTAATGGCCACCCAAGCCCTTGCACGCTGCCCAGCAAGTAGAGCTCTGGACAGCAGACTCCACTCGGGCGCTTAGGGGGCAGACCCACAGGACAGTCACTGAAATTACACTGCTGGCGTGTGGGGCCACGCAAGCCCGCACACGCCGCTCAGCAAAGGAGTGCTCTGCACAGCAAAGTTCAAACGGGAGCATAGGGTGTAGACACACAGGACAGACACGGAAAGCACATTGCTGTCTGAATTCGTTGTATGTGCGCAATTTCCTGACAGCCCGGCTTCCTCAAGCTAGGGCTCACGTTAATGGCCGCCCAAGCGTGCGCTTGCCACTTGGCAAAAGAGAACTCTACGCAGCAGACTTCACTCAGGCGCTCAGTGTACAGGCACACAGGACAGACACGGAAAGCACATTGCCAGCTGAATTCGTTGTTTGCGGGCAATTTCCTAACAGCCCGGCTTCTCACCGAGGCCTCACGTTAATGGCCACCCATACGCGCGCTCGCAGCTCAGCAAAAGAGCTCTCTGCACAGCAGACATCACTCTGGCGCTTAGAGTGCAGGCACACAGGACAGACACGGAAAGCTCATTTGAAAGCAGAATTCATTCTTTGCGGGCATTTCCCTGACAACCAAGGCTTCCTCAAGCATGGCCTCACGTTAATGGCCGCCCAAGGGTGTGCACGCCCCTCAGCAAAAGAGCGCATGGCACAGCAGACTTCACTCGGGCGCTTAGAGAGCAGGCACACAGGACAGACATGTAAAGCACATTGAAAGTTGAAATCATTCTTTGCGGGCATTTCCCTGACAACCAGGCTTCCTCAAGCATGGCCTCACGTAATTGGCCGCCCAAGGGCATGCACGCCGCTCAGCAAAAGAGCGCTCGGCACAGCAGACTTCACTCGGGCGCTCTGGGTGCAGGCACACAGGACAGACACGGAAAGCACATTGCAAGCTGAATTCCTTGCATGCGAGCACTTCTCTGACAGCCAGGCTTCCTCAGCAAGGCCTCACGTTAATGGCCACCCAAACGCACGCTCGCCGCTCAGCAAAAGAGCTCTCTGCACAGCAGACATCACTCGGGCGCTTAGAGTGCAGGCACACAGGACAGACATGGAAAAAACATTGCAAACTGAATTCTTCTTATGTGGGCAATTTCCTGACAGCCTGGCTTCCTCAGCAAGGCCTCACGTTAATGGCCACGCAAGACCGCACACGCCGCTCAGCAAAATAGCGCTCTGCACAGCAGACTTCACTCGGGCGCTTAGGGTGCAGGCAAACAGGACAGACACGGAAAGTACATTGCAAGCTGAATTCGTCGTGTGCGGGCAACTTGCTGAGAGCCCGGCTTCCTCAGCAAGGCCTCTCGTTAATGGCCACCCAAGCCCCCGCACGCTGCTCAGCAAATAGAGCTCTGGACAGCAGACTCCACTCGGGCGCTTAGGGGGCAGGCGCACAGGACAGTCACTGATATTACAATGCTGGCTGAATGTGTCATATGCGGGCATTTCCATGACAGCCAGGCTTCCTCAAGCAAGGCCTCATGTTAATGGCCACCCAAGCGTGCGTGCGCCGCTCGGCAAAAGAAAACTCTATGCAGCGGACTACACTCAGACACTCAATGTGCAGTCACACAGGACAGACACGGAAAGCACATTGCCACCTGAATTTGTTGCATGCGTGCATATTTGTGACCACCAGGCTTCCACAGCAAGGCCTCACGTTACTGGCGACCAACGCCCGTGAACGCCGCTCAACGAAAGAGCGCTCCTCACAGCAGACTTCACTCAAGCGCTTACGGTGTAGGCACAGAGGAAAGACACGGAAAGCACATGGCAAGCTGAATTCGTATGCATGCAATTTCCAGAGAGCCCGGCGTACGCAGCAAGGCCTCACATGAATGGCCACGCCAGCACGCGCACGTCACTCAGCAAAAGAGCGCTCTGCACAGCAGACTTCACTCGGGCGCTTGGAGTGCAGGCACACAGGACAGACACGGAAAGCACATTGCACGTTGAATTCGTTGTTTGCGGGCAATTTCCTGACAGCCCGGCTTCTCACCAAGGCCTCACGTTAATGGATGGCCACCCAATCGCGCGGTCGCCGCTCAGCAAAAGAGCGCTCTGCACAGCAGACATCACTCGGGCGATCAGAGTGCAGGCACACAGGAGAGACACGGAAAGCACATTGCCGGCTGAATTCGTTGCATGCGGGCATTTTCGGACAGGCTTCCTCAGCAAGGCCTCGCGTTAATGCTCACCCAATCGCGCGCTCGCCGCTCAGCTAAAGAGCGCTATGCACAGCAGACTACACTTGGGTGCTTAGTGTGTAGGCACACAGGACAGACACGGAAAGCGCATTGCAGGCTGAATTCGTCGTATGCGGGCAACTTCCTGAGAGCACGTCTTCCTCAGCAGGGCCTCACGTTAATGGCCACGCATGCCCGCGCACGCCGCTCAGCAGAAGAGCTCTCTGCAAAGCAAAGTTCACACGGGCGCATAGGGTGCAGGCACACAGGACAGACACAGAAAGGACATTGCAAGCTGAATTCGTTGTATGCGGCAATTTCCTGACAGCCCGGCTTCCCCTAGCTAGGACTCACTTTAATGGCCGCCCAAGCGTGCGCGCGCTGCTCGGCAAAAGAGAACTCTACGCAGCAGACTTCACTCTGGCGCTCAGTGTGCAGGCACACAGGACAGACACGGAAAGCACATTGCCGGCTGAATTCCTTGCATGCGAGCATTTTTCTGACAGCCAGGCTTCCTCAGCAAGGCCTCACGTTAATGGCCACCCAAGCCCGTGCACGCCGCTCAGCAAAGGAGTGCTCTGCACAGCAGACTTCACTCGAGCGCATAGGGTGCAGGCACACGACACGGACGCGGAAAGCACATTGCAAGATGAATTCTTCGTATGCAGGCAATTTCCTGAAAACACGGCTTCCTCAGCAAGGCCTCACGTTAATGGCCACGCAAGCGAGGACACGTCGCTCAGTAAAATAGCGCTCTGCACAGCAGACTTCACTCGGGCGCTTAGAGTGCAGGCACACAGGACAGACACGGAAAGCACATTGCAGGCTGAATTCCTTGCATGCGAGCATTTTCCTGAGGGCCTCGCTTCCTCAGCAAGGCCTCACGTTAATGGCCACCCAAGCGCGCACACACCGCTCAGCAAAAGAGCGCTCTGCACAGCACACTTCACTCGAGCGCTTAGACTGCAGGCACACAGGACAGACATGGGAAGCACATTGCACGTTGAATTCGTTGTTTGCGGGCAATTTCCTGACAGCCCGGCTTCTCACCAAGGCCTCACGTTAATGGATGGCCACCCAATCGCGCGGTCGCCGCTCAGCAAAAGAGCGCTCTGCACAGCAGACATCACTCGGGCGATCAGAGTGCAGGCACACAGGAGAGACACGGAAAGCACATTGCCAGCTGAATTCGTTGCATGCGGGCATTTTTCGGACAGGCTTCCTCAGCAAGGCCTCGCGTTAATGCTCACCCAATCGCGCGCTCGCCGCTCAGCTAAAGAGCGCTATGCACAGCAGACTACACTTGGGTGCTTAGTGTGTAGGCACACAGGACAGACAAGGAAAGCGCATTGCAGGCTGAATTCGTCGTATGCGGGCAACTTCCTGAGAGCACGTCTTCCTCAGCAGGGCCTCACGTTAATGGCCACGCATGCCCGCGCACGCCGCTCAGCAGAAGAGCTCTCTGCAAAGCAAAGTTCACACGGGCGCATAGGGTGCAGGCACACAGGACAGACACAGAAAGGACATTGCAAGCTGAATTCGTTGTATGCGGCAATTTCCTGACAGCCCGGCTTCCCCAAGCTAGGACTCACTTTAATGGCCGCCCAAGCGTGCGCGCGCTGCTCGGCAAAAGAGAACTCTACGCAGCAGACTTCACTCTGGCGCTCAGTGTGCAGGCACACAGGACAGACACGGAAAGCACATTGCCGGCTGAATTCCTTGCATGCGAGCATTTTTCTGACAGCCAGGCTTCCTCAGCAAGGCCTCACGTTAATGGCCACCCAAGCCCGCGCACGCCGCTCAGCAAAAGAGTGCTCTGCACAGCAGACTTCACTCGAGCGCATAGGGTGCAGGCACACGACACGGACGCGGAAAGCACATTGCAAGATGAATTCTTCGTATGCAGGCAATTTCCTGACAACACGGCTTCCTCAGCAAGGCCTCACGTTAATGGCCACGCAAGCGAGGACACGTCGCTCAGTAAAATAGCGCTCTGCACAGCAGACTTCACTCGGGCGCTTAGAGTGCAGGCACACAGGACAGACACGGAAAGCACATTGCAGGCTGAATTCCTTGCATGCGAGCATTTTCCTGAGGGCCTCGCTTCCTCAGCAAGACTTCACGTTAGTGGATGGCCACCCAAGCGCGCGGTCGCCGCTCAGCAAAAGAGCGCTCTGCACAGCAGGCCTCACATCACTCGAGCGATCAGAGTGCAGGCACACAGGAGAGACACGGAAAGCACATTGCCAGCTGAATTCGTTGCATGCGGGCATTTTTCGGACAGGCTTCCTCAGCAAGGCCTCGCGTTAATGCTCACCCAATCGCGCGCTCGCCGCTCAGCTAAAGAGCGCTATGCACAGCAGACTACACTTGGGTGCTTAGTGTGTAGGCACACAGGACAGACACGGAAAGCGCATTGCAGGCTGAATTCGTCGTATGCGGGCAACTTCCTGAGAGCACGTCTTCCTCAGCAGGGCCTCACGTTAATGGCCACGCATGCCCGCGCACGCCGCTCAGCAGAAGAGCTCTCTGCAAAGCAAAGTTCACACGGGCGCATAGGGTGCAGGCACACAGGACAGACACAGAAAGGACATTGCAAGCTGAATTCGTTGTATGCGGCAATTTCCTGACAGCCCGGCTTCCCCAAGCTAGGACTCACTTTAATGGCCGCCCAAGCGTGCGCGCGCTGCTCGGCAAAAGAGAACTCTACGCAGCAGACTTCACTCTGGCGCTCAGTGTGCAGGCACACAGGACAGACACGGAAAGCACATTGCCGGCTGAATTCCTTGCATGCGAGCATTTTTCTGACAGCCAGGCTTCCTCAGCAAGGCCTCACGTTAATGGCCACCCAAGCCCGCGCACGCCGCTCAGCAAAAGAGTGCTCTGCACAGCAGACTTCACTCGAGCGCATAGGGTGCAGGCACACGACACGGACGCGGAAAGCACATTGCAAGATGAATTCTTCGTATGCAGGCAATTTCCTGACAACACGGCTTCCTCAGCAAGGCCTCACGTTAATGGCCACGCAAGCGAGGACACGTCGCTCAGTAAAATAGCGCTCTGCACAGCAGACTTCACTCGGGCGCTTGGAGTGCAGGCACACAGGACAGACACGGAAAGCACATTGCACGTTGAATTCGTTGTTTGCGGGCAATTTCGGCGATCAGAGTGCAGGCACACAGGAGAGACACGGAAAGCACATTGAGCTGAATTCGTTGCATGCGGGCACGGACAGGCTTCCTCAGCAAGGCCTCACGTTAATGCGCGCGCAGCTCAGCAAAAAGCGCTTGCACAGCAGTCACTGCTTAGTGTGCAGGCACACAGGACAGACACGGAAAGCATTGGGCTGAATTTTTCGGACTTCCAGCCTTCCTCAGCAAGGCCTCACGTTAATGGCCACGCAAGCGAGGACACGTCGCTCAGTAAAATAGCGCTCTGCACAGCAGACCGCTTAGAGTGCAGGCACACAGGACAGACACGGAAAGCACATTGCAGGCTGAATTCCTTGCATGCGAGCATTTTCCTGAGGGCTTCCTCAGCAAGGCCTCACGTTAATGGCCACCCAAGCGCGCGCACACCGCTCCTGCACAGCACACTTCACTCGAGCGCCTGCAGGCACACAGGACAGACATGGGAAGCACATTTGAATGTTTCCTGACAGCCCGGCTTCTCACAATTGCGCGGTCGCCGCTCAGCAAGCTCTGCACAGCAGACATCACTCGGGCGATCAGAGTGCAGGCACACAGGAGAGACACGGAAAGCGCGCACACGTTAATGGCCACCCAAGCGCGCGCACACCGCTCAGCAAAAGAGCGCTCTGCACAGCACACTTCACTCGAGCGCTTAGACTGCAGGCACACAGGACAGACATGGGAAGCACATTGCAAGCTGAATTTGTTGTTTGCGGGCAATTTCCTGACAGCCAGCTTTCTGAGCAAGGCCTCACGTTATTGGCCACCAAAGCGCGCGCTCGCCACTCAGCAAAAGAGCGCTCTGCACAGCAGACATCACTCGGCCGCTTAGAGTGCAGGCCCACAGGACTGACCCCGAAAGCACATTGCAAGCTGAATTCATTGTATGCGAGCATTTTCCTGACAGCCAGGCTTCCTCAGCAAGGCCTCACGTTAATGGCCACCCAAGCCCTTGCACGCTGCCCAGCAAGTAGAGCTCTGGACAGCAGACTCCACTCGGGCGCTTAGGGGGCAGACCCACAGGACAGTCACTGAAATTACACTGCTGGCGTGTGGGGCCACGCAAGCCCGCACACGCCGCTCAGCAAAGGAGTGCTCTGCACAGCAAAGTTCAAACGGGAGCATAGGGTGTAGACACACAGGACAGACACGGAAAGCACATTGCTGTCTGAATTCGTTGTATGTGCGCAATTTCCTGACAGCCCGGCTTCCTCAAGCTAGGGCTCACGTTAATGGCCGCCCAAGCGTGCGCTTGCCACTTGGCAAAAGAGAACTCTACGCAGCAGACTTCACTCAGGCGCTCAGTGTACAGGCACACAGGACAGACACGGAAAGCACATTGCCAGCTGAATTCGTTGTTTGCGGGCAATTTCCTAACAGCCCGGCTTCTCACCGAGGCCTCACGTTAATGGCCACCCATACGCGCGCTCGCAGCTCAGCAAAAGAGCTCTCTGCACAGCAGACATCACTCTGGCGCTTAGAGTGCAGGCACACAGGACAGACACGGAAAGCTCATTTGAAAGCAGAATTCATTCTTTGCGGGCATTTCCCTGACAACCAAGGCTTCCTCAAGCATGGCCTCACGTTAATGGCCGCCCAAGGGTGTGCACGCCCCTCAGCAAAAGAGCGCATGGCACAGCAGACTTCACTCGGGCGCTTAGAGAGCAGGCACACAGGACAGACATGTAAAGCACATTGAAAGTTGAAATCATTCTTTGCGGGCATTTCCCTGACAACCAGGCTTCCTCAAGCATGGCCTCACGTAATTGGCCGCCCAAGGGCATGCACGCCGCTCAGCAAAAGAGCGCTCGGCACAGCAGACTTCACTCGGGCGCTCTGGGTGCAGGCACACAGGACAGACACGGAAAGCACATTGCAAGCTGAATTCCTTGCATGCGAGCACTTCTCTGACAGCCAGGCTTCCTCAGCAAGGCCTCACGTTAATGGCCACCCAAACGCACGCTCGCCGCTCAGCAAAAGAGCTCTCTGCACAGCAGACATCACTCGGGCGCTTAGAGTGCAGGCACACAGGACAGACATGGAAAAAACATTGCAAACTGAATTCTTCTTATGTGGGCAATTTCCTGACAGCCTGGCTTCCTCAGCAAGGCCTCACGTTAATGGCCACGCAAGACCGCACACGCCGCTCAGCAAAATAGCGCTCTGCACAGCAGACTTCACTCGGGCGCTTAGGGTGCAGGCAAACAGGACAGACACGGAAAGTACATTGCAAGCTGAATTCGTCGTGTGCGGGCAACTTGCTGAGAGCCCGGCTTCCTCAGCAAGGCCTCTCGTTAATGGCCACCCAAGCCCCCGCACGCTGCTCAGCAAATAGAGCTCTGGACAGCAGACTCCACTCGGGCGCTTAGGGGGCAGGCGCACAGGACAGTCACTGATATTACAATGCTGGCTGAATGTGTCATATGCGGGCATTTCCATGACAGCCAGGCTTCCTCAAGCAAGGCCTCATGTTAATGGCCACCCAAGCGTGCGTGCGCCGCTCGGCAAAAGAAAACTCTATGCAGCGGACTACACTCAGACACTCAATGTGCAGTCACACAGGACAGACACGGAAAGCACATTGCCACCTGAATTTGTTGCATGCGTGCATATTTGTGACCACCAGGCTTCCACAGCAAGGCCTCACGTTACTGGCGACCAACGCCCGTGAACGCCGCTCAACGAAAGAGCGCTCCTCACAGCAGACTTCACTCAAGCGCTTACGGTGTAGGCACAGAGGAAAGACACGGAAAGCACATGGCAAGCTGAATTCGTATGCATGCAATTTCCAGAGAGCCCGGCGTACGCAGCAAGGCCTCACATGAATGGCCACGCCAGCACGCGCACGTCACTCAGCAAAAGAGCGCTCTGCACAGCAGACTTCACTCGGGCGCTTGGAGTGCAGGCACACAGGACAGACACGGAAAGCACATTGCACGTTGAATTCGTTGTTTGCGGGCAATTTCCTGACAGCCCGGCTTCTCACCAAGGCCTCACGTTAATGGATGGCCACCCAATCGCGCGGTCGCCGCTCAGCAAAAGAGCGCTCTGCACAGCAGACATCACTCGGGCGATCAGAGTGCAGGCACACAGGAGAGACACGGAAAGCACATTGCCGGCTGAATTCGTTGCATGCGGGCATTTTTCGGACAGGCTTCCTCAGCAAGGCCTCGCGTTAATGCTCACCCAATCGCGCGCTCGCCGCTCAGCTAAAGAGCGCTATGCACAGCAGACTACACTTGGGTGCTTAGTGTGTAGGCACACAGGACAGACACGGAAAGCGCATTGCAGGCTGAATTCGTCGTATGCGGGCAACTTCCTGAGAGCACGTCTTCCTCAGCAGGGCCTCACGTTAATGGCCACGCATGCCCGCGCACGCCGCTCAGCAGAAGAGCTCTCTGCAAAGCAAAGTTCACACGGGCGCATAGGGTGCAGGCACACAGGACAGACACAGAAAGGACATTGCAAGCTGAATTCGTTGTATGCGGCAATTTCCTGACAGCCCGGCTTCCCCTAGCTAGGACTCACTTTAATGGCCGCCCAAGCGTGCGCGCGCTGCTCGGCAAAAGAGAACTCTACGCAGCAGACTTCACTCTGGCGCTCAGTGTGCAGGCACACAGGACAGACACGGAAAGCACATTGCCGGCTGAATTCCTTGCATGCGAGCATTTTTCTGACAGCCAGGCTTCCTCAGCAAGGCCTCACGTTAATGGCCACCCAAGCCCGTGCACGCCGCTCAGCAAAGGAGTGCTCTGCACAGCAGACTTCACTCGAGCGCATAGGGTGCAGGCACACGACACGGACGCGGAAAGCACATTGCAAGATGAATTCTTCGTATGCAGGCAATTTCCTGACAACACGGCTTCCTCAGCAAGGCCTCACGTTAATGGCCACGCAAGCGAGGACACGTCGCTCAGTAAAATAGCGCTCTGCACAGCAGACTTCACTCGGGCGCTTAGAGTGCAGGCACACAGGACAGACACGGAAAGCACATTGCAGGCTGAATTCCTTGCATGCGAGCATTTTCCTGAGGGCCTCGCTTCCTCAGCAAGGCCTCACGTTAATGGCCACCCAAGCGCGCACACACCGCTCAGCAAAAGAGCGCTCTGCACAGCACACTTCACTCGAGCGCTTAGACTGCAGGCACACAGGACAGACATGGGAAGCACATTGCACGTTGAATTCGTTGTTTGCGGGCAATTTCCTGACAGCCCGGCTTCTCACCAAGGCCTCACGTTAATGGATGGCCACCCAATCGCGCGGTCGCCGCTCAGCAAAAGAGCGCTCTGCACAGCAGACATCACTCGGGCGATCAGAGTGCAGGCACACAGGAGAGACACGGAAAGCACATTGCCAGCTGAATTCGTTGCATGCGGGCATTTTTCGGACAGGCTTCCTCAGCAAGGCCTCGCGTTAATGCTCACCCAATCGCGCGCTCGCCGCTCAGCTAAAGAGCGCTATGCACAGCAGACTACACTTGGGTGCTTAGTGTGTAGGCACACAGGACAGACAAGGAAAGCGCATTGCAGGCTGAATTCGTCGTATGCGGGCAACTTCCTGAGAGCACGTCTTCCTCAGCAGGGCCTCACGTTAATGGCCACGCATGCCCGCGCACGCCGCTCAGCAGAAGAGCTCTCTGCAAAGCAAAGTTCACACGGGCGCATAGGGTGCAGGCACACAGGACAGACACAGAAAGGACATTGCAAGCTGAATTCGTTGTATGCGGCAATTTCCTGACAGCCCGGCTTCCCCAAGCTAGGACTCACTTTAATGGCCGCCCAAGCGTGCGCGCGCTGCTCGGCAAAAGAGAACTCTACGCAGCAGACTTCACTCTGGCGCTCAGTGTGCAGGCACACAGGACAGACACGGAAAGCACATTGCCGGCTGAATTCCTTGCATGCGAGCATTTTTCTGACAGCCAGGCTTCCTCAGCAAGGCCTCACGTTAATGGCCACCCAAGCCCGCGCACGCCGCTCAGCAAAAGAGTGCTCTGCACAGCAGACTTCACTCGAGCGCATAGGGTGCAGGCACACGACACGGACGCGGAAAGCACATTGCAAGATGAATTCTTCGTATGCAGGCAATTTCCTGACAACACGGCTTCCTCAGCAAGGCCTCACGTTAATGGCCACGCAAGCGAGGACACGTCGCTCAGTAAAATAGCGCTCTGCACAGCAGACTTCACTCGGGCGCTTGGAGTGCAGGCACACAGGACAGACACGGAAAGCACATTGCACGTTGAATTCGTTGTTTGCGGGCAATTTCCTGACAGCCCGGCTTCTCACCAAGGCCTCACGTTAATGGATGGCCACCCAATCGCGCGGTCGCCGCTCAGCAAAAGAGCGCTCTGCACAGCAGACATCACTCGGGCGATCAGAGTGCAGGCACACAGGAGAGACACGGAAAGCACATTGCCAGCTGAATTCGTTGCATGCGGGCATTTTTCGGACAGGCTTCCTCAGCAAGGCCTCGCGTTAATGCTCACCCAATCGCGCGCTCGCCGCTCAGCTAAAGAGCGCTATGCACAGCAGACTACACTTGGGTGCTTAGTGTGTAGGCACACAGGACAGACAAGGAAAGCGCATTGCAGGCTGAATTCGTCGTATGCGGGCAACTTCCTGAGAGCACGTCTTCCTCAGCAGGGCCTCACGTTAATGGCCACGCATGCCCGCGCACGCCACTCAGCAGAAGAGCTCTCTGCAAAGCAAAGTTCACACGGGCGCATAGGGTGCAGGCACACAGGACAGACACAGAAAGGACATTGCAAGCTGAATTCGTTGTATGCGGCAATTTCCTGACAGCCCGGCTTCCCCAAGCTAGGACTCACTTTAATGGCCGCCCAAGCGTGCGCGCGCTGCTCGGCAAAAGAGAACTCTACGCAGCAGACTTCACTCTGGCGCTCAGTGTGCAGGCACACAGGACAGACACGGAAAGCACATTGCCGGCTGAATTCCTTGCATGCGAGCATTTTTCTGACAGCCAGGCTTCCTCAGCAAGGCCTCACGTTAATGGCCACCCAAGCCCGCGCACGCCGCTCAGCAAAAGAGTGCTCTGCACAGCAGACTTCACTCGAGCGCCTAGGGTGCAGGCACACGACACGGACGCGGAAAGCACATTGCAAGATGAATTCTTCGTATGCAGGCAATTTCCTGAAAACACGGCTTCCTCAGCAAGGCCTCACGTTAATGGCCACGCAAGCGAGGACGCGTCGCTCAGTAAAATAGCGCTCTGCACAGCAGACTTCACTCGGGCGCTTAGAGTGCAGGCACACAGGACAGACACGGAAAGCACATTGCAGGCTGAATTCCTTGCATGCGAGCATTTTCCTGAGGGCCTCGCTTCCTCAGCAAGGCCTCACGTTAATGGCCACCCAAGCGCGCACACACCGCTCAGCAAAAGAGCGCTCTGCACAGCACACTTCACTCGAGCGGTTAGACTGCAGGCACACAGGACAGACATGGGAAGCACATTGCACGTTGAATTCGTTGTTTGCGGGCAATTTCCTGACAGCCCGGCTTCTCACCAAGGCCTCACGTTAATGGATGGCCACCCAATCGCGCGGTCGCCGCTCAGCAAAAGAGCGCTCTGCACAGCAGACATCACTCGGGCGATCAGAGTGCAGGCACACAGGAGAGACACGGAAAGCACATTGCCAGCTGAATTCGTTGCATGCGGGCATTTTTCGGACAGGCTTCCTCAGCAAGGCCTCGCGTTAATGCTCACCCAATCGCGCGCTCGCCGCTCAGCTAAAGAGCGCTATGCACAGCAGACTACACTTGGGTGCTTAGTGTGTAGGCACACAGGACAGACAAGGAAAGCGCATTGCAGGCTGAATTCGTCGTATGCGGGCAACTTCCTGAGAGCACGTCTTCCTCAGCAGGGCCTCACGTTAATGGCCACGCATGCCCGCGCACGCCGCTCAGCAGAAGAGCTCTCTGCAAAGCAAAGTTCACACGGGCGCATAGGGTGCAGGCACACAGGACAGACACAGAAAGGACATTGCAAGCTGAATTCGTTGTATGCGGCAATTTCCTGACAGCCCGGCTTCCCCAAGCTAGGACTCACTTTAATGGCCGCCCAAGCGTGCGCGCGCTGCTCGGCAAAAGAGAACTCTACGCAGCAGACTTCACTCTGGCGCTCAGTGTGCAGGCACACAGGACAGACACGGAAAGCACATTGCCGGCTGAATTCCTTGCATGCGAGCATTTTTCTGACAGCCAGGCTTCCTCAGCAAGGCCTCACGTTAATGGCCACCCAAGCCCGCGCACGCCGCTCAGCAAAAGAGTGCTCTGCACAGCAGACTTCACTCGAGCGCATAGGGTGCAGGCACACGACACGGACGCGGAAAGCACACTGCAAGATGAATTCTTCGTATGCAGGCAATTTCCTGACAACACGGCTTCCTCAGCAAGGCCTCACGTTAATGGCCACGCAAGCGAGGACACGTCGCTCAGTAAAATAGCGCTCTGCACAGCAGACTTCACTCGGGCGCTTGGAGTGCAGGCACACAGGACAGACACGGAAAGCACATTGCACGTTGAATTCGTTGTTTGCGGGCAATTTCCTGACAGCCCGGCTTCTCACCAAGGCCTCACGTTAATGGATGGCCACCCAATCGCGCGGTCGCCGCTCAGCAAAAGAGCGCTCTGCACAGCAGACATCACTCGGGCGATCAGAGTGCAGGCACACAGGAGAGACACGGAAAGCACATTGCCAGCTGAATTCGTTGCATGCGGGCATTTTTCGGACAGCCTTCCTCAGCAAGGCCTCACGTTAATGGCCACGCAAGCGAGGACACGTCGCTCAGTAAAATAGCGCTCTGCACAGCAGACTTCACTCGGACGCTTAGAGTGCAGGCACACAGGACAGACACGGAAAGCACATTGCAGGCTGAATTCCTTGCATGCGAGCATTTTCCTGAGGGCCCCCCTTCCTCAGCAAGGCCTCACGTTAATGGCCACCCAAGCGCGCGCACACCGCTCAGCAAAAGAGCGCTCTGCACAGCACACTTCACTCGAGCGCTTAGACTGCAGGCACACAGGACAGACATGGGAAGCACATTGCAAGCTGAATTCGTTGTTTGCGGGCAATTTCCTGACAGCCCGGCTTCCCCAATCTAGGACTCACTTTAATGGCCGCCCAAGCGTGCGCGCGCTGCTCGGCAAAAGAGAACTCTACGCAGCAGACTTCACTCTGGCGCTCAGTGTGCAGGCACACAGGACAGACACGGAAAGCACATTGCCGGCTGAATTCCTTGCATGCGAGCATTTTTCTGACAGCCAGGCTTCCTCAGCAAGGCCTCACGTTAATGGCCACCCAAGCCCGCGCACGCCGCTCAGCAAAAGAGTGCTCTGGACAGCAGCGAGCGCTCAGCAAACACGGAGCGGAAAGCACATTCTGAATTCTTCATGCAGCATTTCCTGACACGGCTTCCTCAGCACTCACGGGCGACACGTCGCTCAGAGTGCAGGCACACAGGAGGAGACACGGAAAGCACATTGCCAGCTGAATTCGTTGCATGCGGGCATTTTTCGGACAGGCTTCCTCAGCAAGGCCTCACGTTAATGGCCACCCAAGCGCGCGCACACCGCTCAGCAAAAGAGCGCTCTGCACAGCACACTTCACTCGAGCGCTTAGACTGCAGGCACACAGGACAGACATGGGAAGCACATTGCAAGCTGAATTTGTTGTTTGCGGGCAATTTCCTGACAGCCAGCTTTCTGAGCAAGGCCTCACGTTATTGGCCACCAAAGCGCGCGCTCGCCACTCAGCAAAAGAGCGCTCTGCAGAGCAGACATCACTCGGCCGCTTAGAGTGCAGGCCCACAGGACTGACCCCGAAAGCACATTGCAAGCTGAATTCATTGTATGCGAGCATTTTCCTGACAGCCAGGCTTCCTCAGCAAGGCCTCACGTTAATGGCCACCCAAGCCCTTGCACGCTGCCCAGCAAGTAGAGCTCTGGACAGCAGACTCCACTCGGGCGCTTAGGGGGCAGACCCACAGGACAGTCACTGAAATTACACTGCTGGCGTGTGGGGCCACGCAAGCCCGCACACGCCGCTCAGCAAAGGAGTGCTCTGCACAGCAAAGTTCAAACGGGAGCATAGGGTGTAGACACACAGGACAGACACGGAAAGCACATTGCTGTCTGAATTCGTTGTATGTGCGCAATTTCCTGACAGCCCGGCTTCCTCAAGCTAGGGCTCACGTTAATGGCCGCCCAAGCGTGCGCTTGCCACTTGGCAAAAGAGAACTCTACGCAGCAGACTTCACTCAGGCGCTCAGTGTACAGGCACACAGGACAGACACGGAAAGCACATTGCCAGCTGAATTCGTTGTTTGCGGGCAATTTCCTAACAGCCCGGCTTCTCACCGAGGCCTCACGTTAATGGCCACCCATACGCGCGCTCGCAGCTCAGCAAAAGAGCTCTCTGCACAGCAGACATCACTCTGGCGCTTAGAGTGCAGGCACACAGGACAGACACGGAAAGCTCATTTGAAAGCAGAATTCATTCTTTGCGGGCATTTCCCTGACAACCAAGGCTTCCTCAAGCATGGCCTCACGTTAATGGCCGCCCAAGGGTGTGCACGCCCCTCAGCAAAAGAGCGCATGGCACAGCAGACTTCACTCGGGCGCTTAGAGAGCAGGCACACAGGACAGACATGTAAAGCACATTGAAAGTTGAAATCATTCTTTGCGGGCATTTCCCTGACAACCAGGCTTCCTCAAGCATGGCCTCACGTAATTGGCCGCCCAAGGGCATGCACGCCGCTCAGCAAAAGAGCGCTCGGCACAGCAGACTTCACTCGGGCGCTCTGGGTGCAGGCACACAGGACAGACACGGAAAGCACATTGCAAGCTGAATTCCTTGCATGCGAGCACTTCTCTGACAGCCAGGCTTCCTCAGCAAGGCCTCACGTTAATGGCCACCCAAACGCACGCTCGCCGCTCAGCAAAAGAGCTCTCTGCACAGCAGACATCACTCGGGCGCTTAGAGTGCAGGCACACAGGACAGACATGGAAAAAACATTGCAAACTGAATTCTTCTTATGTGGGCAATTTCCTGACAGCCTGGCTTCCTCAGCAAGGCCTCACGTTAATGGCCACGCAAGACCGCACACGCCGCTCAGCAAAATAGCGCTCTGCACAGCAGACTTCACTCGGGCGCTTAGGGTGCAGGCAAACAGGACAGACACGGAAAGTACATTGCAAGCTGAATTCGTCGTGTGCGGGCAACTTGCTGAGAGCCCGGCTTCCTCAGCAAGGCCTCTCGTTAATGGCCACCCAAGCCCCCGCACGCTGCTCAGCAAATAGAGCTCTGGACAGCAGACTCCACTCGGGCGCTTAGGGGGCAGGCTCACAGGACAGTCACTGATATTACAATGCTGGCTGAATGTGTCATATGCGGGCATTTCCATGACAGCCAGGCTTCCTCAAGCAAGGCCTCATGTTAATGGCCACCCAAGCGTGCGTGCGCCGCTCGGCAAAAGAAAACTCTATGCAGCGGACTACACTCAGACACTCAATGTGCAGTCACACAGGACAGACACGGAAAGCACATTGCCACCTGAATTTGTTGCATGCGTGCATATTTGTGACCACCAGGCTTCCACAGCAAGGCCTCACGTTACTGGCGACCAACGCCCGTGAACGCCGCTCAACGAAAGAGCGCTCCTCACAGCAGACTTCACTCAAGCGCTTACGGTGTAGGCACAGAGGAAAGACACGGAAAGCACATGGCAAGCTGAATTCGTATGCATGCAATTTCCAGAGAGCCCGGCGTACGCAGCAAGGCCTCACATGAATGGCCACGCCAGCACGCGCACGTCACTCAGCAAAAGAGCGCTCTGCACAGCAGACTTCACTCGGGCGCTTGGAGTGCAGGCACACAGGACAGACACGGAAAGCACATTGCACGTTGAATTCGTTGTTTGCGGGCAATTTCCTGACAGCCCGGCTTCTCACCAAGGCCTCACGTTAATGGATGGCCACCCAATCGCGCGGTCGCCGCTCAGCAAAAGAGCGCTCTGCACAGCAGACATCACTCGGGCGATCAGAGTGCAGGCACACAGGAGAGACACGGAAAGCACATTGCCGGCTGAATTCGTTGCATGCGGGCATTTTTCGGACAGGCTTCCTCAGCAAGGCCTCGCGTTAATGCTCACCCAATCGCGCGCTCGCCGCTCAGCTAAAGAGCGCTATGCACAGCAGACTACACTTGGGTGCTTAGTGTGTAGGCACACAGGACAGACACGGAAAGCGCATTGCAGGCTGAATTCGTCGTATGCGGGCAACTTCCTGAGAGCACGTCTTCCTCAGCAGGGCCTCACGTTAATGGCCACGCATGCCCGCGCACGCCGCTCAGCAGAAGAGCTCTCTGCAAAGCAAAGTTCACACGGGCGCATAGGGTGCAGGCACACAGGACAGACACAGAAAGGACATTGCAAGCTGAATTCGTTGTATGCGGCAATTTCCTGACAGCCCGGCTTCCCCTAGCTAGGACTCACTTTAATGGCCGCCCAAGCGTGCGCGCGCTGCTCGGCAAAAGAGAACTCTACGCAGCAGACTTCACTCTGGCGCTCAGTGTGCAGGCACACAGGACAGACACGGAAAGCACATTGCCGGCTGAATTCCTTGCATGCGAGCATTTTTCTGACAGCCAGGCTTCCTCAGCAAGGCCTCACGTTAATGGCCACCCAAGCCCGTGCACGCCGCTCAGCAAAGGAGTGCTCTGCACAGCAGACTTCACTCGAGCGCATAGGGTGCAGGCACACGACACGGACGCGGAAAGCACATTGCAAGATGAATTCTTCGTATGCAGGCAATTTCCTGAAAACACGGCTTCCTCAGCAAGGCCTCACGTTAATGGCCACGCAAGCGAGGACACGTCGCTCAGTAAAATAGCGCTCTGCACAGCAGACTTCACTCGGGCGCTTAGAGTGCAGGCACACAGGACAGACACGGAAAGCACATTGCAGGCTGAATTCCTTGCATGCGAGCATTTTCCTGAGGGCCTCGCTTCCTCAGCAAGGCCTCACGTTAATGGCCACCCAAGCGCGCACACACCGCTCAGCAAAAGAGCGCTCTGCACAGCACACTTCACTCGAGCGCTTAGACTGCAGGCACACAGGACAGACATGGGAAGCACATTGCACGTTGAATTCGTTGTTTGCGGGCAATTTCCTGACAGCCCGGCTTCTCACCAAGGCCTCACGTTAATGGATGGCCACCCAATCGCGCGGTCGCCGCTCAGCAAAAGAGCGCTCTGCACAGCAGACATCACTCGGGCGATCAGAGTGCAGGCACACAGGAGAGACACGGAAAGCACATTGCCAGCTGAATTCGTTGCATGCGGGCATTTTTCGGACAGGCTTCCTCAGCAAGGCCTCGCGTTAATGCTCACCCAATCGCGCGCTCGCCGCTCAGCTAAAGAGCGCTATGCACAGCAGACTACACTTGGGTGCTTAGTGTGTAGGCACACAGGACAGACAAGGAAAGCGCATTGCAGGCTGAATTCGTCGTATGCGGGCAACTTCCTGAGAGCACGTCTTCCTCAGCAGGGCCTCACGTTAATGGCCACGCATGCCCGCGCACGCCGCTCAGCAGAAGAGCTCTCTGCAAAGCAAAGTTCACACGGGCGCATAGGGTGCAGGCACACAGGACAGACACAGAAAGGACATTGCAAGCTGAATTCGTTGTATGCGGCAATTTCCTGACAGCCCGGCTTCCCCAAGCTAGGACTCACTTTAATGGCCGCCCAAGCGTGCGCGCGCTGCTCGGCAAAAGAGAACTCTACGCAGCAGACTTCACTCTGGCGCTCAGTGTGCAGGCACACAGGACAGACACGGAAAGCACATTGCCGGCTGAATTCCTTGCATGCGAGCATTTTTCTGACAGCCAGGCTTCCTCAGCAAGGCCTCACGTTAATGGCCACCCAAGCCCGCGCACGCCGCTCAGCAAAAGAGTGCTCTGCACAGCAGACTTCACTCGAACGCATAGGGTGCAGGCACACGACACGGACGCGGAAAGCACATTGCAAGATGAATTCTTCGTATGCAGGCAATTTCCTGACAACACGGCTTCCTCAGCAAGGCCTCACGTTAATGGCCACGCAAGCGAGGACACGTCGCTCAGTAAAATAGCGCTCTGCACAGCAGACTTCACTCGGGCGCTTGGAGTGCAGGCACACAGGACAGACACGGAAAGCACATTGCACGTTGAATTCGTTGTTTGCGGGCAATTTCCTGACAGCCCGGCTTCTCACCAAGGCCTCACGTTAATGGATGGCCACCCAATCGCGCGGTCGCCGCTCAGCAAAAGAGCGCTCTGCACAGCAGACATCACTCGGGCGATCAGAGTGCAGGCACACAGGAGAGACACGGAAAGCACATTGCCAGCTGAATTCGTTGCATGCGGGCATTTTTCGGACAGGCTTCCTCAGCAAGGCCTCGCGTTAATGCTCACCCAATCGCGCGCTCGCCGCTCAGCTAAAGAGCGCTATGCACAGCAGACTACACTTGGGTGCTTAGTGTGTAGGCACACAGGACAGACAAGGAAAGCGCATTGCAGGCTGAATTCGTCGTATGCGGGCAACTTCCTGAGAGCACGTCTTCCTCAGCAGGG
This sequence comes from Manis javanica, assembly GCF_040802235.1. Taxonomy (NCBI): domain Eukaryota; kingdom Metazoa; phylum Chordata; class Mammalia; order Pholidota; family Manidae; genus Manis; species Manis javanica. The sequence continues at coordinate 30,073,237 of NC_133168.1, read as the reverse complement.
CCTCACGTTAATGGCCACGCATGCCCGCGCACGCCACTCAGCAGAAGAGCTCTCTGCAAAGCAAAGTTCACACGGGCGCATAGGGTGCAGGCACACAGGACAGACACAGAAAGGACATTGCAAGCTGAATTCGTTGTATGCGGCAATTTCCTGACAGCCCGGCTTCCCCAAGCTAGGACTCACTTTAATGGCCGCCCAAGCGTGCGCGCGCTGCTCGGCAAAAGAGAACTCTACGCAGCAGACTTCACTCTGGCGCTCAGTGTGCAGGCACACAGGACAGACACGGAAAGCACATTGCCGGCTGAATTCCTTGCATGCGAGCATTTTTCTGACAGCCAGGCTTCCTCAGCAAGGCCTCACGTTAATGGCCACCCAAGCCCGCGCACGCCGCTCAGCAAAAGAGTGCTCTGCACAGCAGACTTCACTCGAGCGCCTAGGGTGCAGGCACACGACACGGACGCGGAAAGCACATTGCAAGATGAATTCTTCGTATGCAGGCAATTTCCTGAAAACACGGCTTCCTCAGCAAGGCCTCACGTTAATGGCCACGCAAGCGAGGACGCGTCGCTCAGTAAAATAGCGCTCTGCACAGCAGACTTCACTCGGGCGCTTAGAGTGCAGGCACACAGGACAGACACGGAAAGCACATTGCAGGCTGAATTCCTTGCATGCGAGCATTTTCCTGAGGGCCTCGCTTCCTCAGCAAGGCCTCACGTTAATGGCCACCCAAGCGCGCACACACCGCTCAGCAAAAGAGCGCTCTGCACAGCACACTTCACTCGAGCGCTTAGACTGCAGGCACACAGGACAGACATGGGAAGCACATTGCACGTTGAATTCGTTGTTTGCGGGCAATTTCCTGACAGCCCGGCTTCTCACCAAGGCCTCACGTTAATGGATGGCCACCCAATCGCGCGGTCGCCGCTCAGCAAAAGAGCGCTCTGCACAGCAGACATCACTCGGGCGATCAGAGTGCAGGCACACAGGAGAGACACGGAAAGCACATTGCCAGCTGAATTCGTTGCATGCGGGCATTTTTCGGACAGGCTTCCTCAGCAAGGCCTCGCGTTAATGCTCACCCAATCGCGCGCTCGCCGCTCAGCTAAAGAGCGCTATGCACAGCAGACTACACTTGGGTGCTTAGTGTGTAGGCACACAGGACAGACAAGGAAAGCGCATTGCAGGCTGAATTCGTCGTATGCGGGCAACTTCCTGAGAGCACGTCTTCCTCAGCAGGGCCTCACGTTAATGGCCACGCATGCCCGCGCACGCCGCTCAGCAGAAGAGCTCTCTGCAAAGCAAAGTTCACACGGGCGCATAGGGTGCAGGCACACAGGACAGACACAGAAAGGACATTGCAAGCTGAATTCGTTGTATGCGGCAATTTCCTGACAGCCCGGCTTCCCCAAGCTAGGACTCACTTTAATGGCCGCCCAAGCGTGCGCGCGCTGCTCGGCAAAAGAGAACTCTACGCAGCAGACTTCACTCTGGCGCTCAGTGTGCAGGCACACAGGACAGACACGGAAAGCACATTGCCGGCTGAATTCCTTGCATGCGAGCATTTTTCTGACAGCCAGGCTTCCTCAGCAAGGCCTCACGTTAATGGCCACCCAAGCCCGCGCACGCCGCTCAGCAAAAGAGTGCTCTGCACAGCAGACTTCACTCGAGCGCATAGGGTGCAGGCACACGACACGGACGCGGAAAGCACATTGCAAGATGAATTCTTCGTATGCAGGCAATTTCCTGACAACACGGCTTCCTCAGCAAGGCCTCACGTTAATGGCCACGCAAGCGAGGACACGTCGCTCAGTAAAATAGCGCTCTGCACAGCAGACTTCACTCGGGCGCTTGGAGTGCAGGCACACAGGACAGACACGGAAAGCACATTGCACGTTGAATTCGTTGTTTGCGGGCAATTTCCTGACAGCCCGGCTTCTCACCAAGGCCTCACGTTAATGGATGGCCACCCAATCGCGCGGTCGCCGCTCAGCAAAAGAGCGCTCTGCACAGCAGACATCACTCGGGCGATCAGAGTGCAGGCACACAGGAGAGACACGGAAAGCACATTGCCAGCTGAATTCGTTGCATGCGGGCATTTTTCGGACAGGCTTCCTCAGCAAGGCCTCGCGTTAATGCTCACCCAATCGCGCGCTCGCCGCTCAGCTAAAGAGCGCTATGCACAGCAGACTACACTTGGGTGCTTAGTGTGTAGGCACACAGGACAGACACGGAAAGCGCATTGCAGGCTGAATTCGTCGTATGCGGGCAACTTCCTGAGAGCACGTCTTCCTCAGCAGGGCCTCACGTTAATGGCCACGCATGCCCGCGCACGCCGCTCAGCAGAAGAGCTCTCTGCAAAGCAAAGTTCACACGGGCGCATAGGGTGCAGGCACACAGGACAGACACAGAAAGGACATTGCAAGCTGAATTCGTTGTATGCGGCAATTTCCTGACAGCCCGGCTTCCCCAAGCTAGGACTCACTTTAATGGCCGCCCAAGCGTGCGCGCGCTGCTCGGCAAAAGAGAACTCTACGCAGCAGACTTCACTCTGGCGCTCAGTGTGCAGGCACACAGGACAGACACGGAAAGCACATTGCCGGCTGAATTCCTTGCATGCGAGCATTTTTCTGACAGCCAGGCTTCCTCAGCAAGGCCTCACGTTAATGGCCACCCAAGCCCGCGCACGCCGCTCAGCAAAAGAGTGCTCTGCACAGCAGACTTCACTCGAGCGCATAGGGTGCAGGCACACGACACGGACGCGGAAAGCACATTGCAAGATGAATTCTTCGTATGCAGGCAATTTCCTGACAACACGGCTTCCTCAGCAAGGCCTCACGTTAATGGCCACGCAAGCGAGGACACGTCGCTCAGTAAAATAGCGCTCTGCACAGCAGACTTCACTCGGGCGCTTAGAGTGCAGGCACACAGGACAGACACGGAAAGCACATTGCAGGCTGAATTCCTTGCATGCGAGCATTTTCCTGAGGGCCTCGCTTCCTCAGCAAGGCCTCACGTTAATGGCCACCCAAGCGCGCACACACCGCTCAGCAAAAGAGCGCCCTGCACAGCACACTTCACTCGGGCGCTTAGACAGCAGGCACACAGGAGAGACACGGAAAGCACATTGCCAGCTGAATTCGTTGCATGCGGGCATTTTTCGGACAGGCTTCCTCAGCAAGGCCTCGCGTTAATGCTCACCCAATCGCGCGCTCGCCGCTCAGCTAAAGAGCGCTATGCACAGCAGACTACACTCGGGTGCTTAGAGTGCAGGCACACAGGACAGACACGGAAAGCGCATTGCAGGCTGAATTCGTCGTATGCGGGCAACTTCCTGAGAGCACGTCTTCCTCAGCAAGGCCTCACGTTAATGGCCACGCATGCCCGCGCACGCCGCTCAGCAGAAGAGCTCTCTGCAAAGCAAAGTTCACACGGGCGCATAGGGTGCAGGCACACAGGACAGACACAGAAAGGACATTGCAAGCTGAATTCGTTGTATGCGGCAATTTCCTGACAGCCCGGCTTCCCCAAGCTAGGACTCACTTTAATGGCCGCCCAAGCGTGCGCGCGCTGCTCGGCAAAAGAGAACTCTACGCAGCAGACTTCACTCTGGCGCTCAGTGTGCAGGCACACAGGACAGACACGGAAAGCACATTGCCGGCTGAATTCCTTGCATGCGAGCATTTTTCTGACAGCCAGGCTTCCTCAGCAAGGCCTCACGTTAATGGCCACCCAAGCCCGCGCACGCCGCTCAGCAAAAGAGTGCTCTGCACAGCAGACTTCACTCGAGCGCATAGGGTGCAGGCACACGACACGGACGCGGAAAGCACATTGCAAGATGAATTCTTCGTATGCAGGCAATTTCCTGACAACACGGCTTCCTCAGCAAGGCCTCACGTTAATGGCCACGCAAGCGAGGACACGTCGCTCAGTAAAATAGCGCTCTGCACAGCAGACTTCACTCGGGCGCTTAGAGTGCAGGCACACAGGACAGACACGGAAAGCACATTGCAGGCTGAATTCCTTGCATGCGAGCATTTTCCTGAGGGCCTCGCTTCCTCAGCAAGGCCTCACGTTAATGGCCACCCAAGCGCGCGCACACCGCTCAGCAAAAGAGCGCTCTGCACAGCACACTTCACTCGAGCGCTTAGACTGCAGGCACACAGGACAGACATGGGAAGCACATTGCAAGCTGAATTTGTTGTTTGCGGGCAATTTCCTGACAGCCAGCTTTCTGAGCAAGGCCTCACGTTATTGGCCACCAAAGCGCGCGCTCGCCACTCAGCAAAAGAGCGCTCTGCACAGCAGACATCACTCGGCCGCTTAGAGTGCAGGCCCACAGGACTGACCCCGAAAGCACATTGCAAGCTGAATTCATTGTATGCGAGCATTTTCCTGACAGCCAGGCTTCCTCAGCAAGGCCTCACGTTAATGGCCACCCAAGCCCTTGCACGCTGCCCAGCAAGTAGAGCTCTGGACAGCAGACTCCACTCGGGCGCTTAGGGGGCAGACCCACAGGACAGTCACTGAAATTACACTGCTGGCGTGTGGGGCCACGCAAGCCCGCACACGCCGCTCAGCAAAGGAGTGCTCTGCACAGCAAAGTTCAAACGGGAGCATAGGGTGTAGACACACAGGACAGACACGGAAAGCACATTGCTGTCTGAATTCGTTGTATGTGCGCAATTTCCTGACAGCCCGGCTTCCTCAAGCTAGGGCTCACGTTAATGGCCGCCCAAGCGTGCGCTTGCCACTTGGCAAAAGAGAACTCTACGCAGCAGACTTCACTCAGGCGCTCAGTGTACAGGCACACAGGACAGACACGGAAAGCACATTGCCAGCTGAATTCGTTGTTTGCGGGCAATTTCCTAACAGCCCGGCTTCTCACCGAGGCCTCACGTTAATGGCCACCCATACGCGCGCTCGCAGCTCAGCAAAAGAGCTCTCTGCACAGCAGACATCACTCTGGCGCTTAGAGTGCAGGCACACAGGACAGACACGGAAAGCTCATTTGAAAGCAGAATTCATTCTTTGCGGGCATTTCCCTGACAACCAAGGCTTCCTCAAGCATGGCCTCACGTTAATGGCCGCCCAAGGGTGTGCACGCCCCTCAGCAAAAGAGCGCATGGCACAGCAGACTTCACTCGGGCGCTTAGAGAGCAGGCACACAGGACAGACATGTAAAGCACATTGAAAGTTGAAATCATTCTTTGCGGGCATTTCCCTGACAACCAGGCTTCCTCAAGCATGGCCTCACGTAATTGGCCGCCCAAGGGCATGCACGCCGCTCAGCAAAAGAGCGCTCGGCACAGCAGACTTCACTCGGGCGCTCTGGGTGCAGGCACACAGGACAGACACGGAAAGCACATTGCAAGCTGAATTCCTTGCATGCGAGCACTTCTCTGACAGCCAGGCTTCCTCAGCAAGGCCTCACGTTAATGGCCACCCAAACGCACGCTCGCCGCTCAGCAAAAGAGCTCTCTGCACAGCAGACATCACTCGGGCGCTTAGAGTGCAGGCACACAGGACAGACATGGAAAAAACATTGCAAACTGAATTCTTCTTATGTGGGCAATTTCCTGACAGCCTGGCTTCCTCAGCAAGGCCTCACGTTAATGGCCACGCAAGACCGCACACGCCGCTCAGCAAAATAGCGCTCTGCACAGCAGACTTCACTCGGGCGCTTAGGGTGCAGGCAAACAGGACAGACACGGAAAGTACATTGCAAGCTGAATTCGTCGTGTGCGGGCAACTTGCTGAGAGCCCGGCTTCCTCAGCAAGGCCTCTCGTTAATGGCCACCCAAGCCCCCGCACGCTGCTCAGCAAATAGAGCTCTGGACAGCAGACTCCACTCGGGCGCTTAGGGGGCAGGCGCACAGGACAGTCACTGATATTACAATGCTGGCTGAATGTGTCATATGCGGGCATTTCCATGACAGCCAGGCTTCCTCAAGCAAGGCCTCATGTTAATGGCCACCCAAGCGTGCGTGCGCCGCTCGGCAAAAGAAAACTCTATGCAGCGGACTACACTCAGACACTCAATGTGCAGTCACACAGGACAGACACGGAAAGCACATTGCCACCTGAATTTGTTGCATGCGTGCATATTTGTGACCACCAGGCTTCCACAGCAAGGCCTCACGTTACTGGCGACCAACGCCCGTGAACGCCGCTCAACGAAAGAGCGCTCCTCACAGCAGACTTCACTCAAGCGCTTACGGTGTAGGCACAGAGGAAAGACACGGAAAGCACATGGCAAGCTGAATTCGTATGCATGCAATTTCCAGAGAGCCCGGCGTACGCAGCAAGGCCTCACATGAATGGCCACGCCAGCACGCGCACGTCACTCAGCAAAAGAGCGCTCTGCACAGCAGACTTCACTCGGGCGCTTGGAGTGCAGGCACACAGGACAGACACGGAAAGCACATTGCACGTTGAATTCGTTGTTTGCGGGCAATTTCCTGACAGCCCGGCTTCTCACCAAGGCCTCACGTTAATGGATGGCCACCCAATCGCGCGGTCGCCGCTCAGCAAAAGAGCGCTCTGCACAGCAGACATCACTCGGGCGATCAGAGTGCAGGCACACAGGAGAGACACGGAAAGCACATTGCCGGCTGAATTCGTTGCATGCGGGCATTTTTCGGACAGGCTTCCTCAGCAAGGCCTCGCGTTAATGCTCACCCAATCGCGCGCTCGCCGCTCAGCTAAAGAGCGCTATGCACAGCAGACTACACTTGGGTGCTTAGTGTGTAGGCACACAGGACAGACACGGAAAGCGCATTGCAGGCTGAATTCGTCGTATGCGGGCAACTTCCTGAGAGCACGTCTTCCTCAGCAGGGCCTCACGTTAATGGCCACGCATGCCCGCGCACGCCGCTCAGCAGAAGAGCTCTCTGCAAAGCAAAGTTCACACGGGCGCATAGGGTGCAGGCACACAGGACAGACACAGAAAGGACATTGCAAGCTGAATTCGTTGTATGCGGCAATTTCCTGACAGCCCGGCTTCCCCTAGCTAGGACTCACTTTAATGGCCGCCCAAGCGTGCGCGCGCTGCTCGGCAAAAGAGAACTCTACGCAGCAGACTTCACTCTGGCGCTCAGTGTGCAGGCACACAGGACAGACACGGAAAGCACATTGCCGGCTGAATTCCTTGCATGCGAGCATTTTTCTGACAGCCAGGCTTCCTCAGCAAGGCCTCACGTTAATGGCCACCCAAGCCCGTGCACGCCGCTCAGCAAAGGAGTGCTCTGCACAGCAGACTTCACTCGAGCGCATAGGGTGCAGGCACACGACACGGACGCGGAAAGCACATTGCAAGATGAATTCTTCGTATGCAGGCAATTTCCTGAAAACACGGCTTCCTCAGCAAGGCCTCACGTTAATGGCCACGCAAGCGAGGACACGTCGCTCAGTAAAATAGCGCTCTGCACAGCAGACTTCACTCGGGCGCTTAGAGTGCAGGCACACAGGACAGACACGGAAAGCACATTGCAGGCTGAATTCCTTGCATGCGAGCATTTTCCTGAGGGCCTCGCTTCCTCAGCAAGGCCTCACGTTAATGGCCACCCAAGCGCGCACACACCGCTCAGCAAAAGAGCGCTCTGCACAGCACACTTCACTCGAGCGCTTAGACTGCAGGCACACAGGACAGACATGGGAAGCACATTGCACGTTGAATTCGTTGTTTGCGGGCAATTTCCTGACAGCCCGGCTTCTCACCAAGGCCTCACGTTAATGGATGGCCACCCAATCGCGCGGTCGCCGCTCAGCAAAAGAGCGCTCTGCACAGCAGACATCACTCGGGCGATCAGAGTGCAGGCACACAGGAGAGACACGGAAAGCACATTGCCAGCTGAATTCGTTGCATGCGGGCATTTTTCGGACAGGCTTCCTCAGCAAGGCCTCGCGTTAATGCTCACCCAATCGCGCGCTCGCCGCTCAGCTAAAGAGCGCTATGCACAGCAGACTACACTTGGGTGCTTAGTGTGTAGGCACACAGGACAGACACGGAAAGCGCATTGCAGGCTGAATTCGTCGTATGCGGGCAACTTCCTGAGAGCACGTCTTCCTCAGCAGGGCCTCACGTTAATGGCCACGCATGCCCGCGCACGCCGCTCAGCAGAAGAGCTCTCTGCAAAGCAAAGTTCACACGGGCGCATAGGGTGCAGGCACACAGGACAGACACAGAAAGGACATTGCAAGCTGAATTCGTTGTATGCGGCAATTTCCTGACAGCCCGGCTTCCCCAAGCTAGGACTCACTTTAATGGCCGCCCAAGCGTGCGCGCGCTGCTCGGCAAAAGAGAACTCTACGCAGCAGACTTCACTCTGGCGCTCAGTGTGCAGGCACACAGGACAGACACGGAAAGCACATTGCCGGCTGAATTCCTTGCATGCGAGCATTTTTCTGACAGCCAGGCTTCCTCAGCAAGGCCTCACGTTAATGGCCACCCAAGCCCGCGCACGCCGCTCAGCAAAAGAGTGCTCTGCACAGCAGACTTCACTCGAGCGCATAGGGTGCAGGCACACGACACGGACGCGGAAAGCACATTGCAAGATGAATTCTTCGTATGCAGGCAATTTCCTGACAACACGGCTTCCTCAGCAAGGCCTCACGTTAATGGCCACGCAAGCGAGGACACGTCGCTCAGTAAAATAGCGCTCTGCACAGCAGACTTCACTCGGGCGCTTGGAGTGCAGGCACACAGGACAGACACGGAAAGCACATTGCACGTTGAATTCGTTGTTTGCGGGCAATTTCCTGACAGCCCGGCTTCTCACCAAGGCCTCACGTTAATGGATGGCCACCCAATCGCGCGGTCGCCGCTCAGCAAAAGAGCGCTCTGCACAGCAGACATCACTCGGGCGATCAGAGTGCAGGCACACAGGAGAGACACGGAAAGCACATTGCCAGCTGAATTCGTTGCATGCGGGCATTTTTCGGACAGGCTTCCTCAGCAAGGCCTCGCGTTAATGCTCACCCAATCGCGCGCTCGCCGCTCAGCTAAAGAGCGCTATGCACAGCAGACTACACTTGGGTGCTTAGTGTGTAGGCACACAGGACAGACACGGAAAGCGCATTGCAGGCTGAATTCGTCGTATGCGGGCAACTTCCTGAGAGCACGTCTTCCTCAGCAGGGCCTCACGTTAATGGCCACGCATGCCCGCGCACGCCGCTCAGCAGAAGAGCTCTCTGCAAAGCAAAGTTCACACGGGCGCATAGGGTGCAGGCACACAGGACAGACACAGAAAGGACATTGCAAGCTGAATTCGTTGTATGCGGCAATTTCCTGACAGCCCGGCTTCCCCAAGCTAGGACTCACTTTAATGGCCGCCCAAGCGTGCGCGCGCTGCTCGGCAAAAGAGAACTCTACGCAGCAGACTTCACTCTGGCGCTCAGTGTGCAGGCACACAGGACAGACACGGAAAGCACATTGCCGGCTGAATTCCTTGCATGCGAGCATTTTTCTGACAGCCAGGCTTCCTCAGCAAGGCCTCACGTTAATGGCCACCCAAGCCCGCGCACGCCGCTCAGCAAAAGAGTGCTCTGCACAGCAGACTTCACTCGAGCGCATAGGGTGCAGGCACACGACACGGACGCGGAAAGCACATTGCAAGATGAATTCTTCGTATGCAGGCAATTTCCTGACAACACGGCTTCCTCAGCAAGGCCTCACGTTAATGGCCACGCAAGCGAGGACACGTCGCTCAGTAAAATAGCGCTCTGCACAGCAGACTTCACTCGGGCGCTTAGAGTGCAGGCACACAGGACAGACACGGAAAGCACATTGCAGGCTGAATTCCTTGCATGCGAGCATTTTCCTGAGGGCCTCGCTTCCTCAGCAAGGCCTCACGTTAATGGCCACCCAAGCGCGCACACACCGCTCAGCAAAAGAGCGCTCTGCACAGCACACTTCACTCGAGCGCTTAGACTGCAGGCACACAGGAGAGACACGGAAAGCACATTGCCAGCTGAATTCGTTGCATGCGGGCATTTTTCGGACAGGCTTCCTCAGCAAGGCCTCGCGTTAATGCTCACCCAATCGCGCGCTCGCCGCTCAGCTAAAGAGCGCTATGCACAGCAGACTACACTTGGGTGCTTAGTGTGTAGGCACACAGGACAGACACGGAAAGCGCATTGCAGGCTGAATTCGTCGTATGCGGGCAACTTCCTGAGAGCACGTCTTCCTCAGCAGGGCCTCACGTTAATGGCCACGCATGCCCGCGCACGCCGCTCAGCAGAAGAGCTCTCTGCAAAGCAAAGTTCACACGGGCGCATAGGGTGCAGGCACACAGGACAGACACAGAAAGGACATTGCAAGCTGAATTCGTTGTATGCGGCAATTTCCTGACAGCCCGGCTTCCCCAAGCTAGGACTCACTTTAATGGCCGCCCAAGCGTGCGCGCGCTGCTCGGCAAAAGAGAACTCTACGCAGCAGACTTCACTCTGGCGCTCAGTGTGCAGGCACACAGGACAGACACGGAAAGCACATTGCCGGCTGAATTCCTTGCATGCGAGCATTTTTCTGACAGCCAGGCTTCCTCAGCAAGGCCTCACGTTAATGGCCACCCAAGCCCGCGCACGCCGCTCAGCAAAAGAGTGCTCTGCACAGCAGACTTCACTCGAGCGCATAGGGTGCAGGCACACGACACGGACGCGGAAAGCACATTGCAAGATGAATTCTTCGTATGCAGGCAATTTCCTGACAACACGGCTTCCTCAGCAAGGCCTCACGTTAATGGCCACGCAAGCGAGGACACGTCGCTCAGTAAAATAGCGCTCTGCACAGCAGACTTCACTCGGGCGCTTGGAGTGCAGGCACACAGGACAGACACGGAAAGCACATTGCACGTTGAATTCGTTGTTTGCGGGCAATTTCCTGACAGCCCGGCTTCCTCAGCAAGGCCTCACGTTAATGGATGGCCACCCAATCGCGCGGTCGCCGCTCAGCTAAAGAGCGCTCTGCACAGCAGACATCACTCGGGCGATCAGAGTGCAGGCACACAGGAGAGACACGGAAAGCACATTGCCAGCTGAATTCCTTGCATGCGAGCATTTTTCTGACAGCCAGGCTTCCTCAGCAAGGCCTCACGTTAATGGCCACGCAAGCGAGGACACGTCGCTCAGTAAAATAGCGCTCTGCACAGCAGACTTCACTCGGGCGCTTAGAGTGCAGGCACACAGGACAGACACGGAAAGCACATTGCAGGCTGAATTCCTTGCATGCGAGCATTTTCCTGAGGGCCTCGCTTCCTCAGCAAGGCCTCACGTTAATGGCCACCCAAGCGCGCGCACACCGCTCAGCAAAAGAGCGCTCTGCACAGCACACTTCACTCGAGCGCTTAGACTGCAGGCACACAGGACAGACATGGGAAGCACATTGCAAGCTGAATTCGTTGTTTGCGGGCAATTTCCTGACAGCCCGGCTTCTCACCAAGGCCTCACGTTAATGGATGGCCACCCAATCGCGCGGTCGCCGCTCAGCAAAAGAGCGCTCTGCACAGCAGACATCACTCGGGCGATCAGAGTGCAGGCACACAGGAGAGACACGGAAAGCACATTGCCAGCTGAATTCGTTGCATGCGGGCATTTTTCGGACAGGCTTCCTCAGCAAGGCCTCGCGTTAATGCTCACCCAATCGCGCGCTCGCCGCTCAGCTAAAGAGCGCTATGCACAGCAGACTACACTTGGGTGCTTAGTGTGTAGGCACACAGGACAGACACGGAAAGCGCATTGCAGGCTGAATTCGTCGTATGCGGGCAACTTCCTGAGAGCACGTCTTCCTCAGCAGGGCCTCACGTTAATGGCCACGCATGCCCGCGCACGCCGCTCAGCAGAAGAGCTCTCTGCAAAGCAAAGTTCACACGGGCGCATAGGGTGCAGGCACACAGGACAGACACAGAAAGGACATTGCAAGCTGAATTCGTTGTATGCGGCAATTTCCTGACAGCCCGGCTTCCCCAAGCTAGGACTCACTTTAATGGCCGCCCAAGCGTGCGCGCGCTGCTCGGCAAAAGAGAACTCTACGCAGCAGACTTCACTCTGGCGCTCAGTGTGCAGGCACACAGGACAGACACGGAAAGCACATTGCCGGCTGAATTCCTTGCATGCGAGCATTTTTCTGACAGCCAGGCTTCCTCAGCAAGGCCTCACGTTAATGGCCACCCAAGCCCGCGCACGCCGCTCAGCAAAAGAGTGCTCTGCACAGCAGACTTCACTCGAGCGCATAGGGTGCAGGCACACGACACGGACGCGGAAAGCACATTGCAAGATGAATTCTTCGTATGCAGGCAATTTCCTGACAACACGGCTTCCTCAGCAAGGCCTCACGTTAATGGCCACGCAAGCGAGGACACGTCGCTCAGTAAAATAGCGCTCTGCACAGCAGACTTCACTCGGGCGCTTAGAGTGCAGGCACACAGGACAGACACGGAAAGCACATAGCAGGCTGAATTCCTTGCATGCGAGCATTTTCCTGAGGGCCTCGCTTCCTCAGCAAGGCCTCACGTTAATGGCCACCCAAGCGCGCGCACACCGCTCAGCAAAAGAGCGCTCTGCACAGCACACTTCACTCGAGCGCTTAGACTGCAGGCACACAGGACAGACATGGGAAGCACATTGCAAGCTGAATTTGTTGTTTGCGGGCAATTTCCTGACAGCCAGCTTTCTGAGCAAGGCCTCACGTTATTGGCCACCAAAGCGCGCGCTCGCCACTCAGCAAAAGAGCGCTCTGCACAGCAGACATCACTCGGCCGCTTAGAGTGCAGGCCCACAGGACTGACCCCGAAAGCACATTGCAAGCTGAATTCATTGTATGCGAGCATTTTCCTGACAGCCAGGCTTCCTCAGCAAGGCCTCACGTTAATGGCCACCCAAGCCCTTGCACGCTGCCCAGCAAGTAGAGCTCTGGACAGCAGACTCCACTCGGGCGCTTAGGGGGCAGACCCACAGGACAGTCACTGAAATTACACTGCTGGCGTGTGGGGCCACGCAAGCCCGCACACGCCGCTCAGCAAAGGAGTGCTCTGCACAGCAAAGTTCAAACGGGAGCATAGGGTGTAGACACACAGGACAGACACGGAAAGCACATTGCTGTCTGAATTCGTTGTATGTGCGCAATTTCCTGACAGCCCGGCTTCCTCAAGCTAGGGCTCACGTTAATGGCCGCCCAAGCGTGCGCTTGCCACTTGGCAAAAGAGAACTCTACGCAGCAGACTTCACTCAGGCGCTCAGTGTACAGGCACACAGGACAGACACGGAAAGCACATTGCCAGCTGAATTCGTTGTTTGCGGGCAATTTCCTAACAGCCCGGCTTCTCACCGAGGCCTCACGTTAATGGCCACCCATACGCGCGCTCGCAGCTCAGCAAAAGAGCTCTCTGCACAGCAGACATCACTCTGGCGCTTAGAGTGCAGGCACACAGGACAGACACGGAAAGCTCATTTGAAAGCAGAATTCATTCTTTGCGGGCATTTCCCTGACAACCAAGGCTTCCTCAAGCATGGCCTCACGTTAATGGCCGCCCAAGGGTGTGCACGCCCCTCAGCAAAAGAGCGCATGGCACAGCAGACTTCACTCGGGCGCTTAGAGAGCAGGCACACAGGACAGACATGTAAAGCACATTGAAAGTTGAAATCATTCTTTGCGGGCATTTCCCTGACAACCAGGCTTCCTCAAGCATGGCCTCACGTAATTGGCCGCCCAAGGGCATGCACGCCGCTCAGCAAAAGAGCGCTCGGCACAGCAGACTTCACTCGGGCGCTCTGGGTGCAGGCACACAGGACAGACACGGAAAGCACATTGCAAGCTGAATTCCTTGCATGCGAGCACTTCTCTGACAGCCAGGCTTCCTCAGCAAGGCCTCACGTTAATGGCCACCCAAACGCACGCTCGCCGCTCAGCAAAAGAGCTCTCTGCACAGCAGACATCACTCGGGCGCTTAGAGTGCAGGCACACAGGACAGACATGGAAAAAACATTGCAAACTGAATTCTTCTTATGTGGGCAATTTCCTGACAGCCTGGCTTCCTCAGCAAGGCCTCACGTTAATGGCCACGCAAGACCGCACACGCCGCTCAGCAAAATAGCGCTCTGCACAGCAGACTTCACTCGGGCGCTTAGGGTGCAGGCAAACAGGACAGACACGGAAAGTACATTGCAAGCTGAATTCGTCGTGTGCGGGCAACTTGCTGAGAGCCCGGCTTCCTCAGCAAGGCCTCTCGTTAATGGCCACCCAAGCCCCCGCACGCTGCTCAGCAAATAGAGCTCTGGACAGCAGACTCCACTCGGGCGCTTAGGGGGCAGGCGCACAGGACAGTCACTGATATTACAATGCTGGCTGAATGTGTCATATGCGGGCATTTCCATGACAGCCAGGCTTCCTCAAGCAAGGCCTCATGTTAATGGCCACCCAAGCGTGCGTGCGCCGCTCGGCAAAAGAAAACTCTATGCAGCGGACTACACTCAGACACTCAATGTGCAGTCACACAGGACAGACACGGAAAGCACATTGCCACCTGAATTTGTTGCATGCGTGCATATTTGTGACCACCAGGCTTCCACAGCAAGGCCTCACGTTACTGGCGACCAACGCCCGTGAACGCCGCTCAACGAAAGAGCGCTCCTCACAGCAGACTTCACTCAAGCGCTTACGGTGTAGGCACAGAGGAAAGACACGGAAAGCACATGGCAAGCTGAATTCGTATGCATGCAATTTCCAGAGAGCCCGGCGTACGCAGCAAGGCCTCACATGAATGGCCACGCCAGCACGCGCACGTCACTCAGCAAAAGAGCGCTCTGCACAGCAGACTTCACTCGGGCGCTTGGAGTGCAGGCACACAGGACAGACACGGAAAGCACATTGCACGTTGAATTCGTTGTTTGCGGGCAATTTCCTGACAGCCCGGCTTCTCACCAAGGCCTCACGTTAATGGATGGCCACCCAATCGCGCGGTCGCCGCTCAGCAAAAGAGCGCTCTGCACAGCAGACATCACTCGGGCGATCAGAGTGCAGGCACACAGGAGAGACACGGAAAGCACATTGCCGGCTGAATTCGTTGCATGCGGGCATTTTTCGGACAGGCTTCCTCAGCAAGGCCTCGCGTTAATGCTCACCCAATCGCGCGCTCGCCGCTCAGCTAAAGAGCGCTATGCACAGCAGACTACACTTGGGTGCTTAGTGTGTAGGCACACAGGACAGACACGGAAAGCGCATTGCAGGCTGAATTCGTCGTATGCGGGCAACTTCCTGAGAGCACGTCTTCCTCAGCAGGGCCTCACGTTAATGGCCACGCATGCCCGCGCACGCCGCTCAGCAGAAGAGCTCTCTGCAAAGCAAAGTTCACACGGGCGCATAGGGTGCAGGCACACAGGACAGACACAGAAAGGACATTGCAAGCTGAATTCGTTGTATGCGGCAATTTCCTGACAGCCCGGCTTCCCCAAGCTAGGACTCACTTTAATGGCCGCCCAAGCGTGCGCGCGCTGCTCGGCAAAAGAGAACTCTACGCAGCAGACTTCACTCTGGCGCTCAGTGTGCAGGCACACAGGACAGACACGGAAAGCACATTGCCGGCTGAATTCCTTGCATGCGAGCATTTTTCTGACAGCCAGGCTTCCTCAGCAAGGCCTCACGTTAATGGCCACCCAAGCCCGCGCACGCCGCTCAGCAAAAGAGTGCTCTGCACAGCAGACTTCACTCGAGCGCATAGGGTGCAGGCACACGACACGGACGCGGAAAGCACATTGCAAGATGAATTCTTCGTATGCAGGCAATTTCCTGACAACACGGCTTCCTCAGCAAGGCCTCACGTTAATGGCCACGCAAGCGAGGACACGTCGCTCAGTAAAATAGCGCTCTGCACAGCAGACTTCACTCGGGCGCTTAGAGTGCAGGCACACAGGACAGACACGGAAAGCACATTGCAGGCTGAATTCCTTGCATGCGAGCATTTTCCTGAGGGCCTCGCTTCCTCAGCAAGGCCTCACGTTAATGGCCACCCAAGCGCGCGCACACCGCTCAGCAAAAGAGCGCTCTGCACAGCACACTTCACTCGAGCGCTTAGACTGCAGGCACACAGGACAGACATGGGAAGCACATTGCAAGCTGAATTTGTTGTTTGCGGGCAATTTCCTGACAGCCAGCTTTCTGAGCAAGGCCTCACGTTATTGGCCACCAAAGCGCGCGCTCGCCACTCAGCAAAAGAGCGCTCTGCACAGCAGACATCACTCGGCCGCTTAGAGTGCAGGCCCACAGGACTGACCCCGAAAGCACATTGCAAGCTGAATTCATTGTATGCGAGCATTTTCCTGACAGCCAGGCTTCCTCAGCAAGGCCTCACGTTAATGGCCACCCAAGCCCTTGCACGCTGCCCAGCAAGTAGAGCTCTGGACAGCAGACTCCACTCGGGCGCTTAGGGGGCAGACCCACAGGACAGTCACTGAAATTACACTGCTGGCGTGTGGGGCCACGCAAGCCCGCACACGCCGCTCAGCAAAGGAGTGCTCTGCACAGCAAAGTTCAAACGGGAGCATAGGGTGTAGACACACAGGACAGACACGGAAAGCACATTGCTGTCTGAATTCGTTGTATGTGCGCAATTTCCTGACAGCCCGGCTTCCTCAAGCTAGGGCTCACGTTAATGGCCGCCCAAGCGTGCGCTTGCCACTTGGCAAAAGAGAACTCTACGCAGCAGACTTCACTCAGGCGCTCAGTGTACAGGCACACAGGACAGACACGGAAAGCACATTGCCAGCTGAATTCGTTGTTTGCGGGCAATTTCCTAACAGCCCGGCTTCTCACCGAGGCCTCACGTTAATGGCCACCCATACGCGCGCTCGCAGCTCAGCAAAAGAGCTCTCTGCACAGCAGACATCACTCTGGCGCTTAGAGTGCAGGCACACAGGACAGACACGGAAAGCTCATTTGAAAGCAGAATTCATTCTTTGCGGGCATTTCCCTGACAACCAAGGCTTCCTCAAGCATGGCCTCACGTTAATGGCCGCCCAAGGGTGTGCACGCCCCTCAGCAAAAGAGCGCATGGCACAGCAGACTTCACTCGGGCGCTTAGAGAGCAGGCACACAGGACAGACATGTAAAGCACATTGAAAGTTGAAATCATTCTTTGCGGGCATTTCCCTGACAACCAGGCTTCCTCAAGCATGGCCTCACGTAATTGGCCGCCCAAGGGCATGCACGCCGCTCAGCAAAAGAGCGCTCGGCACAGCAGACTTCACTCGGGCGCTCTGGGTGCAGGCACACAGGACAGACACGGAAAGCACATTGCAAGCTGAATTCCTTGCATGCGAGCACTTCTCTGACAGCCAGGCTTCCTCAGCAAGGCCTCACGTTAATGGCCACCCAAACGCACGCTCGCCGCTCAGCAAAAGAGCTCTCTGCACAGCAGACATCACTCGGGCGCTTAGAGTGCAGGCACACAGGACAGACATGGAAAAAACATTGCAAACTGAATTCTTCTTATGTGGGCAATTTCCTGACAGCCTGGCTTCCTCAGCAAGGCCTCACGTTAATGGCCACGCAAGACCGCACACGCCGCTCAGCAAAATAGCGCTCTGCACAGCAGACTTCACTCGGGCGCTTAGGGTGCAGGCAAACAGGACAGACACGGAAAGTACATTGCAAGCTGAATTCGTCGTGTGCGGGCAACTTGCTGAGAGCCCGGCTTCCTCAGCAAGGCCTCTCGTTAATGGCCACCCAAGCCCCCGCACGCTGCTCAGCAAATAGAGCTCTGGACAGCAGACTCCACTCGGGCGCTTAGGGGGCAGGCGCACAGGACAGTCACTGATATTACAATGCTGGCTGAATGTGTCATATGCGGGCATTTCCATGACAGCCAGGCTTCCTCAAGCAAGGCCTCATGTTAATGGCCACCCAAGCGTGCGTGCGCCGCTCGGCAAAAGAAAACTCTATGCAGCGGACTACACTCAGACACTCAATGTGCAGTCACACAGGACAGACACGGAAAGCACATTGCCACCTGAATTTGTTGCATGCGTGCATATTTGTGACCACCAGGCTTCCACAGCAAGGCCTCACGTTACTGGCGACCAACGCCCGTGAACGCCGCTCAACGAAAGAGCGCTCCTCACAGCAGACTTCACTCAAGCGCTTACGGTGTAGGCACAGAGGAAAGACACGGAAAGCACATGGCAAGCTGAATTCGTATGCATGCAATTTCCAGAGAGCCCGGCGTACGCAGCAAGGCCTCACATGAATGGCCACGCCAGCACGCGCACGTCACTCAGCAAAAGAGCGCTCTGCACAGCAGACTTCACTCGGGCGCTTGGAGTGCAGGCACACAGGACAGACACGGAAAGCACATTGCACGTTGAATTCGTTGTTTGCGGGCAATTTCCTGACAGCCCGGCTTCTCACCAAGGCCTCACGTTAATGGATGGCCACCCAATCGCGCGGTCGCCGCTCAGCAAAAGAGCGCTCTGCACAGCAGACATCACTCGGGCGATCAGAGTGCAGGCACACAGGAGAGACACGGAAAGCACATTGCCGGCTGAATTCGTTGCATGCGGGCATTTTTCGGACAGGCTTCCTCAGCAAGGCCTCGCGTTAATGCTCACCCAATCGCGCGCTCGCCGCTCAGCTAAAGAGCGCTATGCACAGCAGACTACACTTGGGTGCTTAGTGTGTAGGCACACAGGACAGACACGGAAAGCGCATTGCAGGCTGAATTCGTCGTATGCGGGCAACTTCCTGAGAGCACGTCTTCCTCAGCAGGGCCTCACGTTAATGGCCACGCATGCCCGCGCACGCCGCTCAGCAGAAGAGCTCTCTGCAAAGCAAAGTTCACACGGGCGCATAGGGTGCAGGCACACAGGACAGACACAGAAAGGACATTGCAAGCTGAATTCGTTGTATGCGGCAATTTCCTGACAGCCCGGCTTCCCCTAGCTAGGACTCACTTTAATGGCCGCCCAAGCGTGCGCGCGCTGCTCGGCAAAAGAGAACTCTACGCAGCAGACTTCACTCTGGCGCTCAGTGTGCAGGCACACAGGACAGACACGGAAAGCACATTGCCGGCTGAATTCCTTGCATGCGAGCATTTTTCTGACAGCCAGGCTTCCTCAGCAAGGCCTCACGTTAATGGCCACCCAAGCCCATGCACGCCGCTCAGCAAAGGAGTGCTCTGCACAGCAGACTTCACTCGAGCGCATAGGGTGCAGGCACACGACACGGACGCGGAAAGCACATTGCAAGATGAATTCTTCGTATGCAGGCAATTTCCTGAAAACACGGCTTCCTCAGCAAGGCCTCACGTTAATGGCCACGCAAGCGAGGACACGTCGCTCAGTAAAATAGCGCTCTGCACAGCAGACTTCACTCGGGCGCTTAGAGTGCAGGCACACAGGACAGACACGGAAAGCACATTGCAGGCTGAATTCCTTGCATGCGAGCATTTTCCTGAGGGCCTCGCTTCCTCAGCAAGGCCTCACGTTAATGGCCACCCAAGCGCGCACACACCGCTCAGCAAAAGAGCGCTCTGCACAGCACACTTCACTCGAGCGCTTAGACTGCAGGCACACAGGAGAGACACGGAAAGCACATTGCCAGCTGAATTCGTTGCATGCGGGCATTTTTCGGACAGGCTTCCTCAGCAAGGCCTCGCGTTAATGCTCACCCAATCGCGCGCTCGCCGCTCAGCTAAAGAGCGCTATGCACAGCAGACTACACTTGGGTGCTTAGTGTGTAGGCACACAGGACAGACACGGAAAGCGCATTGCAGGCTGAATTCGTCGTATGCGGGCAACTTCCTGAGAGCACGTCTTCCTCAGCAGGGCCTCACGTTAATGGCCACGCATGCCCGCGCACGCCGCTCAGCAGAAGAGCTCTCTGCAAAGCAAAGTTCACACGGGCGCATAGGGTGCAGGCACACAGGACAGACACAGAAAGGACATTGCAAGCTGAATTCGTTGTATGCGGCAATTTCCTGACAGCCCGGCTTCCCCAAGCTAGGACTCACTTTAATGGCCGCCCAAGCGTGCGCGCGCTGCTCGGCAAAAGAGAACTCTACGCAGCAGACTTCACTCTGGCGCTCAGTGTGCAGGCACACAGGACAGACACGGAAAGCACATTGCCGGCTGAATTCCTTGCATGCGAGCATTTTTCTGACAGCCAGGCTTCCTCAGCAAGGCCTCACGTTAATGGCCACCCAAGCCCGCGCACGCCGCTCAGCAAAAGAGTGCTCTGCACAGCAGACTTCACTCGAGCGCATAGGGTGCAGGCACACGACACGGACGCGGAAAGCACATTGCAAGATGAATTCTTCGTATGCAGGCAATTTCCTGACAACACGGCTTCCTCAGCAAGGCCTCACGTTAATGGCCACGCAAGCGAGGACACGTCGCTCAGTAAAATAGCGCTCTGCACAGCAGACTTCACTCGGGCGCTTAGAGTGCAGGCACACAGGACAGACACGGAAAGCACATTGCAGGCTGAATTCCTTGCATGCGAGCATTTTCCTGAGGGCCTCGCTTCCTCAGCAAGGCCTCACGTTAATGGCCACCCAAGCGCGCGCACACCGCTCAGCAAAAGAGCGCTCTGCACAGCACACTTCACTCGAGCGCTTAGACTGCAGGCACACAGGACAGACATGGGAAGCACATTGCAAGCTGAATTTGTTGTTTGCGGGCAATTTCCTGACAGCCAGCTTTCTGAGCAAGGCCTCACGTTATTGGCCACCAAAGCGCGCGCTCGCCACTCAGCAAAAGAGCGCTCTGCACAGCAGACATCACTCGGCCGCTTAGAGTGCAGGCCCACAGGACTGACCCCGAAAGCACATTGCAAGCTGAATTCATTGTATGCGAGCATTTTCCTGACAGCCAGGCTTCCTCAGCAAGGCCTCACGTTAATGGCCACCCAAGCCCTTGCACGCTGCCCAGCAAGTAGAGCTCTGGACAGCAGACTCCACTCGGGCGCTTAGGGGGCAGACCCACAGGACAGTCACTGAAATTACACTGCTGGCGTGTGGGGCCACGCAAGCCCGCACACGCCGCTCAGCAAAGGAGTGCTCTGCACAGCAAAGTTCAAACGGGAGCATAGGGTGTAGACACACAGGACAGACACGGAAAGCACATTGCTGTCTGAATTCGTTGTATGTGCGCAATTTCCTGACAGCCCGGCTTCCTCAAGCTAGGGCTCACGTTAATGGCCGCCCAAGCGTGCGCTTGCCACTTGGCAAAAGAGAACTCTACGCAGCAGACTTCACTCAGGCGCTCAGTGTACAGGCACACAGGACAGACACGGAAAGCACATTGCCAGCTGAATTCGTTGTTTGCGGGCAATTTCCTAACAGCCCGGCTTCTCACCGAGGCCTCACGTTAATGGCCACCCATACGCGCGCTCGCAGCTCAGCAAAAGAGCTCTCTGCACAGCAGACATCACTCTGGCGCTTAGAGTGCAGGCACACAGGACAGACACGGAAAGCTCATTTGAAAGCAGAATTCATTCTTTGCGGGCATTTCCCTGACAACCAAGGCTTCCTCAAGCATGGCCTCACGTTAATGGCCGCCCAAGGGTGTGCACGCCCCTCAGCAAAAGAGCGCATGGCACAGCAGACTTCACTCGGGCGCTTAGAGAGCAGGCACACAGGACAGACATGTAAAGCACATT
The DNA here is from genome assembly GCF_040802235.1 of Manis javanica. Lineage (NCBI taxonomy): Eukaryota > Metazoa > Chordata > Mammalia > Pholidota > Manidae > Manis > Manis javanica. The sequence continues at coordinate 30,051,597 of NC_133168.1, read as the reverse complement.
GAAAGTTGAAATCATTCTTTGCGGGCATTTCCCTGACAACCAGGCTTCCTCAAGCATGGCCTCACGTAATTGGCCGCCCAAGGGCATGCACGCCGCTCAGCAAAAGAGCGCTCGGCACAGCAGACTTCACTCGGGCGCTCTGGGTGCAGGCACACAGGACAGACACGGAAAGCACATTGCAAGCTGAATTCCTTGCATGCGAGCACTTCTCTGACAGCCAGGCTTCCTCAGCAAGGCCTCACGTTAATGGCCACCCAAACGCACGCTCGCCGCTCAGCAAAAGAGCTCTCTGCACAGCAGACATCACTCGGGCGCTTAGAGTGCAGGCACACAGGACAGACATGGAAAAAACATTGCAAACTGAATTCTTCTTATGTGGGCAATTTCCTGACAGCCTGGCTTCCTCAGCAAGGCCTCACGTTAATGGCCACGCAAGACCGCACACGCCGCTCAGCAAAATAGCGCTCTGCACAGCAGACTTCACTCGGGCGCTTAGGGTGCAGGCAAACAGGACAGACACGGAAAGTACATTGCAAGCTGAATTCGTCGTGTGCGGGCAACTTGCTGAGAGCCCGGCTTCCTCAGCAAGGCCTCTCGTTAATGGCCACCCAAGCCCCCGCACGCTGCTCAGCAAATAGAGCTCTGGACAGCAGACTCCACTCGGGCGCTTAGGGGGCAGGCGCACAGGACAGTCACTGATATTACAATGCTGGCTGAATGTGTCATATGCGGGCATTTCCATGACAGCCAGGCTTCCTCAAGCAAGGCCTCATGTTAATGGCCACCCAAGCGTGCGTGCGCCGCTCGGCAAAAGAAAACTCTATGCAGCGGACTACACTCAGACACTCAATGTGCAGTCACACAGGACAGACACGGAAAGCACATTGCCACCTGAATTTGTTGCATGCGTGCATATTTGTGACCACCAGGCTTCCACAGCAAGGCCTCACGTTACTGGCGACCAACGCCCGTGAACGCCGCTCAACGAAAGAGCGCTCCTCACAGCAGACTTCACTCAAGCGCTTACGGTGTAGGCACAGAGGAAAGACACGGAAAGCACATGGCAAGCTGAATTCGTATGCATGCAATTTCCAGAGAGCCCGGCGTACGCAGCAAGGCCTCACATGAATGGCCACGCCAGCACGCGCACGTCACTCAGCAAAAGAGCGCTCTGCACAGCAGACTTCACTCGGGCGCTTGGAGTGCAGGCACACAGGACAGACACGGAAAGCACATTGCACGTTGAATTCGTTGTTTGCGGGCAATTTCCTGACAGCCCGGCTTCTCACCAAGGCCTCACGTTAATGGATGGCCACCCAATCGCGCGGTCGCCGCTCAGCAAAAGAGCGCTCTGCACAGCAGACATCACTCGGGCGATCAGAGTGCAGGCACACAGGAGAGACACGGAAAGCACATTGCCGGCTGAATTCGTTGCATGCGGGCATTTTCGGACAGGCTTCCTCAGCAAGGCCTCGCGTTAATGCTCACCCAATCGCGCGCTCGCCGCTCAGCTAAAGAGCGCTATGCACAGCAGACTACACTTGGGTGCTTAGTGTGTAGGCACACAGGACAGACACGGAAAGCGCATTGCAGGCTGAATTCGTCGTATGCGGGCAACTTCCTGAGAGCACGTCTTCCTCAGCAGGGCCTCACGTTAATGGCCACGCATGCCCGCGCACGCCGCTCAGCAGAAGAGCTCTCTGCAAAGCAAAGTTCACACGGGCGCATAGGGTGCAGGCACACAGGACAGACACAGAAAGGACATTGCAAGCTGAATTCGTTGTATGCGGCAATTTCCTGACAGCCCGGCTTCCCCAAGCTAGGACTCACTTTAATGGCCGCCCAAGCGTGCGCGCGCTGCTCGGCAAAAGAGAACTCTGCGCAGCAGACTTCACTCTGGCGCTCAGTGTGCAGGCACACAGGACAGACACGGAAAGCACATTGCCGGCTGAATTCCTTGCATGCGAGCATTTTTCTGACAGCCAGGCTTCCTCAGCAAGGCCTCACGTTAATGGCCACCCAAGCCCGCGCACGCCGCTCAGCAAAAGAGTGCTCTGCACAGCAGACTTCACTCGAGCGCATAGGGTGCAGGCACACGACACGGACGCGGAAAGCACATTGCAAGATGAATTCTTCGTATGCAGGCAATTTCCTGACAACACGGCTTCCTCAGCAAGGCCTCACGTTAATGGCCACGCAAGCGAGGACACGTCGCTCAGTAAAATAGCGCTCTGCACAGCAGACTTCACTCGGGCGCTTAGAGTGCAGGCACAGAGGACAGACACGGAAAGCACATTGCAGGCTGAATTCCTTGCATGCGAGCATTTTCCTGAGGGCCTCGCTTCCTCAGCAAGGCCTCACGTTAATGGCCACCCAAGCGCGCGCACACCGCTCAGCAAAAGAGCGCTCTGCACAGCACACTTCACTCGAGCGCTTAGACTGCAGGCACACAGGACAGACATGGGAAGCACATTGCAAGCTGAATTTGTTGTTTGCGGGCAATTTCCTGACAGCCAGCTTTCTGAGCAAGGCCTCACGTTATTGGCCACCAAAGCGCGCGCTCGCCACTCAGCAAAAGAGCGCTCTTCACAGCAGACATCACTCGGCCGCTTAGAGTGCAGGCCCACAGGACTGACCCCGAAAGCACATTGCAAGCTGAATTCATTGTATGCGAGCATTTTCCTGACAGCCAGGCTTCCTCAGCAAGGCCTCACGTTAATGGCCACCCAAGCCCTTGCACGCTGCCCAGCAAGTAGAGCTCTGGACAGCAGACTCCACTCGGGCGCTTAGGGGGCAGACCCACAGGACAGTCACTGAAATTACACTGCTGGCGTGTGGGGCCACGCAAGCCCGCACACGCCGCTCAGCAAAGGAGTGCTCTGCACAGCAAAGTTCAAACGGGAGCATAGGGTGTAGACACACAGGACAGACACGGAAAGCACATTGCTGTCTGAATTCGTTGTATGTGCGCAATTTCCTGACAGCCCGGCTTCCTCAAGCTAGGGCTCACGTTAATGGCCGCCCAAGCGTGCGCTTGCCACTTGGCAAAAGAGAACTCTACGCAGCAGACTTCACTCAGGCGCTCAGTGTACAGGCACACAGGACAGACACGGAAAGCACATTGCCAGCTGAATTCGTTGTTTGCGGGCAATTTCCTAACAGCCCGGCTTCTCACCGAGGCCTCACGTTAATGGCCACCCATACGCGCGCTCGCAGCTCAGCAAAAGAGCTCTCTGCACAGCAGACATCACTCTGGCGCTTAGAGTGCAGGCACACAGGACAGACACGGAAAGCTCATTTGAAAGCAGAATTCATTCTTTGCGGGCATTTCCCTGACAACCAAGGCTTCCTCAAGCATGGCCTCACGTTAATGGCCGCCCAAGGGTGTGCACGCCCCTCAGCAAAAGAGCGCATGGCACAGCAGACTTCACTCGGGCGCTTAGAGAGCAGGCACACAGGACAGACATGTAAAGCACATTGAAAGTTGAAATCATTCTTTGCGGGCATTTCCCTGACAACCAGGCTTCCTCAAGCATGGCCTCACGTAATTGGCCGCCCAAGGGCATGCACGCCGCTCAGCAAAAGAGCGCTCGGCACAGCAGACTTCACTCGGGCGCTCTGGGTGCAGGCACACAGGACAGACACGGAAAGCACATTGCAAGCTGAATTCCTTGCATGCGAGCACTTCTCTGACAGCCAGGCTTCCTCAGCAAGGCCTCACGTTAATGGCCACCCAAACGCACGCTCGCCGCTCAGCAAAAGAGCTCTCTGCACAGCAGACATCACTCGGGCGCTTAGAGTGCAGGCACACAGGACAGACATGGAAAAAACATTGCAAACTGAATTCTTCTTATGTGGGCAATTTCCTGACAGCCTGGCTTCCTCAGCAAGGCCTCACGTTAATGGCCACGCAAGACCGCACACGCCGCTCAGCAAAATAGCGCTCTGCACAGCAGACTTCACTCGGGCGCTTAGGGTGCAGGCAAACAGGACAGACACGGAAAGTACATTGCAAGCTGAATTCGTCGTGTGCGGGCAACTTGCTGAGAGCCCGGCTTCCTCAGCAAGGCCTCTCGTTAATGGCCACCCAAGCCCCCGCACGCTGCTCAGCAAATAGAGCTCTGGACAGCAGACTCCACTCGGGCGCTTAGGGGGCAGGCGCACAGGACAGTCACTGATATTACAATGCTGGCTGAATGTGTCATATGCGGGCATTTCCATGACAGCCAGGCTTCCTCAAGCAAGGCCTCATGTTAATGGCCACCCAAGCGTGCGTGCGCCGCTCGGCAAAAGAAAACTCTATGCAGCGGACTACACTCAGACACTCAATGTGCAGTCACACAGGACAGACACGGAAAGCACATTGCCACCTGAATTTGTTGCATGCGTGCATATTTGTGACCACCAGGCTTCCACAGCAAGGCCTCACGTTACTGGCGACCAACGCCCGTGAACGCCGCTCAACGAAAGAGCGCTCCTCACAGCAGACTTCACTCAAGCGCTTACGGTGTAGGCACAGAGGAAAGACACGGAAAGCACATGGCAAGCTGAATTCGTATGCATGCAATTTCCAGAGAGCCCGGCGTACGCAGCAAGGCCTCACATGAATGGCCACGCCAGCACGCGCACGTCACTCAGCAAAAGAGCGCTCTGCACAGCAGACTTCACTCGGGCGCTTGGAGTGCAGGCACACAGGACAGACACGGAAAGCACATTGCACGTTGAATTCGTTGTTTGCGGGCAATTTCCTGACAGCCCGGCTTCTCACCAAGGCCTCACGTTAATGGATGGCCACCCAATCGCGCGGTCGCCGCTCAGCAAAAGAGCGCTCTGCACAGCAGACATCACTCGGGCTATCAGAGTGCAGGCACACAGGAGAGACACGGAAAGCACATTGCCGGCTGAATTCGTTGCATGCGGGCATTTTCGGACAGGCTTCCTCAGCAAGGCCTCGCGTTAATGCTCACCCAATCGCGCGCTCGCCGCTCAGCTAAAGAGCGCTATGCACAGCAGACTACACTTGGGTGCTTAGTGTGTAGGCACACAGGACAGACACGGAAAGCGCATTGCAGGCTGAATTCGTCGTATGCGGGCAACTTCCTGAGAGCACGTCTTCCTCAGCAGGGCCTCACGTTAATGGCCACGCATGCCCGCGCACGCCGCTCAGCAGAAGAGCTCTCTGCAAAGCAAAGTTCACACGGGCGCATAGGGTGCAGGCACACAGGACAGACACAGAAAGGACATTGCAAGCTGAATTCGTTGTATGCGGCAATTTCCTGACAGCCCGGCTTCCCCTAGCTAGGACTCACTTTAATGGCCGCCCAAGCGTGCGCGCGCTGCTCGGCAAAAGAGAACTCTACGCAGCAGACTTCACTCTGGCGCTCAGTGTGCAGGCACACAGGACAGACACGGAAAGCACATTGCCGGCTGAATTCCTTGCATGCGAGCATTTTTCTGACAGCCAGGCTTCCTCAGCAAGGCCTCACGTTAATGGCCACCCAAGCCCGTGCACGCCGCTCAGCAAAGGAGTGCTCTGCACAGCAGACTTCACTCGAGCGCATAGGGTGCAGGCACACGACACGGACGCGGAAAGCACATTGCAAGATGAATTCTTCGTATGCAGGCAATTTCCTGAAAACACGGCTTCCTCAGCAAGGCCTCACGTTAATGGCCACGCAAGCGAGGACACGTCGCTCAGTAAAATAGCGCTCTGCACAGCAGACTTCACTCGGGCGCTTAGAGTGCAGGCACACAGGACAGACACGGAAAGCACATTGCAGGCTGAATTCCTTGCATGCGAGCATTTTCCTGAGGGCCTCGCTTCCTCAGCAAGGCCTCACGTTAATGGCCACCCAAGCGCGCACACACCGCTCAGCAAAAGAGCGCTCTGCACAGCACACTTCACTCGAGCGCTTAGACTGCAGGCACACAGGACAGACATGGGAAGCACATTGCACGTTGAATTCGTTGTTTGCGGGCAATTTCCTGACAGCCCGGCTTCTCACCAAGGCCTCACGTTAATGGATGGCCACCCAATCGCGCGGTCGCCGCTCAGCAAAAGAGCGCTCTGCACAGCAGACATCACTCGGGCGATCAGAGTGCAGGCACACAGGAGAGACACGGAAAGCACATTGCCAGCTGAATTCGTTGCATGCGGGCATTTTTCGGACAGGCTTCCTCAGCAAGGCCTCGCGTTAATGCTCACCCAATCGCGCGCTCGCCGCTCAGCTAAAGAGCGCTATGCACAGCAGACTACACTTGGGTGCTTAGTGTGTAGGCACACAGGACAGACAAGGAAAGCGCATTGCAGGCTGAATTCGTCGTATGCGGGCAACTTCCTGAGAGCACGTCTTCCTCAGCAGGGCCTCACGTTAATGGCCACGCATGCCCGCGCACGCCGCTCAGCAGAAGAGCTCTCTGCAAAGCAAAGTTCACACGGGCGCATAGGGTGCAGGCACACAGGACAGACACAGAAAGGACATTGCAAGCTGAATTCGTTGTATGCGGCAATTTCCTGACAGCCCGGCTTCCCCAAGCTAGGACTCACTTTAATGGCCGCCCAAGCGTGCGCGCGCTGCTCGGCAAAAGAGAACTCTGCGCAGCAGACTTCACTCTGGCGCTCAGTGTGCAGGCACACAGGACAGACACGGAAAGCACATTGCCGGCTGAATTCCTTGCATGCGAGCATTTTTCTGACAGCCAGGCTTCCTCAGCAAGGCCTCACGTTAATGGCCACCCAAGCCCGCGCACGCCGCTCAGCAAAAGAGTGCTCTGCACAGCAGACTTCACTCGAGCGCATAGGGTGCAGGCACACGACACGGACGCGGAAAGCACATTGCAAGATGAATTCTTCGTATGCAGGCAATTTCCTGACAACACGGCTTCCTCAGCAAGGCCTCACGTTAATGGCCACGCAAGCGAGGACACGTCGCTCAGTAAAATAGCGCTCTGCACAGCAGACTTCACTCGGGCGCTTAGAGTGCAGGCACACAGGACAGACACGGGAAGCACATTGCCCGCTGAATTCCTTGCATGCGAGCATTTTCCTGAGGGCCCGGCTTCCTCAGCAAGGCCTCACGTTAATGGCCACCCAAGCGCGCGCACGCCGCTCAGCAAAAGAGCGCTCTGCACAGCAGACTTCACTCGGGCGCTTAGACTGCAGGCACACAGGACAGACATGGGAAGCACATTGCAAGCTGAATTCGTTGCATGCGGGCAATTTTCTGACAGCCAGCTTCCTCAGCAAGGCCTCACGTTAATGGCCACCCAATCGCGCGCTCGCCGCTCAGCAAAAGAGCGCTCTGCACAGCAGACATCACTCGGCCGCTTAGAGTGCAGGCACACAGGACAGACACGGAAAGCACATTGCAAGCTGAATTCATTGTATGCGAGCATTTTCCTGACAGCCAGGCTTCCTCAGCAAGGGCGTTAACTTCCTGACGCTGCCCAGCAAGTAGAGCTCTGGACAGCAGACTCCACTCGGGCGCTTCAGACCCACAGGCCTCACTGTTAATGGGGCCACGCAAGCCCGCGCACGCCGCTCAGCAGAAGAGCTCTCTGCAAAGCAAAGTTCACACGGGAGCATAGGGTGCAGGCACACAGGACAGACACAGAAAGGACATTGCAAGCTGAATTCGTTGTATGCGGCAATTTCCTGACAGCCCGGCTTCCCCTAGCTAGGACTCACTTTAATGGCCGCCCAAGCGTGCGCGCGCTGCTCGGCAAAAGAGAACTCTACGCAGCAGACTTCACTCTGGCGCTCAGTGTGCAGGCACACAGGACAGACACGGAAAGCACATTGCCAGCTGAATTCGTTGTTTGCGGGCAATTTCCTAACAGCCCGGCTTCTCACCGAGGCCTCACGTTAATGGCCACCCATACGCGCGCTCGCAGCTCAGCAAAAGAGCTCTCTGCACAGCAGACATCACTCTGGCGCTTAGAGTGCAGGCACACAGGACAGACACGGAAAGCTCATTTGAAAGCAGAATTCATTCTTTGCGGGCATTTCCCTGACAACCAAGGCTTCCTCAAGCATGGCCTCACGTTAATGGCCGCCCAAGGGTGTGCACGCCCCTCAGCAAAAGAGCGCATGGCACAGCAGACTTCACTCGGGCGCTTAGAGAGCAGGCACACAGGACAGACATGTAAAGCACATTGAAAGTTGAAATCATTCTTTGCGGGCATTTCCCTGACAACCAGGCTTCCTCAAGCATGGCCTCACGTAATTGGCCGCCCAAGGGCATGCACGCCGCTCAGCAAAAGAGCGCTCGGCACAGCAGACTTCACTCGGGCGCTCTGGGTGCAGGCACACAGGACAGACACGGAAAGCACATTGCAAGCTGAATTCCTTCCATGCGAGCACTTTTCTGACAGCCAGGCTTCGTCAGCAAGGGCTCACGTTAATGGCCACCCAAGCGCACGCTCGCCGCTCAGCAAAAGAGCGCTCTGCACAGCAGACTTCACTCGGGCGCTTAGAGTGCAGGCACACAGGACAGACATGGAAAGCACATTGCAAACTGAATTCTTCTTATGTGGGCAATTTCCTGACAGCCTGGCTTCCTCAGCAAGGCCTCACGTTAATGGCCACGCAAGACCGCACACGCCGCTCAGCAAAATAGCGCTCTCCACAGCAGACTTCACTCGGGCGCTTAGAGTGCAGGCAAACAGGACAGACACGGAAAGCACATTGCAAGCTGAATTCGTTGTGTGCGAGCATTTTCCTGAGAGCCCGGCTTCCTCAGCAAGGCCTCTCGTTAATGGCCACCCAAGCCCCCGCACGCTGCTCAGCAAATAGAGCTCTGGACAGCAGACTCCACTCGGGCGCTTAGGGGGCAGGCGCACAGGACAGTCACTGATATTACAATGCTGGCTGAATGTGTCATATGCGGGCATTTCCATGACAGCCAGGCTTCCTCAAGCAAGGCCTCATGTTAATGGCCACCCAAGCGTGCGTGCGCCGCTCGGCAAAAGAAAACTCTATGCAGCGGACTACACTCAGACACTCAATGTGCAGTCACACAGGACAGACACGGAAAGCACATTGCCACCTGAATTTGTTGCATGCGTGCATATTTGTGACCACCAGGCTTCCACAGCAAGGCCTCACGTTACTGGCGACCAACGCCCGTGAACGCCGCTCAACGAAAGAGCGCTCCTCACAGCAGACTTCACTCAAGCGCTTACGGTGTAGGCACAGAGGAAAGACACGGAAAGCACATGGCAAGCTGAATTCGTATGCATGCAATTTCCAGAGAGCCCGGCGTACGCAGCAAGGCCTCACATGAATGGCCACGCCAGCACGCGCACGTAACTCAGCAAAAGATCGCTCTGCACAGCAGACTTCACTCGGGCGCTTAGAGTGCAGGCACACAGGACAGACACGGAAAGCACATTGCACGTTGAATTCGTTGTTTGCGGGCAATTTCCTGACAGCCCGGCTTCTCACCAAGGCCTCACGTTAATGGATGGCCACCCAATCGCGCGGTCGCCGCTCAGCAAAAGAGCGCTCTGCACAGCAGACATCACTCGGGCGATCAGAGTGCAGGCACACAGGAGAGACACGGAAAGCACATTGCCAGCTGAATTCGTTGCATGCGGGCATTTTTCGGACAGGCTTCCTCAGCAAGGCCTCGCGTTAATGCTCACCCAATCGCGCGCTCGCCGCTCAGCTAAAGAGCGCTATGCACAGCAGACTACACTTGGGTGCTTAGTGTGTAGGCACACAGGACAGACACGGAAAGCGCATTGCAGGCTGAATTCGTCGTATGCGGGCAACTTCCTGAGAGCACGTCTTCCTCAGCAGGGCCTCACGTTAATGGCCACGCATGCCCGCGCACGCCGCTCAGCAGAAGAGCTCTCTGCAAAGCAAAGTTCACACGGGCGCATAGGGTGCAGGCACACAGGACAGACACAGAAAGGACATTGCAAGCTGAATTCGTTGTATGCGGCAATTTCCTGACAGCCCGGCTTCCCCTAGCTAGGACTCACTTTAATGGCCGCCCAAGCGTGCGCGCGCTGCTCGGCAAAAGAGAACTCTACGCAGCAGACTTCACTCTGGCGCTCAGTGTGCAGGCACACAGGACAGACACGGAAAGCACATTGCCGGCTGAATTCCTTGCATGCGAGCATTTTTCTGACAGCCAGGCTTCCTCAGCAAGGCCTCACGTTAATGGCCACCCAAGCCCGCGCACGCCGCTCAGCAAAAGAGTGCTCTGCACAGCAGACTTCACTCGAGCGCATAGGGTGCAGGCACACGACACGGACGCGGAAAGCACATTGCAAGATGAATTCTTCGTATGCAGGCAATTTCCTGAAAACACGGCTTCCTCAGCAAGGCCTCACGTTAATGGCCACGCAAGCGAGGACACGTCGCTCAGTAAAATAGCGCTCTGCACAGCAGACTTCACTCGGGCGCTTAGAGTGCAGGCACACAGGACAGACACGGAAAGCACATTGCAGGCTGAATTCCTTGCATGCGAGCATTTTCCTGAGGGCCTCGCTTCCTCAGCAAGGCCTCACGTTAATGGCCACCCAAGCGCGCACACACCGCTCAGCAAAAGAGCGCTCTGCACAGCACACTTCACTCGGGCGCTTAGACTGCAGGCACACAGGACAGACATGGGAAGCACATTGCACGTTGAATTCGTTGTTTGCGGGCAATTTCCTGACAGCCCGGCTTCTCACCAAGGCCTCACGTTAATGGATGGCCACCCAATCGCGCGGTCGCCGCTCAGCAAAAGAGCGCTCTGCACAGCAGACATCACTCGGGCGATCAGAGTGCAGGCACACAGGAGAGACACGGAAAGCACATTGCCAGCTGAATTCGTTGCATGCGGGCATTTTTCGGACAGGCTTCCTCAGCAAGGCCTCGCGTTAATGCTCACCCAATCGCGCGCTCGCCGCTCAGCTAAAGAGCGCTATGCACAGCAGACTACACTTGGGTGCTTAGTGTGTAGGCACACAGGACAGACACGGAAAGCGCATTGCAGGCTGAATTCGTCGTATGCGGGCAACTTCCTGAGAGCACGTCTTCCTCAGCAGGGCCTCACGTTAATGGCCACGCATGCCCGCGCACGCCGCTCAGCAGAAGAGCTCTCTGCAAAGCAAAGTTCACACGGGCGCATAGGGTGCAGGCACACAGGACAGACACAGAAAGGACATTGCAAGCTGAATTCGTTGTATGCGGCAATTTCCTGACAGCCCGGCTTCCCCAAGCTAGGACTCACTTTAATGGCCGCCCAAGCGTGCGCGCGCTGCTCGGCAAAAGAGAACTCTACGCAGCAGACTTCACTCTGGCGCTCAGTGTGCAGGCACACAGGACAGACACGGAAAGCACATTGCCGGCTGAATTCCTTGCATGCGAGCATTTTTCTGACAGCCAGGCTTCCTCAGCAAGGCCTCACGTTAATGGCCACCCAAGCCCGCGCACGCCGCTCAGCAAAAGAGTGCTCTGCACAGCAGACTTCACTCGAGCGCATAGGGTGCAGGCACACGACACGGACGCGGAAAGCACATTGCAAGATGAATTCTTCGTATGCAGGCAATTTCCTGACAACACGGCTTCCTCAGCAAGGCCTCACGTTAATGGCCACGCAAGCGAGGACACGTCGCTCAGTAAAATAGCGCTCTGCACAGCAGACTTCACTCGGGCGCTTAGAGTGCAGGCACACAGGACAGACACGGAAAGCACATTGCAGGCTGAATTCCTTGCATGCGAGCATTTTCCTGAGGGCCGTTGTTTGCGCTTCCTCAGCAAGGCCTCACGTTAATGGATGGCCACCCAATCGCGCGGTCGCCGCTCAGCAAAAGAGCGCTCTGCACAGCAGACATCACTCGGGCGATCAGAGTGCAGGCACACAGGAGAGACACGGAAAGCACATTGCCAGCTGAATTCGTTGCATGCGGGCATTTTTCGGACAGGCTTCCTCAGCAAGGCCTCGCGTTAATGCTCACCCAATCGCGCGCTCGCCGCTCAGCTAAAGAGCGCTATGCACAGCAGACTACACTTGGGTGCTTAGTGTGTAGGCACACAGGACAGACACGGAAAGCGCATTGCAGGCTGAATTCGTCGTATGCGGGCAACTTCCTGAGAGCACGTCTTCCTCAGCAGGGCCTCACGTTAATGGCCACGCATGCCCGCGCACGCCGCTCAGCAGAAGAGCTCTCTGCAAAGCAAAGTTCACACGGGCGCATAGGGTGCAGGCACACAGGACAGACACAGAAAGGACATTGCAAGCTGAATTCGTTGTATGCGGCAATTTCCTGACAGCCCGGCTTCCCCAAGCTAGGACTCACTTTAATGGCCGCCCAAGCGTGCGCGCGCTGCTCGGCAAAAGAGAACTCTACGCAGCAGACTTCACTCTGGCGCTCAGTGTGCAGGCACACAGGACAGACACGGAAAGCACATTGCCGGCTGAATTCCTTGCATGCGAGCATTTTTCTGACAGCCAGGCTTCCTCAGCAAGGCCTCACGTTAATGGCCACCCAAGCCCGTGCACGCCGCTCAGCAAAAGAGTGCTCTGCACAGCAGACTTCACTCGAGCGCATAGGGTGCAGGCACACGACACGGACGCGGAAAGCACATTGCAAGATGAATTCTTCGTATGCAGGCAATTTCCTGACAACACGGCTTCCTCAGCAAGGCCTCACGTTAATGGCCACGCAAGCGAGGACACGTCGCTCAGTAAAATAGCGCTCTGCACAGCAGACTTCACTCGGGCGCTTAGAGTGCAGGCACACAGGACAGACACGGAAAGCACATAGCAGGCTGAATTCCTTGCATGCGAGCATTTTCCTGAGGGCCTCGCTTCCTCAGCAAGGCCTCACGTTAATGGCCACCCAAGCGCGCGCACACCGCTCAGCAAAAGAGCGCTCTGCACAGCACACTTCACTCGAGCGCTTAGACTGCAGGCACACAGGACAGACATGGGAAGCACATTGCAAGCTGAATTTGTTGTTTGCGGGCAATTTCCTGACAGCCAGCTTTCTGAGCAAGGCCTCACGTTATTGGCCACCAAAGCGCGCGCTCGCCACTCAGCAAAAGAGCGCTCTGCACAGCAGACATCACTCGGCCGCTTAGAGTGCAGGCCCACAGGACTGACCCCGAAAGCACATTGCAAGCTGAATTCATTGTATGCGAGCATTTTCCTGACAGCCAGGCTTCCTCAGCAAGGCCTCACGTTAATGGCCACCCAAGCCCTTGCACGCTGCCCAGCAAGTAGAGCTCTGGACAGCAGACTCCACTCGGGCGCTTAGGGGGCAGACCCACAGGACAGTCACTGAAATTACACTGCTGGCGTGTGGGGCCACGCAAGCCCGCACACGCCGCTCAGCAAAGGAGTGCTCTGCACAGCAAAGTTCAAACGGGAGCATAGGGTGTAGACACACAGGACAGACACGGAAAGCACATTGCTGTCTGAATTCGTTGTATGTGCGCAATTTCCTGACAGCCCGGCTTCCTCAAGCTAGGGCTCACGTTAATGGCCGCCCAAGCGTGCGCTTGCCACTTGGCAAAAGAGAACTCTACGCAGCAGACTTCACTCAGGCGCTCAGTGTACAGGCACACAGGACAGACACGGAAAGCACATTGCCAGCTGAATTCGTTGTTTGCGGGCAATTTCCTAACAGCCCGGCTTCTCACCGAGGCCTCACGTTAATGGCCACCCATACGCGCGCTCGCAGCTCAGCAAAAGAGCTCTCTGCACAGCAGACATCACTCTGGCGCTTAGAGTGCAGGCACACAGGACAGACACGGAAAGCTCATTTGAAAGCAGAATTCATTCTTTGCGGGCATTTCCCTGACAACCAAGGCTTCCTCAAGCATGGCCTCACGTTAATGGCCGCCCAAGGGTGTGCACGCCCCTCAGCAAAAGAGCGCATGGCACAGCAGACTTCACTCGGGCGCTTAGAGAGCAGGCACACAGGACAGACATGTAAAGCACATTGAAAGTTGAAATCATTCTTTGCGGGCATTTCCCTGACAACCAGGCTTCCTCAAGCATGGCCTCACGTAATTGGCCGCCCAAGGGCATGCACGCCGCTCAGCAAAAGAGCGCTCGGCACAGCAGACTTCACTCGGGCGCTCTGGGTGCAGGCACACAGGACAGACACGGAAAGCACATTGCAAGCTGAATTCCTTGCATGCGAGCACTTCTCTGACAGCCAGGCTTCCTCAGCAAGGCCTCACGTTAATGGCCACCCAAACGCACGCTCGCCGCTCAGCAAAAGAGCTCTCTGCACAGCAGACATCACTCGGGCGCTTAGAGTGCAGGCACACAGGACAGACATGGAAAAAACATTGCAAACTGAATTCTTCTTATGTGGGCAATTTCCTGACAGCCTGGCTTCCTCAGCAAGGCCTCACGTTAATGGCCACGCAAGACCGCACACGCCGCTCAGCAAAATAGCGCTCTGCACAGCAGACTTCACTCGGGCGCTTAGGGTGCAGGCAAACAGGACAGACACGGAAAGTACATTGCAAGCTGAATTCGTCGTGTGCGGGCAACTTGCTGAGAGCCCGGCTTCCTCAGCAAGGCCTCTCGTTAATGGCCACCCAAGCCCCCGCACGCTGCTCAGCAAATAGAGCTCTGGACAGCAGACTCCACTCGGGCGCTTAGGGGGCAGGCGCACAGGACAGTCACTGATATTACAATGCTGGCTGAATGTGTCATATGCGGGCATTTCCATGACAGCCAGGCTTCCTCAAGCAAGGCCTCATGTTAATGGCCACCCAAGCGTGCGTGCGCCGCTCGGCAAAAGAAAACTCTATGCAGCGGACTACACTCAGACACTCAATGTGCAGTCACACAGGACAGACACGGAAAGCACATTGCCACCTGAATTTGTTGCATGCGTGCATATTTGTGACCACCAGGCTTCCACAGCAAGGCCTCACGTTACTGGCGACCAACGCCCGTGAACGCCGCTCAACGAAAGAGCGCTCCTCACAGCAGACTTCACTCAAGCGCTTACGGTGTAGGCACAGAGGAAAGACACGGAAAGCACATGGCAAGCTGAATTCGTATGCATGCAATTTCCAGAGAGCCCGGCGTACGCAGCAAGGCCTCACATGAATGGCCACGCCAGCACGCGCACGTCACTCAGCAAAAGAGCGCTCTGCACAGCAGACTTCACTCGGGCGCTTGGAGTGCAGGCACACAGGACAGACACGGAAAGCACATTGCACGTTGAATTCGTTGTTTGCGGGCAATTTCCTGACAGCCCGGCTTCTCACCAAGGCCTCACGTTAATGGATGGCCACCCAATCGCGCGGTCGCCGCTCAGCAAAAGAGCGCTCTGCACAGCAGACATCACTCGGGCGATCAGAGTGCAGGCACACAGGAGAGACACGGAAAGCACATTGCCGGCTGAATTCGTTGCATGCGGGCATTTTTCGGACAGGCTTCCTCAGCAAGGCCTCGCGTTAATGCTCACCCAATCGCGCGCTCGCCGCTCAGCTAAAGAGCGCTATGCACAGCAGACTACACTTGGGTGCTTAGTGTGTAGGCACACAGGACAGACACGGAAAGCGCATTGCAGGCTGAATTCGTCGTATGCGGGCAACTTCCTGAGAGCACGTCTTCCTCAGCAGGGCCTCACGTTAATGGCCACGCATGCCCGCGCACGCCGCTCAGCAGAAGAGCTCTCTGCAAAGCAAAGTTCACACGGGCGCATAGGGTGCAGGCACACAGGACAGACACAGAAAGGACATTGCAAGCTGAATTCGTTGTATGCGGCAATTTCCTGACAGCCCGGCTTCCCCTAGCTAGGACTCACTTTAATGGCCGCCCAAGCGTGCGCGCGCTGCTCGGCAAAAGAGAACTCTACGCAGCAGACTTCACTCTGGCGCTCAGTGTGCAGGCACACAGGACAGACACGGAAAGCACATTGCCGGCTGAATTCCTTGCATGCGAGCATTTTTCTGACAGCCAGGCTTCCTCAGCAAGGCCTCACGTTAATGGCCACCCAAGCCCGCGCACGCCGCTCAGCAAAGGAGTGCTCTGCACAGCAGACTTCACTCGAGCGCATAGGGTGCAGGCACACGACACGGACGCGGAAAGCACATTGCAAGATGAATTCTTCGTATGCAGGCAATTTCCTGACAACACGGCTTCCTCAGCAAGGCCTCACGTTAATGGCCACGCAAGCGAGGACACGTCGCTCAGTAAAATAGCGCTCTGCACAGCAGACTTCACTCGGGCGCTTAGAGTGCAGGCACAGAGGACAGACACGGAAAGCACATTGCAGGCTGAATTCCTTGCATGCGAGCATTTTCCTGAGGGCCTCGCTTCCTCAGCAAGGCCTCACGTTAATGGCCACCCAAGCGCGCGCACACCGCTCAGCAAAAGAGCGCTCTGCACAGCACACTTCACTCGAGCGCTTAGACTGCAGGCACACAGGACAGACATGGGAAGCACATTGCAAGCTGAATTTGTTGTTTGCGGGCAATTTCCTGACAGCCAGCTTTCTGAGCAAGGCCTCACGTTATTGGCCACCAAAGCGCGCGCTCGCCACTCAGCAAAAGAGCGCTCTGCACAGCAGACATCACTCGGCCGCTTAGAGTGCAGGCCCACAGGACTGACCCCGAAAGCACATTGCAAGCTGAATTCATTGTATGCGAGCATTTTCCTGACAGCCAGGCTTCCTCAGCAAGGCCTCACGTTAATGGCCACCCAAGCCCTTGCACGCTGCCCAGCAAGTAGAGCTCTGGACAGCAGACTCCACTCGGGCGCTTAGGGGGCAGACCCACAGGACAGTCACTGAAATTACACTGCTGGCGTGTGGGGCCACGCAAGCCCGCACACGCCGCTCAGCAAAGGAGTGCTCTGCACAGCAAAGTTCAAACGGGAGCATAGGGTGTAGACACACAGGACAGACACGGAAAGCACATTGCTGTCTGAATTCGTTGTATGTGCGCAATTTCCTGACAGCCCGGCTTCCTCAAGCTAGGGCTCACGTTAATGGCCGCCCAAGCGTGCGCTTGCCACTTGGCAAAAGAGAACTCTACGCAGCAGACTTCACTCAGGCGCTCAGTGTACAGGCACACAGGACAGACACGGAAAGCACATTGCCAGCTGAATTCGTTGTTTGCGGGCAATTTCCTAACAGCCCGGCTTCTCACCGAGGCCTCACGTTAATGGCCACCCATACGCGCGCTCGCAGCTCAGCAAAAGAGCTCTCTGCACAGCAGACATCACTCTGGCGCTTAGAGTGCAGGCACACAGGACAGACACGGAAAGCTCATTTGAAAGCAGAATTCATTCTTTGCGGGCATTTCCCTGACAACCAAGGCTTCCTCAAGCATGGCCTCACGTTAATGGCCGCCCAAGGGTGTGCACGCCCCTCAGCAAAAGAGCGCATGGCACAGCAGACTTCACTCGGGCGCTTAGAGAGCAGGCACACAGGACAGACATGTAAAGCACATTGAAAGTTGAAATCATTCTTTGCGGGCATTTCCCTGACAACCAGGCTTCCTCAAGCATGGCCTCACGTAATTGGCCGCCCAAGGGCATGCACGCCGCTCAGCAAAAGAGCGCTCGGCACAGCAGACTTCACTCGGGCGCTCTGGGTGCAGGCACACAGGACAGACACGGAAAGCACATTGCAAGCTGAATTCCTTGCATGCGAGCACTTCTCTGACAGCCAGGCTTCCTCAGCAAGGCCTCACGTTAATGGCCACCCAAACGCACGCTCGCCGCTCAGCAAAAGAGCTCTCTGCACAGCAGACATCACTCGGGCGCTTAGAGTGCAGGCACACAGGACAGACATGGAAAAAACATTGCAAACTGAATTCTTCTTATGTGGGCAATTTCCTGACAGCCTGGCTTCCTCAGCAAGGCCTCACGTTAATGGCCACGCAAGACCGCACACGCCGCTCAGCAAAATAGCGCTCTGCACAGCAGACTTCACTCGGGCGCTTAGGGTGCAGGCAAACAGGACAGACACGGAAAGTACATTGCAAGCTGAATTCGTCGTGTGCGGGCAACTTGCTGAGAGCCCGGCTTCCTCAGCAAGGCCTCTCGTTAATGGCCACCCAAGCCCCCGCACGCTGCTCAGCAAATAGAGCTCTGGACAGCAGACTCCACTCGGGCGCTTAGGGGGCAGGCGCACAGGACAGTCACTGATATTACAATGCTGGCTGAATGTGTCATATGCGGGCATTTCCATGACAGCCAGGCTTCCTCAAGCAAGGCCTCATGTTAATGGCCACCCAAGCGTGCGTGCGCCGCTCGGCAAAAGAAAACTCTATGCAGCGGACTACACTCAGACACTCAATGTGCAGTCACACAGGACAGACACGGAAAGCACATTGCCACCTGAATTTGTTGCATGCGTGCATATTTGTGACCACCAGGCTTCCACAGCAAGGCCTCACGTTACTGGCGACCAACGCCCGTGAACGCCGCTCAACGAAAGAGCGCTCCTCACAGCAGACTTCACTCAAGCGCTTACGGTGTAGGCACAGAGGAAAGACACGGAAAGCACATGGCAAGCTGAATTCGTATGCATGCAATTTCCAGAGAGCCCGGCGTACGCAGCAAGGCCTCACATGAATGGCCACGCCAGCACGCGCACGTCACTCAGCAAAAGAGCGCTCTGCACAGCAGACTTCACTCGGGCGCTTGGAGTGCAGGCACACAGGACAGACACGGAAAGCACATTGCACGTTGAATTCGTTGTTTGCGGGCAATTTCCTGACAGCCCGGCTTCTCACCAAGGCCTCACGTTAATGGATGGCCACCCAATCGCGCGGTCGCCGCTCAGCAAAAGAGCGCTCTGCACAGCAGACATCACTCGGGCGATCAGAGTGCAGGCACACAGGAGAGACACGGAAAGCACATTGCCGGCTGAATTCGTTGCATGCGGGCATTTTCGGACAGGCTTCCTCAGCAAGGCCTCGCGTTAATGCTCACCCAATCGCGCGCTCGCCGCTCAGCTAAAGAGCGCTATGCACAGCAGACTACACTTGGGTGCTTAGTGTGTAGGCACACAGGACAGACACGGAAAGCGCATTGCAGGCTGAATTCGTCGTATGCGGGCAACTTCCTGAGAGCACGTCTTCCTCAGCAGGGCCTCACGTTAATGGCCACGCATGCCCGCGCACGCCGCTCAGCAGAAGAGCTCTCTGCAAAGCAAAGTTCACACGGGCGCATAGGGTGCAGGCACACAGGACAGACACAGAAAGGACATTGCAAGCTGAATTCGTTGTATGCGGCAATTTCCTGACAGCCCGGCTTCCCCTAGCTAGGACTCACTTTAATGGCCGCCCAAGCGTGCGCGCGCTGCTCGGCAAAAGAGAACTCTACGCAGCAGACTTCACTCTGGCGCTCAGTGTGCAGGCACACAGGACAGACACGGAAAGCACATTGCCGGCTGAATTCCTTGCATGCGAGCATTTTTCTGACAGCCAGGCTTCCTCAGCAAGGCCTCACGTTAATGGCCACCCAAGCCCGTGCACGCCGCTCAGCAAAGGAGTGCTCTGCACAGCAGACTTCACTCGAGCGCATAGGGTGCAGGCACACGACACGGACGCGGAAAGCACATTGCAAGATGAATTCTTCGTATGCAGGCAATTTCCTGAAAACACGGCTTCCTCAGCAAGGCCTCACGTTAATGGCCACGCAAGCGAGGACACGTCGCTCAGTAAAATAGCGCTCTGCACAGCAGACTTCACTCGGGCGCTTAGAGTGCAGGCACACAGGACAGACACGGAAAGCACATTGCAGGCTGAATTCCTTGCATGCGAGCATTTTCCTGAGGGCCTCGCTTCCTCAGCAAGGCCTCACGTTAATGGCCACCCAAGCGCGCACACACCGCTCAGCAAAAGAGCGCTCTGCACAGCACACTTCACTCGAGCGCTTAGACTGCAGGCACACAGGAGAGACACGGAAAGCACATTGCCAGCTGAATTCGTTGCATGCGGGCATTTTTCGGACAGGCTTCCTCAGCAAGGCCTCGCGTTAATGCTCACCCAATCGCGCGCTCGCCGCTCAGCTAAAGAGCGCTATGCACAGCAGACTACACTTGGGTGCTTAGTGTGTAGGCACACAGGACAGACACGGAAAGCGCATTGCAGGCTGAATTCGTCGTATGCGGGCAACTTCCTGAGAGCACGTCTTCCTCAGCAGGGCCTCACGTTAATGGCCACGCATGCCCGCGCACGCCGCTCAGCAGAAGAGCTCTCTGCAAAGCAAAGTTCACACGGGCGCATAGGGTGCAGGCACACAGGACAGACACAGAAAGGACATTGCAAGCTGAATTCGTTGTATGCGGCAATTTCCTGACAGCCCGGCTTCCCCAAGCTAGGACTCACTTTAATGGCCGCCCAAGCGTGCGCGCGCTGCTCGGCAAAAGAGAACTCTACGCAGCAGACTTCACTCTGGCGCTCAGTGTGCAGGCACACAGGACAGACACGGAAAGCACATTGCCGGCTGAATTCCTTGCATGCGAGCATTTTTCTGACAGCCAGGCTTCCTCAGCAAGGCCTCACGTTAATGGCCACCCAAGCCCGCGCACGCCGCTCAGCAAAAGAGTGCTCTGCACAGCAGACTTCACTCGAGCGCATAGGGTGCAGGCACACGACACGGACGCGGAAAGCACATTGCAAGATGAATTCTTCGTATGCAGGCAATTTCCTGACAACACGGCTTCCTCAGCAAGGCCTCACGTTAATGGCCACGCAAGCGAGGACACGTCGCTCAGTAAAATAGCGCTCTGCACAGCAGACTTCACTCGGGCGCTTGGAGTGCAGGCACACAGGACAGACACGGAAAGCACATTGCACGTTGAATTCGTTGTTTGCGGGCAATTTCCTGACAGCCCGGCTTCTCACCAAGGCCTCACGTTAATGGATGGCCACCCAATCGCGCGGTCGCCGCTCAGCAAAAGAGCGCTCTGCACAGCAGACATCACTCGGGCGATCAGAGTGCAGGCACACAGGAGAGACACGGAAAGCACATTGCCAGCTGAATTCGTTGCATGCGGGCATTTTTCGGACAGCCTTCCTCAGCAAGGCCTCACGTTAATGGCCACGCAAGCGAGGACACGTCGCTCAGTAAAATAGCGCTCTGCACAGCAGACTTCACTCGGACGCTTAGAGTGCAGGCACACAGGACAGACACGGAAAGCACATTGCAGGCTGAATTCCTTGCATGCGAGCATTTTCCTGAGGGCCTCGCTTCCTCAGCAAGGCCTCACGTTAATGGCCACCCAAGCGCGCGCACACCGCTCAGCAAAAGAGCGCTCTGCACAGCACACTTCACTCGAGCGCTTAGACTGCAGGCACACAGGACAGACATGGGAAGCACATTGCAAGCTGAATTCGTTGTTTGCGGGCAATTTCCTGACAGCCCGGCTTCTCACCAAGGCCTCACGTTAATGGATGGCCACCCAATCGCGCGGTCGCCGCTCAGCAAAAGAGCGCTCTGCACAGCAGACATCACTCGGGCGATCAGAGTGCAGGCACACAGGAGAGACACGGAAAGCACATTGCCAGCTGAATTCGTTGCATGCGGGCATTTTTCGGACAGGCTTCCTCAGCAAGGCCTCGCGTTAATGCTCACCCAATCGCGCGCTCGCCGCTCAGCTAAAGAGCGCTATGCACAGCAGACTACACTTGGGTGCTTAGTGTGTAGGCACACAGGACAGACACGGAAAGCGCATTGCAGGCTGAATTCGTCGTATGCGGGCAACTTCCTGAGAGCACGTCTTCCTCAGCAGGGCCTCACGTTAATGGCCACGCATGCCCGCGCACGCCGCTCAGCAGAAGAGCTCTCTGCAAAGCAAAGTTCACACGGGCGCATAGGGTGCAGGCACACAGGACAGACACAGAAAGGACATTGCAAGCTGAATTCGTTGTATGCGGCAATTTCCTGACAGCCCGGCTTCCCCAAGCTAGGACTCACTTTAATGGCCGCCCAAGCGTGCGCGCGCTGCTCGGCAAAAGAGAACTCTACGCAGCAGACTTCACTCTGGCGCTCAGTGTGCAGGCACACAGGACAGACACGGAAAGCACATTGCCGGCTGAATTCCTTGCATGCGAGCATTTTTCTGACAGCCAGGCTTCCTCAGCAAGGCCTCACGTTAATGGCCACCCAAGCCCGCGCACGCCGCTCAGCAAAAGAGTGCTCTGCACAGCAGACTTCACTCGAGCGCATAGGGTGCAGGCACACGACACGGACGCGGAAAGCACATTGCAAGATGAATTCTTCGTATGCAGGCAATTTCCTGACAACACGGCTTCCTCAGCAAGGCCTCACGTTAATGGCCACGCAAGCGAGGACACGTCGCTCAGTAAAATAGCGCTCTGCACAGCAGACTTCACTCGGGCGCTTAGAGTGCAGGCACACAGGACAGACACGGAAAGCACATAGCAGGCTGAATTCCTTGCATGCGAGCATTTTCCTGAGGGCCTCGCTTCCTCAGCAAGGCCTCACGTTAATGGCCACCCAAGCGCGCGCACACCGCTCAGCAAAAGAGCGCTCTGCACAGCACACTTCACTCGAGCGCTTAGACTGCAGGCACACAGGACAGACATGGGAAGCACATTGCAAGCTGAATTTGTTGTTTGCGGGCAATTTCCTGACAGCCAGCTTTCTGAGCAAGGCCTCACGTTATTGGCCACCAAAGCGCGCGCTCGCCACTCAGCAAAAGAGCGCTCTGCACAGCAGACATCACTCGGCCGCTTAGAGTGCAGGCCCACAGGACTGACCCCGAAAGCACATTGCAAGCTGAATTCATTGTATGCGAGCATTTTCCTGACAGCCAGGCTTCCTCAGCAAGGCCTCACGTTAATGGCCACCCAAGCCCTTGCACGCTGCCCAGCAAGTAGAGCTCTGGACAGCAGACTCCACTCGGGCGCTTAGGGGGCAGACCCACAGGACAGTCACTGAAATTACACTGCTGGCGTGTGGGGCCACGCAAGCCCGCACACGCCGCTCAGCAAAGGAGTGCTCTGCACAGCAAAGTTCAAACGGGAGCATAGGGTGTAGACACACAGGACAGACACGGAAAGCACATTGCTGTCTGAATTCGTTGTATGTGCGCAATTTCCTGACAGCCCGGCTTCCTCAAGCTAGGGCTCACGTTAATGGCCGCCCAAGCGTGCGCTTGCCACTTGGCAAAAGAGAACTCTACGCAGCAGACTTCACTCAGGCGCTCAGTGTACAGGCACACAGGACAGACACGGAAAGCACATTGCCAGCTGAATTCGTTGTTTGCGGGCAATTTCCTAACAGCCCGGCTTCTCACCGAGGCCTCACGTTAATGGCCACCCATACGCGCGCTCGCAGCTCAGCAAAAGAGCTCTCTGCACAGCAGACATCACTCTGGCGCTTAGAGTGCAGGCACACAGGACAGACACGGAAAGCTCATTTGAAAGCAGAATTCATTCTTTGCGGGCATTTCCCTGACAACCAAGGCTTCCTCAAGCATGGCCTCACGTTAATGGCCGCCCAAGGGTGTGCACGCCCCTCAGCAAAAGAGCGCATGGCACAGCAGACTTCACTCGGGCGCTTAGAGAGCAGGCACACAGGACAGACATGTAAAGCACATTGAAAGTTGAAATCATTCTTTGCGGGCATTTCCCTGACAACCAGGCTTCCTCAAGCATGGCCTCACGTAATTGGCCGCCCAAGGGCATGCACGCCGCTCAGCAAAAGAGCGCTCGGCACAGCAGACTTCACTCGGGCGCTCTGGGTGCAGGCACACAGGACAGACACGGAAAGCACATTGCAAGCTGAATTCCTTGCATGCGAGCACTTCTCTGACAGCCAGGCTTCCTCAGCAAGGCCTCACGTTAATGGCCACCCAAACGCACGCTCGCCGCTCAGCAAAAGAGCTCTCTGCACAGCAGACATCACTCGGGCGCTTAGAGTGCAGGCACACAGGACAGACATGGAAAAAACATTGCAAACTGAATTCTTCTTATGTGGGCAATTTCCTGACAGCCTGGCTTCCTCAGCAAGGCCTCACGTTAATGGCCACGCAAGACCGCACACGCCGCTCAGCAAAATAGCGCTCTGCACAGCAGACTTCACTCGGGCGCTTAGGGTGCAGGCAAACAGGACAGACACGGAAAGTACATTGCAAGCTGAATTCGTCGTGTGCGGGCAACTTGCTGAGAGCCCGGCTTCCTCAGCAAGGCCTCTCGTTAATGGCCACCCAAGCCCCCGCACGCTGCTCAGCAAATAGAGCTCTGGACAGCAGACTCCACTCGGGCGCTTAGGGGGCAGGCGCACAGGACAGTCACTGATATTACAATGCTGGCTGAATGTGTCATATGCGGGCATTTCCATGACAGCCAGGCTTCCTCAAGCAAGGCCTCATGTTAATGGCCACCCAAGCGTGCGTGCGCCGCTCGGCAAAAGAAAACTCTATGCAGCGGACTACACTCAGACACTCAATGTGCAGTCACACAGGACAGACACGGAAAGCACATTGCCACCTGAATTTGTTGCATGCGTGCATATTTGTGACCACCAGGCTTCCACAGCAAGGCCTCACGTTACTGGCGACCAACGCCCGTGAACGCCGCTCAACGAAAGAGCGCTCCTCACAGCAGACTTCACTCAAGCGCTTACGGTGTAGGCACAGAGGAAAGACACGGAAAGCACATGGCAAGCTGAATTCGTATGCATGCAATTTCCAGAGAGCCCGGCGTACGCAGCAAGGCCTCACATGAATGGCCACGCCAGCACGCGCACGTCACTCAGCAAAAGAGCGCTCTGCACAGCAGACTTCACTCGGGCGCTTGGAGTGCAGGCACACAGGACAGACACGGAAAGCACATTGCACGTTGAATTCGTTGTTTGCGGGCAATTTCCTGACAGCCCGGCTTCTCACCAAGGCCTCACGTTAATGGATGGCCACCCAATCGCGCGGTCGCCGCTCAGCAAAAGAGCGCTCTGCACAGCAGACATCACTCGGGCGATCAGAGTGCAGGCACACAGGAGAGACACGGAAAGCACATTGCCGGCTGAATTCGTTGCATGCGGGCATTTTTCGGACAGGCTTCCTCAGCAAGGCCTCGCGTTAATGCTCACCCAATCGCGCGCTCGCCGCTCAGCTAAAGAGCGCTATGCACAGCAGACTACACTTGGGTGCTTAGTGTGTAGGCACACAGGACAGACACGGAAAGCGCATTGCAGGCTGAATTCGTCGTATGCGGGCAACTTCCTGAGAGCACGTCTTCCTCAGCAGGGCCTCACGTTAATGGCCACGCATGCCCGCGCACGCCGCTCAGCAGAAGAGCTCTCTGCAAAGCAAAGTTCACACGGGCGCATAGGGTGCAGGCACACAGGACAGACACAGAAAGGACATTGCAAGCTGAATTCGTTGTATGCGGCAATTTCCTGACAGCCCGGCTTCCCCTAGCTAGGACTCACTTTAATGGCCGCCCAAGCGTGCGCGCGCTGCTCGGCAAAAGAGAACTCTACGCAGCAGACTTCACTCTGGCGCTCAGTGTGCAGGCACACAGGACAGACACGGAAAGCACATTGCCGGCTGAATTCCTTGCATGCGAGCATTTTTCTGACAGCCAGGCTTCCTCAGCAAGGCCTCACGTTAATGGCCACCCAAGCCCGCGCACGCCGCTCAGCAAAGGAGTGCTCTGCACAGCAGACTTCACTCGAGCGCATAGGGTGCAGGCACACGACACGGACGCGGAAAGCACATTGCAAGATGAATTCTTCGTATGCAGGCAATTTCCTGAAAACACGGCTTCCTCAGCAAGGCCTCACGTTAATGGCCACGCAAGCGAGGACACGTCGCTCAGTAAAATAGCGCTCTGCACAGCAGACTTCACTCGGGCGCTTAGAGTGCAGGCACACAGGACAGACACGGAAAGCACATTGCAGGCTGAATTCCTTGCATGCGAGCATTTTCCTGAGGGCCTCGCTTCCTCAGCAAGGCCTCACGTTAATGGCCACCCAAGCGCGCACACACCGCTCAGCAAAAGAGCGCTCTGCACAGCACACTTCACTCGAGCGCTTAGACTGCAGGCACACAGGACAGACATGGGAAGCACATTGCACGTTGAATTCGTTGTTTGCGGGCAATTTCCTGACAGCCCGGCTTCTCACCAAGGCCTCACGTTAATGGATGGCCACCCAATCGCGCGGTCGCCGCTCAGCAAAAGAGCGCTCTGCACAGCAGACATCACTCGGGCGATCAGAGTGCAGGCACACAGGAGAGACACGGAAAGCACATTGCCAGCTGAATTCGTTGCATGCGGGCATTTTTCGGACAGGCTTCCTCAGCAAGGCCTCGCGTTAATGCTCACCCAATCGCGCGCTCGCCGCTCAGCTAAAGAGCGCTATGCACAGCAGACTACACTTGGGTGCTTAGTGTGTAGGCACACAGGACAGACACGGAAAGCGCATTGCAGGCTGAATTCGTCGTATGCGGGCAACTTCCTGAGAGCACGTCTTCCTCAGCAGGGCCTCACGTTAATGGCCACGCATGCCCGCGCACGCCGCTCAGCAGAAGAGCTCTCTGCAAAGCAAAGTTCACACGGGCGCATAGGGTGCAGGCACACAGGACAGACACAGAAAGGACATTGCAAGCTGAATTCGTTGTATGCGGCAATTTCCTGACAGCCCGGCTTCCCCAAGCTAGGACTCACTTTAATGGCCGCCCAAGCGTGCGCGCGCTGCTCGGCAAAAGAGAACTCTACGCAGCAGACTTCACTCTGGCGCTCAGTGTGCAGGCACACAGGACAGACACGGAAAGCACATTGCCGGCTGAATTCCTTGCATGCGAGCATTTTTCTGACAGCCAGGCTTCCTCAGCAAGGCCTCACGTTAATGGCCACCCAAGCCCGCGCACGCCGCTCAGCAAAAGAGTGCTCTGCACAGCAGACTTCACTCGAGCGCATAGGGTGCAGGCACACGACACGGACGCGGAAAGCACATTGCAAGATGAATTCTTCGTATGCAGGCAATTTCCTGACAACACGGCTTCCTCAGCAAGGCCTCACGTTAATGGCCACGCAAGCGAGGACACGTCGCTCAGTAAAATAGCGCTCTGCACAGCAGACTTCACTCGGGCGCTTAGAGTGCAGGCACACAGGACAGACACGGAAAGCACATTGCAGGCTGAATTCGTTGCATGCGAGCAATTTCCTGACAGCCCGGCTTCCTCAGCAAGGCCTCACGTTAATGGCCACCCAAGCGCGCACACGCCGCTCAGCAAAAGAGCGCTCTGCACAGCAGACATCACTCGGGCGATCAGAGTGCAGGCACACAGGAGAGACACGGAAAGCACATTGCCAGCTGAATTCGTTGCATGCGGGTATTTTTCGGACAGGCTTCCTCAGCAAGGCCTCGCGTTAATGCTCACCCAATCGCGCGCTCGCCGCTCAGCTAAAGAGCGCTATGCACAGCAGACTACACTTGGGTGCTTAGTGTGTAGGCACACAGGACAGACACGGAAAGCGCATTGCAGGCTGAATTCGTCGTATGCGGGCAACTTCCTGAGAGCACTTCTTCCTCAGCAGGGCCTCACGTTAATGGCCACGCATGCCCGCGCACGCCGCTCAGCAGAAGAGCTCTCTGCAAAGCAAAGTTCACACGGGCGCATAGGGTGCAGGCACACAGGACAGACACAGAAAGGACATTGCAAGCTGAATTCTTCGTATGCAGGCAATTTCCTGACAACACGGCTTCCTCAGCAAGGCCTCACGTTAATGGCCACGCAAGCGAGGACACGTCGCTCAGTAAAATAGCGCTCTGCACAGCAGACTTCACTCGGGCGCTTAGAGTGCAGGCACACAGGACAGACACGGAAAGCACATAGCAGGCTGAATTCCTTGCATGCGAGCATTTTCCTGAGGGCCTCGCTTCCTCAGCAAGGCCTCACGTTAATGGCCACCCAAGCGCGCGCACACCGCTCAGCAAAAGAGCGCTCTGCACAGCACACTTCACTCGAGCGCTTAGACTGCAGGCACACAGGACAGACATGGGAAGCACATTGCAAGCTGAATTTGTTGTTTGCGGGCAATTTCCTGACAGCCAGCTTTCTGAGCAAGGCCTCACGTTATTGGCCACCAAAGCGCGCGCTCGCCACTCAGCAAAAGAGCGCTCTGCACAGCAGACATCACTCGGCCGCTTAGAGTGCAGGCCCACAGGACTGACCCCGAAAGCACATTGCAAGCTGAATTCATTGTATGCGAGCATTTTCCTGACAGCCAGGCTTCCTCAGCAAGGCCTCACGTTAATGGCCACCCAAGCCCTTGCACGCTGCCCAGCAAGTAGAGCTCTGGACAGCAGACTCCACTCGGGCGCTTAGGGGGCAGACCCACAGGACAGTCACTGAAATTACACTGCTGGCGTGTGGGGCCACGCAAGCCCGCACACGCCGCTCAGCAAAGGAGTGCTCTGCACAGCAAAGTTCAAACGGGAGCATAGGGTGTAGACACACAGGACAGACACGGAAAGCACATTGCTGTCTGAATTCGTTGTATGTGCGCAATTTCCTGACAGCCCGGCTTCCTCAAGCTAGGGCTCACGTTAATGGCCGCCCAAGCGTGCGCTTGCCACTTGGCAAAAGAGAACTCTACGCAGCAGACTTCACTCAGGCGCTCAGTGTACAGGCACACAGGACAGACACGGAAAGCACATTGCCAGCTGAATTCGTTGTTTGCGGGCAATTTCCTAACAGCCCGGCTTCTCACCGAGGCCTCACGTTAATGGCCACCCATACGCGCGCTCGCAGCTCAGCAAAAGAGCTCTCTGCACAGCAGACATCACTCTGGCGCTTAGAGTGCAGGCACACAGGACAGACACGGAAAGCTCATTTGAAAGCAGAATTCATTCTTTGCGGGCATTTCCCTGACAACCAAGGCTTCCTCAAGCATGGCCTCACGTTAATGGCCGCCCAAGGGTGTGCACGCCCCTCAGCAAAAGAGCGCATGGCACAGCAGACTTCACTCGGGCGCTTAGAGAGCAGGCACACAGGACAGACATGTAAAGCACATTGAAAGTTGAAATCATTCTTTGCGGGCATTTCCCTGACAACCAGGCTTCCTCAAGCATGGCCTCACGTAATTGGCCGCCCAAGGGCATGCACGCCGCTCAGCAAAAGAGCGCTCGGCACAGCAGACTTCACTCGGGCGCTCTGGGTGCAGGCACACAGGACAGACACGGAAAGCACATTGCAAGCTGAATTCCTTGCATGCGAGCACTTCTCTGACAGCCAGGCTTCCTCAGCAAGGCCTCACGTTAATGGCCACCCAAACGCACGCTCGCCGCTCAGCAAAAGAGCTCTCTGCACAGCAGACATCACTCGGGCGCTTAGAGTGCAGGCACACAGGACAGACATGGAAAAAACATTGCAAACTGAATTCTTCTTATGTGGGCAATTTCCTGACAGCCTGGCTTCCTCAGCAAGGCCTCACGTTAATGGCCACGCAAGACCGCACACGCCGCTCAGCAAAATAGCGCTCTGCACAGCAGACTTCACTCGGGCGCTTAGGGTGCAGGCAAACAGGACAGACACGGAAAGTACATTGCAAGCTGAATTCGTCGTGTGCGGGCAACTTGCTGAGAGCCCGGCTTCCTCAGCAAGGCCTCTCGTTAATGGCCACCCAAGCCCCCGCACGCTGCTCAGCAAATAGAGCTCTGGACAGCAGACTCCACTCGGGCGCTTAGGGGGCAGGCGCACAGGACAGTCACTGATATTACAATGCTGGCTGAATGTGTCATATGCGGGCATTTCCATGACAGCCAGGCTTCCTCAAGCAAGGCCTCATGTTAATGGCCACCCAAGCGTGCGTGCGCCGCTCGGCAAAAGAAAACTCTATGCAGCGGACTACACTCAGACACTCAATGTGCAGTCACACAGGACAGACACGGAAAGCACATTGCCACCTGAATTTGTTGCATGCGTGCATATTTGTGACCACCAGGCTTCCACAGCAAGGCCTCACGTTACTGGCGACCAACGCCCGTGAACGCCGCTCAACGAAAGAGCGCTCCTCACAGCAGACTTCACTCAAGCGCTTACGGTGTAGGCACAGAGGAAAGACACGGAAAGCACATGGCAAGCTGAATTCGTATGCATGCAATTTCCAGAGAGCCCGGCGTACGCAGCAAGGCCTCACATGAATGGCCACGCCAGCACGCGCACGTCACTCAGCAAAAGAGCGCTCTGCACAGCAGACTTCACTCGGGCGCTTGGAGTGCAGGCACACAGGACAGACACGGAAAGCACATTGCACGTTGAATTCGTTGTTTGCGGGCAATTTCCTGACAGCCCGGCTTCTCACCAAGGCCTCACGTTAATGGATGGCCACCCAATCGCGCGGTCGCCGCTCAGCAAAAGAGCGCTCTGCACAGCAGACATCACTCGGGCGATCAGAGTGCAGGCACACAGGAGAGACACGGAAAGCACATTGCCGGCTGAATTCGTTGCATGCGGGCATTTTCGGACAGGCTTCCTCAGCAAGGCCTCGCGTTAATGCTCACCCAATCGCGCGCTCGCCGCTCAGCTAAAGAGCGCTATGCACAGCAGACTACACTTGGGTGCTTAGTGTGTAGGCACACAGGACAGACACGGAAAGCGCATTGCAGGCTGAATTCGTCGTATGCGGGCAACTTCCTGAGAGCACGTCTTCCTCAGCAGGGCCTCACGTTAATGGCCACGCATGCCCGCGCACGCCGCTCAGCAGAAGAGCTCTCTGCAAAGCAAAGTTCACACGGGCGCATAGGGTGCAGGCACACAGGACAGACACAGAAAGGACATTGCAAGCTGAATTCGTTGTATGCGGCAATTTCCTGACAGCCCGGCTTCCCCTAGCTAGGACTCACTTTAATGGCCGCCCAAGCGTGCGCGCGCTGCTCGGCAAAAGAGAACTCTACGCAGCAGACTTCACTCTGGCGCTCAGTGTGCAGGCACACAGGACAGACACGGAAAGCACATTGCCGGCTGAATTCCTTGCATGCGAGCATTTTTCTGACAGCCAGGCTTCCTCAGCAAGGCCTCACGTTAATGGCCACCCAAGCCCGTGCACGCCGCTCAGCAAAGGAGTGCTCTGCACAGCAGACTTCACTCGAGCGCATAGGGTGCAGGCACACGACACGGACGCGGAAAGCACATTGCAAGATGAATTCTTCGTATGCAGGCAATTTCCTGAAAACACGGCTTCCTCAGCAAGGCCTCACGTTAATGGCCACGCAAGCGAGGACACGTCGCTCAGTAAAATAGCGCTCTGCACAGCAGACTTCACTCGGGCGCTTAGAGTGCAGGCACACAGGACAGACACGGAAAGCACATTGCAGGCTGAATTCCTTGCATGCGAGCATTTTCCTGAGGGCCTCGCTTCCTCAGCAAGGCCTCACGTTAATGGCCACCCAAGCGCGCACACACCGCTCAGCAAAAGAGCGCTCTGCACAGCACACTTCACTCGAGCGCTTAGACTGCAGGCACACAGGACAGACATGGGAAGCACATTGCACGTTGAATTCGTTGTTTGCGGGCAATTTCCTGACAGCCCGGCTTCTCACCAAGGCCTCACGTTAATGGATGGCCACCCAATCGCGCGGTCGCCGCTCAGCAAAAGAGCGCTCTGCACAGCAGACATCACTCGGGCGATCAGAGTGCAGGCACACAGGAGAGACACGGAAAGCACATTGCCAGCTGAATTCGTTGCATGCGGGCATTTTTCGGACAGGCTTCCTCAGCAAGGCCTCGCGTTAATGCTCACCCAATCGCGCGCTCGCCGCTCAGCTAAAGAGCGCTATGCACAGCAGACTACACTTGGGTGCTTAGTGTGTAGGCACACAGGACAGACAAGGAAAGCGCATTGCAGGCTGAATTCGTCGTATGCGGGCAACTTCCTGAGAGCACGTCTTCCTCAGCAGGGCCTCACGTTAATGGCCACGCATGCCCGCGCACGCCGCTCAGCAGAAGAGCTCTCTGCAAAGCAAAGTTCACACGGGCGCATAGGGTGCAGGCACACAGGACAGACACAGAAAGGACATTGCAAGCTGAATTCGTTGTATGCGGCAATTTCCTGACAGCCCGGCTTCCCCAAGCTAGGACTCACTTTAATGGCCGCCCAAGCGTGCGCGCGCTGCTCGGCAAAAGAGAACTCTACGCAGCAGACTTCACTCTGGCGCTCAGTGTGCAGGCACACAGGACAGACACGGAAAGCACATTGCCGGCTGAATTCCTTGCATGCGAGCATTTTTCTGACAGCCAGGCTTCCTCAGCAAGGCCTCACGTTAATGGCCACCCAAGCCCGCGCACGCCGCTCAGCAAAAGAGTGCTCTGCACAGCAGACTTCACTCGAGCGCATAGGGTGCAGGCACACGACACGGACGCGGAAAGCACATTGCAAGATGAATTCTTCGTATGCAGGCAATTTCCTGACAACACGGCTTCCTCAGCAAGGCCTCACGTTAATGGCCACGCAAGCGAGGACACGTCGCTCAGTAAAATAGCGCTCTGCACAGCAGACTTCACTCGGGCGCTTGGAGTGCAGGCACACAGGACAGACACGGAAAGCACATTGCACGTTGAATTCGTTGTTTGCGGGCAATTTCCTGACAGCCCGGCTTCTCACCAAGGCCTCACGTTAATGGATGGCCACCCAATCGCGCGGTCGCCGCTCAGCAAAAGAGCGCTCTGCACAGCAGACATCACTCGGGCGATCAGAGTGCAGGCACACAGGAGAGACACGGAAAGCACATTGCCAGCTGAATTCGTTGCATGCGGGCATTTTTCGGACAGGCTTCCTCAGCAAGGCCTCGCGTTAATGCTCACCCAATCGCGCGCTCGCCGCTCAGCTAAAGAGCGCTATGCACAGCAGACTACACTTGGGTGCTTAGTGTGTAGGCACACAGGACAGACACGGAAAGCGCATTGCAGGCTGAATTCGTCGTATGCGGGCAACTTCCTGAGAGCACTTCTTCCTCAGCAGGGCCTCACGTTAATGGCCACGCATGCCCGCGCACGCCGCTCAGCAGAAGAGCTCTCTGCAAAGCAAAGTTCACACGGGCGCATAGGGTGCAGGCACACAGGACAGACACAGAAAGGACATTGCAAGCTGAATTCGTTGTATGCGGCAATTTCCTGACAGCCCGGCTTCCCCTAGCTAGGACTCACTTTAATGGCCGCCCAAGCGTGCGCGCGCTGCTCGGCAAAAGAGAACTCTACGCAGCAGACTTCACTCTGGCGCTCAGTGTGCAGGCACACAGGACAGACACGGAAAGCACATTGCCGGCTGAATTCCTTGCATGCGAGCATTTTTCTGACAGCCAGGCTTCCTCAGCAAGGCCTCACGTTAATGGCCACCCAAGCCCGTGCACGCCGCTCAGCAAAGGAGTGCTCTGCACAGCAGACTTCACTCGAGCGCATAGGGTGCAGGCACACGACACGGACGCGGAAAGCACATTGCAAGATGAATTCTTCGTATGCAGGCAATTTCCTGAAAACACGGCTTCCTCAGCAAGGCCTCACGTTAATGGCCACGCAAGCGAGGACACGTCGCTCAGTAAAATAGCGCTCTGCACAGCAGACTTCACTCGGGCGCTTAGAGTGCAGGCACACAGGACAGACACGGAAAGCACATTGCAGGCTGAATTCCTTGCATGCGAGCATTTTCCTGAGGGCCTCGCTTCCTCAGCAAGGCCTCACGTTAATGGCCACCCAAGCGCGCACACACCGCTCAGCAAAAGAGCGCTCTGCACAGCACACTTCACTCGAGCGCTTAGACTGCAGGCACACAGGACAGACATGGGAAGCACATTGCACGTTGAATTCGTTGTTTGCGGGCAATTTCCTGACAGCCCGGCTTCTCACCAACGCCTCACGTTAATGGATGGCCACCCAATCGCGCGGTCGCCGCTCAGCAAAAGAGCGCTCTGCACAGCAGACATCACTCGGGCGATCAGAGTGCAGGCACACAGGAGAGACACGGAAAGCACATTGCCAGCTGAATTCGTTGCATGCGGGCATTTTTCGGACAGGCTTCCTCAGCAAGGCCTCGCGTTAATGCTCACCCAATCGCGCGCTCGCCGCTCAGCTAAAGAGCGCTATGCACAGCAGACTACACTTGGGTGCTTAGTGTGTAGGCACACAGGACAGACACGGAAAGCGCATTGCAGGCTGAATTCGTCGTATGCGGGCAACTTCCTGAGAGCACGTCTTCCTCAGCAGGGCCTCACGTTAATGGCCACGCATGCCCGCGCACGCCGCTCAGCAGAAGAGCTCTCTGCAAAGCAAAGTTCACACGGGCGCATAGGGTGCAGGCACACAGGACAGACACAGAAAGGACATTGCAAGCTGAATTCGTTGTATGCGGCAATTTCCTGACAGCCCGGCTTCCCCAAGCTAGGACTCACTTTAATGGCCGCCCAAGCGTGCGCGCGCTGCTCGGCAAAAGAGAACTCTACGCAGCAGACTTCACTCTGGCGCTCAGTGTGCAGGCACACAGGACAGACACGGAAAGCACATTGCCGGCTGAATTCCTTGCATGCGAGCATTTTTCTGACAGCCAGGCTTCCTCAGCAAGGCCTCACGTTAATGGCCACCCAAGCCCGCGCACGCCGCTCAGCAAAAGAGTGCTCTGCACAGCAGACTTCACTCGAGCGCATAGGGTGCAGGCACACGACACGGACGCGGAAAGCACATTGCAAGATGAATTCTTCGTATGCAGGCAATTTCCTGACAACACGGCTTCCTCAGCAAGGCCTCACGTTAATGGCCACGCAAGCGAGGACACGTCGCTCAGTAAAATAGCGCTCTGCACAGCAGACTTCACTCGGGCGCTTGGAGTGCAGGCACACAGGACAGACACGGAAAGCACATTGCACGTTGAATTCGTTGTTTGCGGGCAATTTCCTGACAGCCCGGCTTCTCACCAAGGCCTCACGTTAATGGATGGCCACCCAATCGCGCGGTCGCCGCTCAGCAAAAGAGCGCTCTGCACAGCAGACATCACTCGGGCGATCAGAGTGCAGGCACACAGGAGAGACACGGAAAGCACATTGCCAGCTGAATTCGTTGCATGCGGGCATTTTTCGGACAGGCTTCCTCAGCAAGGCCTCGCGTTAATGCTCACCCAATCGCGCGCTCGCCGCTCAGCTAAAGAGCGCTATGCACAGCAGACTACACTTGGGTGCTTAGTGTGTAGGCACACAGGACAGACACGGAAAGCGCATTGCAGGCTGAATTCGTCGTATGCGGGCAACTTCCTGAGAGCACGTCTTCCTCAGCAGGGCCTCACGTTAATGGCCACGCATGCCCGCGCACGCCGCTCAGCAGAAGAGCTCTCTGCAAAGCAAAGTTCACACGGGCGCATAGGGTGCAGGCACACAGGACAGACACAGAAAGGACATTGCAAGCTGAATTCGTTGTATGCGGCAATTTCCTGACAGCCCGGCTTCCCCTAGCTAGGACTCACTTTAATGGCCGCCCAAGCGTGCGCGCGCTGCTCGGCAAAAGAGAACTCTACGCAGCAGACTTCACTCTGGCGCTCAGTGTGCAGGCACACAGGACAGACACGGAAAGCACATTGCCGGCTGAATTCCTTGCATGCGAGCATTTTTCTGACAGCCAGGCTTCCTCAGCAAGGCCTCACGTTAATGGCCACCCAAGCCCGTGCACGCCGCTCAGCAAAAGAGTGCTCTGCACAGCAGACTTCACTCGAGCGCATAGGGTGCAGGCACACGACACGGACGCGGAAAGCACATTGCAAGATGAATTCTTCGTATGCAGGCAATTTCCTGACAACACGGCTTCCTCAGCAAGGCCTCACGTTAATGGCCACGCAAGCGAGGACACGTCGCTCAGTAAAATAGCGCTCTGCACAGCAGACTTCACTCGGGCGCTTAGAGTGCAGGCACACAGGACAGACACGGAAAGCACATTGCAGGCTGAATTCCTTGCATGCGAGCATTTTCCTGAGGGCCTCGCTTCCTCAGCAAGGCCTCACGTTAATGGCCACCCAAGCGCGCACACACCGCTCAGCAAAAGAGCGCTCTGCACAGCACACTTCACTCGAGCGCTTAGACTGCAGGCACACAGGAGAGACACGGAAAGCACATTGCCAGCTGAATTCGTTGCATGCGGGCATTTTTCGGACAGGCTTCCTCAGCAAGGCCTCGCGTTAATGCTCACCCAATCGCGCGCTCGCCGCTCAGCTAAAGAGCGCTATGCACAGCAGACTACACTTGGGTGCTTAGTGTGTAGGCACACAGGACAGACACGGAAAGCGCATTGCAGGCTGAATTCGTCGTATGCGGGCAACTTCCTGAGAGCACGTCTTCCTCAGCAGGGCCTCACGTTAATGGCCACGCATGCCCGCGCACGCCGCTCAGCAGAAGAGCTCTCTGCAAAGCAAAGTTCACACGGGCGCATAGGGTGCAGGCACACAGGACAGACACAGAAAGGACATTGCAAGCTGAATTCGTTGTATGCGGCAATTTCCTGACAGCCCGGCTTCCCCAAGCTAGGACTCACTTTAATGGCCGCCCAAGCGTGCGCGCGCTGCTCGGCAAAAGAGAACTCTACGCAGCAGACTTCACTCTGGCGCTCAGTGTGCAGGCACACAGGACAGACACGGAAAGCACATTGCCGGCTGAATTCCTTGCATGCGAGCATTTTTCTGACAGCCAGGCTTCCTCAGCAAGGCCTCACGTTAATGGCCACCCAAGCCCGCGCACGCCGCTCAGCAAAAGAGTGCTCTGCACAGCAGACTTCACTCGAGCGCATAGGGTGCAGGCACACGACACGGACGCGGAAAGCACATTGCAAGATGAATTCTTCGTATGCAGGCAATTTCCTGACAACACGGCTTCCTCAGCAAGGCCTCACGTTAATGGCCACGCAAGCGAGGACACGTCGCTCAGTAAAATAGCGCTCTGCACAGCAGACTTCACTCGGGCGCTTAGAGTGCAGGCACACAGGACAGACACGGAAAGCACATAGCAGGCTGAATTCCTTGCATGCGAGCATTTTCCTGAGGGCCTCGCTTCCTCAGCAAGGCCTCACGTTAATGGCCACCCAAGCGCGCGCACACCGCTCAGCAAAAGAGCGCTCTGCACAGCACACTTCACTCGAGCGCTTAGACTGCAGGCACACAGGACAGACATGGGAAGCACATTGCAAGCTGAATTTGTTGTTTGCGGGCAATTTCCTGACAGCCAGCTTTCTGAGCAAGGCCTCACGTTATTGGCCACCAAAGCGCGCGCTCGCCACTCAGCAAAAGAGCGCTCTGCACAGCAGACATCACTCGGCCGCTTAGAGTGCAGGCCCACAGGACTGACCCCGAAAGCACATTGCAAGCTGAATTCATTGTATGCGAGCATTTTCCTGACAGCCAGGCTTCCTCAGCAAGGCCTCACGTTAATGGCCACCCAAGCCCTTGCACGCTGCCCAGCAAGTAGAGCTCTGGACAGCAGACTCCACTCGGGCGCTTAGGGGGCAGACCCACAGGACAGTCACTGAAATTACACTGCTGGCGTGTGGGGCCACGCAAGCCCGCACACGCCGCTCAGCAAAGGAGTGCTCTGCACAGCAAAGTTCAAACGGGAGCATAGGGTGTAGACACACAGGACAGACACGGAAAGCACATTGCTGTCTGAATTCGTTGTATGTGCGCAATTTCCTGACAGCCCGGCTTCCTCAAGCTAGGGCTCACGTTAATGGCCGCCCAAGCGTGCGCTTGCCACTTGGCAAAAGAGAACTCTACGCAGCAGACTTCACTCAGGCGCTCAGTGTACAGGCACACAGGACAGACACGGAAAGCACATTGCCAGCTGAATTCGTTGTTTGCGGGCAATTTCCTAACAGCCCGGCTTCTCACCGAGGCCTCACGTTAATGGCCACCCATACGCGCGCTCGCAGCTCAGCAAAAGAGCTCTCTGCACAGCAGACATCACTCTGGCGCTTAGAGTGCAGGCACACAGGACAGACACGGAAAGCTCATTTGAAAGCAGAATTCATTCTTTGCGGGCATTTCCCTGACAACCAAGGCTTCCTCAAGCATGGCCTCACGTTAATGGCCGCCCAAGGGTGTGCACGCCCCTCAGCAAAAGAGCGCATGGCACAGCAGACTTCACTCGGGCGCTTAGAGAGCAGGCACACAGGACAGACATGTAAAGCACATTGAAAGTTGAAATCATTCTTTGCGGGCATTTCCCTGACAACCAGGCTTCCTCAAGCATGGCCTCACGTAATTGGCCGCCCAAGGGCATGCACGCCGCTCAGCAAAAGAGCGCTCGGCACAGCAGACTTCACTCGGGCGCTCTGGGTGCAGGCACACAGGACAGACACGGAAAGCACATTGCAAGCTGAATTCCTTGCATGCGAGCACTTCTCTGACAGCCAGGCTTCCTCAGCAAGGCCTCACGTTAATGGCCACCCAAACGCACGCTCGCCGCTCAGCAAAAGAGCTCTCTGCACAGCAGACATCACTCGGGCGCTTAGAGTGCAGGCACACAGGACAGACATGGAAAAAACATTGCAAACTGAATTCTTCTTATGTGGGCAATTTCCTGACAGCCTGGCTTCCTCAGCAAGGCCTCACGTTAATGGCCACGCAAGACCGCACACGCCGCTCAGCAAAATAGCGCTCTGCACAGCAGACTTCACTCGGGCGCTTAGGGTGCAGGCAAACAGGACAGACACGGAAAGTACATTGCAAGCTGAATTCGTCGTGTGCGG
Source organism: Manis javanica (assembly GCF_040802235.1). Classification (NCBI taxonomy): domain Eukaryota; kingdom Metazoa; phylum Chordata; class Mammalia; order Pholidota; family Manidae; genus Manis; species Manis javanica. The sequence goes on along the minus strand of NC_133168.1, from coordinate 30,012,933 downwards.
GCAACTTGCTGAGAGCCCGGCTTCCTCAGCAAGGCCTCTCGTTAATGGCCACCCAAGCCCCCGCACGCTGCTCAGCAAATAGAGCTCTGGACAGCAGACTCCACTCGGGCGCTTAGGGGGCAGGCGCACAGGACAGTCACTGATATTACAATGCTGGCTGAATGTGTCATATGCGGGCATTTCCATGACAGCCAGGCTTCCTCAAGCAAGGCCTCATGTTAATGGCCACCCAAGCGTGCGTGCGCCGCTCGGCAAAAGAAAACTCTATGCAGCGGACTACACTCAGACACTCAATGTGCAGTCACACAGGACAGACACGGAAAGCACATTGCCACCTGAATTTGTTGCATGCGTGCATATTTGTGACCACCAGGCTTCCACAGCAAGGCCTCACGTTACTGGCGACCAACGCCCGTGAACGCCGCTCAACGAAAGAGCGCTCCTCACAGCAGACTTCACTCAAGCGCTTACGGTGTAGGCACAGAGGAAAGACACGGAAAGCACATGGCAAGCTGAATTCGTATGCATGCAATTTCCAGAGAGCCCGGCGTACGCAGCAAGGCCTCACATGAATGGCCACGCCAGCACGCGCACGTCACTCAGCAAAAGAGCGCTCTGCACAGCAGACTTCACTCGGGCGCTTGGAGTGCAGGCACACAGGACAGACACGGAAAGCACATTGCACGTTGAATTCGTTGTTTGCGGGCAATTTCCTGACAGCCCGGCTTCTCACCAAGGCCTCACGTTAATGGATGGCCACCCAATCGCGCGGTCGCCGCTCAGCAAAAGAGCGCTCTGCACAGCAGACATCACTCGGGCGATCAGAGTGCAGGCACACAGGAGAGACACGGAAAGCACATTGCCGGCTGAATTCGTTGCATGCGGGCATTTTTCGGACAGGCTTCCTCAGCAAGGCCTCGCGTTAATGCTCACCCAATCGCGCGCTCGCCGCTCAGCTAAAGAGCGCTATGCACAGCAGACTACACTTGGGTGCTTAGTGTGTAGGCACACAGGACAGACACGGAAAGCGCATTGCAGGCTGAATTCGTCGTATGCGGGCAACTTCCTGAGAGCACGTCTTCCTCAGCAGGGCCTCACGTTAATGGCCACGCATGCCCGCGCACGCCGCTCAGCAGAAGAGCTCTCTGCAAAGCAAAGTTCACACGGGCGCATAGGGTGCAGGCACACAGGACAGACACAGAAAGGACATTGCAAGCTGAATTCGTTGTATGCGGCAATTTCCTGACAGCCCGGCTTCCCCTAGCTAGGACTCACTTTAATGGCCGCCCAAGCGTGCGCGCGCTGCTCGGCAAAAGAGAACTCTACGCAGCAGACTTCACTCTGGCGCTCAGTGTGCAGGCACACAGGACAGACACGGAAAGCACATTGCCGGCTGAATTCCTTGCATGCGAGCATTTTTCTGACAGCCAGGCTTCCTCAGCAAGGCCTCACGTTAATGGCCACCCAAGCCCGCGCACGCCGCTCAGCAAAGGAGTGCTCTGCACAGCAGACTTCACTCGAGCGCATAGGGTGCAGGCACACGACACGGACGCGGAAAGCACATTGCAAGATGAATTCTTCGTATGCAGGCAATTTCCTGAAAACACGGCTTCCTCAGCAAGGCCTCACGTTAATGGCCACGCAAGCGAGGACACGTCGCTCAGTAAAATAGCGCTCTGCACAGCAGACTTCACTCGGGCGCTTAGAGTGCAGGCACACAGGACAGACACGGAAAGCACATTGCAGGCTGAATTCCTTGCATGCGAGCATTTTCCTGAGGGCCTCGCTTCCTCAGCAAGGCCTCACGTTAATGGCCACCCAAGCGCGCACACACCGCTCAGCAAAAGAGCGCTCTGCACAGCACACTTCACTCGAGCGCTTAGACTGCAGGCACACAGGACAGACATGGGAAGCACATTGCACGTTGAATTCGTTGTTTGCGGGCAATTTCCTGACAGCCCGGCTTCTCACCAAGGCCTCACGTTAATGGATGGCCACCCAATCGCGCGGTCGCCGCTCAGCAAAAGAGCGCTCTGCACAGCAGACATCACTCGGGCGATCAGAGTGCAGGCACACAGGAGAGACACGGAAAGCACATTGCCAGCTGAATTCGTTGCATGCGGGCATTTTTCGGACAGGCTTCCTCAGCAAGGCCTCGCGTTAATGCTCACCCAATCGCGCGCTCGCCGCTCAGCTAAAGAGCGCTATGCACAGCAGACTACACTTGGGTGCTTAGTGTGTAGGCACACAGGACAGACAAGGAAAGCGCATTGCAGGCTGAATTCGTCGTATGCGGGCAACTTCCTGAGAGCACGTCTTCCTCAGCAGGGCCTCACGTTAATGGCCACGCATGCCCGCGCACGCCGCTCAGCAGAAGAGCTCTCTGCAAAGCAAAGTTCACACGGGCGCATAGGGTGCAGGCACACAGGACAGACACAGAAAGGACATTGCAAGCTGAATTCGTTGTATGCGGCAATTTCCTGACAGCCCGGCTTCCCCAAGCTAGGACTCACTTTAATGGCCGCCCAAGCGTGCGCGCGCTGCTCGGCAAAAGAGAACTCTACGCAGCAGACTTCACTCTGGCGCTCAGTGTGCAGGCACACAGGACAGACACGGAAAGCACATTGCCGGCTGAATTCCTTGCATGCGAGCATTTTTCTGACAGCCAGGCTTCCTCAGCAAGGCCTCACGTTAATGGCCACCCAAGCCCGCGCACGCCGCTCAGCAAAAGAGTGCTCTGCACAGCAGACTTCACTCGAGCGCATAGGGTGCAGGCACACGACACGGACGCGGAAAGCACATTGCAAGATGAATTCTTCGTATGCAGGCAATTTCCTGACAACACGGCTTCCTCAGCAAGGCCTCACGTTAATGGCCACGCAAGCGAGGACACGTCGCTCAGTAAAATAGCGCTCTGCACAGCAGACTTCACTCGGGCGCTTGGAGTGCAGGCACACAGGACAGACACGGAAAGCACATTGCACGTTGAATTCGTTGTTTGCGGGCAATTTCCTGACAGCCCGGCTTCTCACCAAGGCCTCACGTTAATGGATGGCCACCCAATCGCGCGGTCGCCGCTCAGCAAAAGAGCGCTCTGCACAGCAGACATCACTCGGGCGATCAGAGTGCAGGCACACAGGAGAGACACGGAAAGCACATTGCCAGCTGAATTCGTTGCATGCGGGCATTTTTCGGACAGGCTTCCTCAGCAAGGCCTCGCGTTAATGCTCACCCAATCGCGCGCTCGCCGCTCAGCTAAAGAGCGCTATGCACAGCAGACTACACTTGGGTGCTTAGTGTGTAGGCACACAGGACAGACACGGAAAGCGCATTGCAGGCTGAATTCGTCGTATGCGGGCAACTTCCTGAGAGCACGTCTTCCTCAGCAGGGCCTCACGTTAATGGCCACGCATGCCCGCGCACGCCGCTCAGCAGAAGAGCTCTCTGCAAAGCAAAGTTCACACGGGCGCATAGGGTGCAGGCACACAGGACAGACACAGAAAGGACATTGCAAGCTGAATTCGTTGTATGCGGCAATTTCCTGACAGCCCGGCTTCCCCAAGCTAGGACTCACTTTAATGGCCGCCCAAGCGTGCGCGCGCTGCTCGGCAAAAGAGAACTCTACGCAGCAGACTTCACTCTGGCGCTCAGTGTGCAGGCACACAGGACAGACACGGAAAGCACATTGCCGGCTGAATTCCTTGCATGCGAGCATTTTTCTGACAGCCAGGCTTCCTCAGCAAGGCCTCACGTTAATGGACACCCAAGCCCGCGCACGCCGCTCAGCAAAAGAGTGCTCTGCACAGCAGACTTCACTCGAGCGCATAGGGTGCAGGCACACGACACGGACGCGGAAAGCACATTGCAAGATGAATTCTTCGTATGCAGGCAATTTCCTGACAACACGGCTTCCTCAGCAAGGCCTCACGTTAATGGCCACGCAAGCGAGGACACGTCGCTCAGTAAAATAGCGCTCTGCACAGCAGACTTCACTCGGGCGCTTAGAGTGCAGGCACACAGGACAGACACGGAAAGCACATTGCAGGCTGAATTCCTTGCATGCGAGCATTTTCCTGAGGGCCTCGCTTCCTCAGCAAGGCCTCACGTTAATGGCCACCCAAGCGCGCACACACCGCTCAGCAAAAGAGCGCTCTGCACAGCACACTTCACTCGAGCGCTTAGACTGCAGGCACACAGGAGAGACACGGAAAGCACATTGCCAGCTGAATTCGTTGCATGCGGGCATTTTTCGGACAGGCTTCCTCAGCAAGGCCTCGCGTTAATGCTCACCCAATCGCGCGCTCGCCGCTCAGCTAAAGAGCGCTATGCACAGCAGACTACACTTGGGTGCTTAGTGTGTAGGCACACAGGACAGACACGGAAAGCGCATTGCAGGCTGAATTCGTCGTATGCGGGCAACTTCCTGAGAGCACGTCTTCCTCAGCAGGGCCTCACGTTAATGGCCACGCATGCCCGCGCACGCCGCTCAGCAGAAGAGCTCTCTGCAAAGCAAAGTTCACACGGGCGCATAGGGTGCAGGCACACAGGACAGACACAGAAAGGACATTGCAAGCTGAATTCGTTGTATGCGGCAATTTCCTGACAGCCCGGCTTCCCCAAGCTAGGACTCACTTTAATGGCCGCCCAAGCGTGCGCGCGCTGCTCGGCAAAAGAGAACTCTACGCAGCAGACTTCACTCTGGCGCTCAGTGTGCAGGCACACAGGACAGACACGGAAAGCACATTGCCGGCTGAATTCCTTGCATGCGAGCATTTTTCTGACAGCCAGGCTTCCTCAGCAAGGCCTCACGTTAATGGCCACCCAAGCCCGCGCACGCCGCTCAGCAAAAGAGTGCTCTGCACAGCAGACTTCACTCGAGCGCATAGGGTGCAGGCACACGACACGGACGCGGAAAGCACATTGCAAGATGAATTCTTCGTATGCAGGCAATTTCCTGACAACACGGCTTCCTCAGCAAGGCCTCACGTTAATGGCCACGCAAGCGAGGACACGTCGCTCAGTAAAATAGCGCTCTGCACAGCAGACTTCACTCGGGCGCTTAGAGTGCAGGCACACAGGACAGACACGGAAAGCACATAGCAGGCTGAATTCCTTGCATGCGAGCATTTTCCTGAGGGCCTCGCTTCCTCAGCAAGGCCTCACGTTAATGGCCACCCAAGCGCGCGCACACCGCTCAGCAAAAGAGCGCTCTGCACAGCACACTTCACTCGAGCGCTTAGACTGCAGGCACACAGGACAGACATGGGAAGCACATTGCAAGCTGAATTTGTTGTTTGCGGGCAATTTCCTGACAGCCAGCTTTCTGAGCAAGGCCTCACGTTATTGGCCACCAAAGCGCGCGCTCGCCACTCAGCAAAAGAGCGCTCTGCACAGCAGACATCACTCGGCCGCTTAGAGTGCAGGCCCACAGGACTGACCCCGAAAGCACATTGCAAGCTGAATTCATTGTATGCGAGCATTTTCCTGACAGCCAGGCTTCCTCAGCAAGGCCTCACGTTAATGGCCACCCAAGCCCTTGCACGCTGCCCAGCAAGTAGAGCTCTGGACAGCAGACTCCACTCGGGCGCTTAGGGGGCAGACCCACAGGACAGTCACTGAAATTACACTGCTGGCGTGTGGGGCCACGCAAGCCCGCACACGCCGCTCAGCAAAGGAGTGCTCTGCACAGCAAAGTTCAAACGGGAGCATAGGGTGTAGACACACAGGACAGACACGGAAAGCACATTGCTGTCTGAATTCGTTGTATGTGCGCAATTTCCTGACAGCCCGGCTTCCTCAAGCTAGGGCTCACGTTAATGGCCGCCCAAGCGTGCGCTTGCCACTTGGCAAAAGAGAACTCTACGCAGCAGACTTCACTCAGGCGCTCAGTGTACAGGCACACAGGACAGACACGGAAAGCACATTGCCAGCTGAATTCGTTGTTTGCGGGCAATTTCCTAACAGCCCGGCTTCTCACCGAGGCCTCACGTTAATGGCCACCCATACGCGCGCTCGCAGCTCAGCAAAAGAGCTCTCTGCACAGCAGACATCACTCTGGCGCTTAGAGTGCAGGCACACAGGACAGACACGGAAAGCTCATTTGAAAGCAGAATTCATTCTTTGCGGGCATTTCCCTGACAACCAAGGCTTCCTCAAGCATGGCCTCACGTTAATGGCCGCCCAAGGGTGTGCACGCCCCTCAGCAAAAGAGCGCATGGCACAGCAGACTTCACTCGGGCGCTTAGAGAGCAGGCACACAGGACAGACATGTAAAGCACATTGAAAGTTGAAATCATTCTTTGCGGGCATTTCCCTGACAACCAGGCTTCCTCAAGCATGGCCTCACGTAATTGGCCGCCCAAGGGCATGCACGCCGCTCAGCAAAAGAGCGCTCGGCACAGCAGACTTCACTCGGGCGCTCTGGGTGCAGGCACACAGGACAGACACGGAAAGCACATTGCAAGCTGAATTCCTTGCATGCGAGCACTTCTCTGACAGCCAGGCTTCCTCAGCAAGGCCTCACGTTAATGGCCACCCAAACGCACGCTCGCCGCTCAGCAAAAGAGCTCTCTGCACAGCAGACATCACTCGGGCGCTTAGAGTGCAGGCACACAGGACAGACATGGAAAAAACATTGCAAACTGAATTCTTCTTATGTGGGCAATTTCCTGACAGCCTGGCTTCCTCAGCAAGGCCTCACGTTAATGGCCACGCAAGACCGCACACGCCGCTCAGCAAAATAGCGCTCTGCACAGCAGACTTCACTCGGGCGCTTAGGGTGCAGGCAAACAGGACAGACACGGAAAGTACATTGCAAGCTGAATTCGTCGTGTGCGGGCAACTTGCTGAGAGCCCGGCTTCCTCAGCAAGGCCTCTCGTTAATGGCCACCCAAGCCCCCGCACGCTGCTCAGCAAATAGAGCTCTGGACAGCAGACTCCACTCGGGCGCTTAGGGGGCAGGCGCACAGGACAGTCACTGATATTACAATGCTGGCTGAATGTGTCATATGCGGGCATTTCCATGACAGCCAGGCTTCCTCAAGCAAGGCCTCATGTTAATGGCCACCCAAGCGTGCGTGCGCCGCTCGGCAAAAGAAAACTCTATGCAGCGGACTACACTCAGACACTCAATGTGCAGTCACACAGGACAGACACGGAAAGCACATTGCCACCTGAATTTGTTGCATGCGTGCATATTTGTGACCACCAGGCTTCCACAGCAAGGCCTCACGTTACTGGCGACCAACGCCCGTGAACGCCGCTCAACGAAAGAGCGCTCCTCACAGCAGACTTCACTCAAGCGCTTACGGTGTAGGCACAGAGGAAAGACACGGAAAGCACATGGCAAGCTGAATTCGTATGCATGCAATTTCCAGAGAGCCCGGCGTACGCAGCAAGGCCTCACATGAATGGCCACGCCAGCACGCGCACGTCACTCAGCAAAAGAGCGCTCTGCACAGCAGACTTCACTCGGGCGCTTGGAGTGCAGGCACACAGGACAGACACGGAAAGCACATTGCACGTTGAATTCGTTGTTTGCGGGCAATTTCCTGACAGCCCGGCTTCTCACCAAGGCCTCACGTTAATGGATGGCCACCCAATCGCGCGGTCGCCGCTCAGCAAAAGAGCGCTCTGCACAGCAGACATCACTCGGGCGATCAGAGTGCAGGCACACAGGAGAGACACGGAAAGCACATTGCCGGCTGAATTCGTTGCATGCGGGCATTTTCGGACAGGCTTCCTCAGCAAGGCCTCGCGTTAATGCTCACCCAATCGCGCGCTCGCCGCTCAGCTAAAGAGCGCTATGCACAGCAGACTACACTTGGGTGCTTAGTGTGTAGGCACACAGGACAGACACGGAAAGCGCATTGCAGGCTGAATTCGTCGTATGCGGGCAACTTCCTGAGAGCACGTCTTCCTCAGCAGGGCCTCACGTTAATGGCCACGCATGCCCGCGCACGCCGCTCAGCAGAAGAGCTCTCTGCAAAGCAAAGTTCACACGGGCGCATAGGGTGCAGGCACACAGGACAGACACAGAAAGGACATTGCAAGCTGAATTCGTTGTATGCGGCAATTTCCTGACAGCCCGGCTTCCCCTAGCTAGGACTCACTTTAATGGCCGCCCAAGCGTGCGCGCGCTGCTCGGCAAAAGAGAACTCTACGCAGCAGACTTCACTCTGGCGCTCAGTGTGCAGGCACACAGGACAGACACGGAAAGCACATTGCCGGCTGAATTCCTTGCATGCGAGCATTTTTCTGACAGCCAGGCTTCCTCAGCAAGGCCTCACGTTAATGGCCACCCAAGCCCGTGCACGCCGCTCAGCAAAGGAGTGCTCTGCACAGCAGACTTCACTCGAGCGCATAGGGTGCAGGCACACGACACGGACGCGGAAAGCACATTGCAAGATGAATTCTTCGTATGCAGGCAATTTCCTGAAAACACGGCTTCCTCAGCAAGGCCTCACGTTAATGGCCACGCAAGCGAGGACACGTCGCTCAGTAAAATAGCGCTCTGCACAGCAGACTTCACTCGGGCGCTTAGAGTGCAGGCACACAGGACAGACACGGAAAGCACATTGCAGGCTGAATTCCTTGCATGCGAGCATTTTCCTGAGGGCCTCGCTTCCTCAGCAAGGCCTCACGTTAATGGCCACCCAAGCGCGCACACACCGCTCAGCAAAAGAGCGCTCTGCACAGCACACTTCACTCGAGCGCTTAGACTGCAGGCACACAGGACAGACATGGGAAGCACATTGCACGTTGAATTCGTTGTTTGCGGGCAATTTCCTGACAGCCCGGCTTCTCACCAAGGCCTCACGTTAATGGATGGCCACCCAATCGCGCGGTCGCCGCTCAGCAAAAGAGCGCTCTGCACAGCAGACATCACTCGGGCGATCAGAGTGCAGGCACACAGGAGAGACACGGAAAGCACATTGCCAGCTGAATTCGTTGCATGCGGGCATTTTTCGGACAGGCTTCCTCAGCAAGGCCTCGCGTTAATGCTCACCCAATCGCGCGCTCGCCGCTCAGCTAAAGAGCGCTATGCACAGCAGACTACACTTGGGTGCTTAGTGTGTAGGCACACAGGACAGACACGGAAAGCGCATTGCAGGCTGAATTCGTCGTATGCGGGCAACTTCCTGAGAGCACGTCTTCCTCAGCAGGGCCTCACGTTAATGGCCACGCATGCCCGCGCACGCCGCTCAGCAGAAGAGCTCTCTGCAAAGCAAAGTTCACACGGGCGCATAGGGTGCAGGCACACAGGACAGACACAGAAAGGACATTGCAAGCTGAATTCGTTGTATGCGGCAATTTCCTGACAGCCCGGCTTCCCCAAGCTAGGACTCACTTTAATGGCCGCCCAAGCGTGCGCGCGCTGCTCGGCAAAAGAGAACTCTACGCAGCAGACTTCACTCTGGCGCTCAGTGTGCAGGCACACAGGACAGACACGGAAAGCACATTGCCGGCTGAATTCCTTGCATGCGAGCATTTTTCTGACAGCCAGGCTTCCTCAGCAAGGCCTCACGTTAATGGCCACCCAAGCCCGCGCACGCCGCTCAGCAAAAGAGTGCTCTGCACAGCAGACTTCACTCGAGCGCATAGGGTGCAGGCACACGACACGGACGCGGAAAGCACATTGCAAGATGAATTCTTCGTATGCAGGCAATTTCCTGACAACACGGCTTCCTCAGCAAGGCCTCACGTTAATGGCCACGCAAGCGAGGACACGTCGCTCAGTAAAATAGCGCTCTGCACAGCAGACTTCACTCGGGCGCTTACAGTGCAGGCACACAGGACAGACACGGAAAGCACATTGCAGGCTGAATTCCTTGCATGCGAGCATTTTCCTGAGGGCCTCGCTTCCTCAGCAAGGCCTCACGTTAATGGCCACCCAAGCGCGCACACACCGCTCAGCAAAAGAGCGCTCTGCACAGCACACTTCACTCGAGCGCTCAGACTGCAGGCACACAGGAGAGACACGGAAAGCACATTGCCAGCTGAATTCGTTGCATGCGGGCATTTTTCGGACAGGCTTCCTCAGCAAGGCCTCGCGTTAATGCTCACCCAATCGCGCGCTCGCCGCTCAGCTAAAGAGCGCTATGCACAGCAGACTACACTTGGGTGCTTAGTGTGTAGGCACACAGGACAGACACGGAAAGCGCATTGCAGGCTGAATTCGTCGTATGCGGGCAACTTCCTGAGAGCACGTCTTCCTCAGCAGGGCCTCACGTTAATGGCCACGCATGCCCGCGCACGCCGCTCAGCAGAAGAGCTCTCTGCAAAGCAAAGTTCACACGGGCGCATAGGGTGCAGGCACACAGGACAGACACAGAAAGGACATTGCAAGCTGAATTCGTTGTATGCGGCAATTTCCTGACAGCCCGGCTTCCCCAAGCTAGGACTCACTTTAATGGCCGCCCAAGCGTGCGCGCGCTGCTCGGCAAAAGAGAACTCTACGCAGCAGACTTCACTCTGGCGCTCAGTGTGCAGGCACACAGGACAGACACGGAAAGCACATTGCCGGCTGAATTCCTTGCATGCGAGCATTTTTCTGACAGCCAGGCTTCCTCAGCAAGGCCTCACGTTAATGGCCACCCAAGCCCGCGCACGCCGCTCAGCAAAAGAGTGCTCTGCACAGCAGACTTCACTCGAGCGCATAGGGTGCAGGCACACGACACGGACGCGGAAAGCACATTGCAAGATGAATTCTTCGTATGCAGGCAATTTCCTGACAACACGGCTTCCTCAGCAAGGCCTCACGTTAATGGCCACGCAAGCGAGGACACGTCGCTCAGTAAAATAGCGCTCTGCACAGCAGACTTCACTCGGGCGCTTAGAGTGCAGGCACACAGGACAGACACGGAAAGCACATAGCAGGCTGAATTCCTTGCATGCGAGCATTTTCCTGAGGGCCTCGCTTCCTCAGCAAGGCCTCACGTTAATGGCCACCCAAGCGCGCGCACACCGCTCAGCAAAAGAGCGCTCTGCACAGCACACTTCACTCGAGCGCTTAGACTGCAGGCACACAGGACAGACATGGGAAGCACATTGCAAGCTGAATTTGTTGTTTGCGGGCAATTTCCTGACAGCCAGCTTTCTGAGCAAGGCCTCACGTTATTGGCCACCAAAGCGCGCGCTCGCCACTCAGCAAAAGAGCGCTCTGCACAGCAGACATCACTCGGCCGCTTAGAGTGCAGGCCCACAGGACTGACCCCGAAAGCACATTGCAAGCTGAATTCATTGTATGCGAGCATTTTCCTGACAGCCAGGCTTCCTCAGCAAGGCCTCACGTTAATGGCCACCCAAGCCCTTGCACGCTGCCCAGCAAGTAGAGCTCTGGACAGCAGACTCCACTCGGGCGCTTAGGGGGCAGACCCACAGGACAGTCACTGAAATTACACTGCTGGCGTGTGGGGCCACGCAAGCCCGCACACGCCGCTCAGCAAAGGAGTGCTCTGCACAGCAAAGTTCAAACGGGAGCATAGGGTGTAGACACACAGGACAGACACGGAAAGCACATTGCTGTCTGAATTCGTTGTATGTGCGCAATTTCCTGACAGCCCGGCTTCCTCAAGCTAGGGCTCACGTTAATGGCCGCCCAAGCGTGCGCTTGCCACTTGGCAAAAGAGAACTCTACGCAGCAGACTTCACTCAGGCGCTCAGTGTACAGGCACACAGGACAGACACGGAAAGCACATTGCCAGCTGAATTCGTTGTTTGCGGGCAATTTCCTAACAGCCCGGCTTCTCACCGAGGCCTCACGTTAATGGCCACCCATACGCGCGCTCGCAGCTCAGCAAAAGAGCTCTCTGCACAGCAGACATCACTCTGGCGCTTAGAGTGCAGGCACACAGGACAGACACGGAAAGCTCATTTGAAAGCAGAATTCATTCTTTGCGGGCATTTCCCTGACAACCAAGGCTTCCTCAAGCATGGCCTCACGTTAATGGCCGCCCAAGGGTGTGCACGCCCCTCAGCAAAAGAGCGCATGGCACAGCAGACTTCACTCGGGCGCTTAGAGAGCAGGCACACAGGACAGACATGTAAAGCACATTGAAAGTTGAAATCATTCTTTGCGGGCATTTCCCTGACAACCAGGCTTCCTCAAGCATGGCCTCACGTAATTGGCCGCCCAAGGGCATGCACGCCGCTCAGCAAAAGAGCGCTCGGCACAGCAGACTTCACTCGGGCGCTCTGGGTGCAGGCACACAGGACAGACACGGAAAGCACATTGCAAGCTGAATTCCTTGCATGCGAGCACTTCTCTGACAGCCAGGCTTCCTCAGCAAGGCCTCACGTTAATGGCCACCCAAACGCACGCTCGCCGCTCAGCAAAAGAGCTCTCTGCACAGCAGACATCACTCGGGCGCTTAGAGTGCAGGCACACAGGACAGACATGGAAAAAACATTGCAAACTGAATTCTTCTTATGTGGGCAATTTCCTGACAGCCTGGCTTCCTCAGCAAGGCCTCACGTTAATGGCCACGCAAGACCGCACACGCCGCTCAGCAAAATAGCGCTCTGCACAGCAGACTTCACTCGGGCGCTTAGGGTGCAGGCAAACAGGACAGACACGGAAAGTACATTGCAAGCTGAATTCGTCGTGTGCGGGCAACTTGCTGAGAGCCCGGCTTCCTCAGCAAGGCCTCTCGTTAATGGCCACCCAAGCCCCCGCACGCTGCTCAGCAAATAGAGCTCTGGACAGCAGACTCCACTCGGGCGCTTAGGGGGCAGGCGCACAGGACAGTCACTGATATTACAATGCTGGCTGAATGTGTCATATGCGGGCATTTCCATGACAGCCAGGCTTCCTCAAGCAAGGCCTCATGTTAATGGCCACCCAAGCGTGCGTGCGCCGCTCGGCAAAAGAAAACTCTATGCAGCGGACTACACTCAGACACTCAATGTGCAGTCACACAGGACAGACACGGAAAGCACATTGCCACCTGAATTTGTTGCATGCGTGCATATTTGTGACCACCAGGCTTCCACAGCAAGGCCTCACGTTACTGGCGACCAACGCCCGTGAACGCCGCTCAACGAAAGAGCGCTCCTCACAGCAGACTTCACTCAAGCGCTTACGGTGTAGGCACAGAGGAAAGACACGGAAAGCACATGGCAAGCTGAATTCGTATGCATGCAATTTCCAGAGAGCCCGGCGTACGCAGCAAGGCCTCACATGAATGGCCACGCCAGCACGCGCACGTCACTCAGCAAAAGAGCGCTCTGCACAGCAGACTTCACTCGGGCGCTTGGAGTGCAGGCACACAGGACAGACACGGAAAGCACATTGCACGTTGAATTCGTTGTTTGCGGGCAATTTCCTGACAGCCCGGCTTCTCACCAAGGCCTCACGTTAATGGATGGCCACCCAATCGCGCGGTCGCCGCTCAGCAAAAGAGCGCTCTGCACAGCAGACATCACTCGGGCGATCAGAGTGCAGGCACACAGGAGAGACACGGAAAGCACATTGCCGGCTGAATTCGTTGCATGCGGGCATTTTCGGACAGGCTTCCTCAGCAAGGCCTCGCGTTAATGCTCACCCAATCGCGCGCTCGCCGCTCAGCTAAAGAGCGCTATGCACAGCAGACTACACTTGGGTGCTTAGTGTGTAGGCACACAGGACAGACACGGAAAGCGCATTGCAGGCTGAATTCGTCGTATGCGGGCAACTTCCTGAGAGCACGTCTTCCTCAGCAGGGCCTCACGTTAATGGCCACGCATGCCCGCGCACGCCGCTCAGCAGAAGAGCTCTCTGCAAAGCAAAGTTCACACGGGCGCATAGGGTGCAGGCACACAGGACAGACACAGAAAGGACATTGCAAGCTGAATTCGTTGTATGCGGCAATTTCCTGACAGCCCGGCTTCCCCTAGCTAGGACTCACTTTAATGGCCGCCCAAGCGTGCGCGCGCTGCTCGGCAAAAGAGAACTCTACGCAGCAGACTTCACTCTGGCGCTCAGTGTGCAGGCACACAGGACAGACACGGAAAGCACATTGCCGGCTGAATTCCTTGCATGCGAGCATTTTTCTGACAGCCAGGCTTCCTCAGCAAGGCCTCACGTTAATGGCCACCCAAGCCCGCGCACGCCGCTCAGCAAAAGAGTGCTCTGCACAGCAGACTTCACTCGAGCGCATAGGGTGCAGGCACACGACACGGACGCGGAAAGCACATTGCAAGATGAATTCTTCGTATGCAGGCAATTTCCTGACAACACGGCTTCCTCAGCAAGGCCTCACGTTAATGGCCACGCAAGCGAGGACACGTCGCTCAGTAAAATAGCGCTCTGCACAGCAGACTTCACTCGGGCGCTTAGAGTGCAGGCACACAGGACAGACACGGAAAGCACATTGCAGGCTGAATTCCTTGCATGCGAGCATTTTCCTGAGGGCCTCGCTTCCTCAGCAAGGCCTCACGTTTGGCCACCCAAGCGCGCACACACCGCTCAGCAAAAGAGCGCTCTGCACAGCACACTTCACTCGAGCGCTTAGACTGCAGGCACACAGGACAGACATGGGAAGCACATTGCACGTTGAATTCGTTGTTTGCGGGCAATTTCCTGACAGCCCGGCTTCTCACCAACGCCTCACGTTAATGGATGGCCACCCAATCGCGCGGTCGCCGCTCAGCAAAAGAGCGCTCTGCACAGCAGACATCACTCGGGCGATCAGAGTGCAGGCACACAGGAGAGACACGGAAAGCACATTGCCAGCTGAATTCGTTGCATGCGGGCATTTTTCGGACAGGCTTCCTCAGCAAGGCCTCGCGTTAATGCTCACCCAATCGCGCGCTCGCCGCTCAGCTAAAGAGCGCTATGCACAGCAGACTACACTTGGGTGCTTAGTGTGTAGGCACACAGGACAGACACGGAAAGCGCATTGCAGGCTGAATTCGTCGTATGCGGGCAACTTCCTGAGAGCACTTCTTCCTCAGCAGGGCCTCACGTTAATGGCCACGCATGCCCGCGCACGCCGCTCAGCAGAAGAGCTCTCTGCAAAGCAAAGTTCACACGGGCGCATAGGGTGCAGGCACACAGGACAGACACAGAAAGGACATTGCAAGCTGAATTCGTTGTATGCGGCAATTTCCTGACAGCCCGGCTTCCCCTAGCTAGGACTCACTTTAATGGCCGCCCAAGCGTGCGCGCGCTGCTCGGCAAAAGAGAACTCTACGCAGCAGACTTCACTCTGGCGCTCAGTGTGCAGGCACACAGGACAGACACGGAAAGCACATTGCCGGCTGAATTCCTTGCATGCGAGCATTTTTCTGACAGCCAGGCTTCCTCAGCAAGGCCTCACGTTAATGGCCACCCAAGCCCGCGCACGCCGCTCAGCAAAAGAGTGCTCTGCACAGCAGACTTCACTCGAGCGCATAGGGTGCAGGCACACGACACGGACGCGGAAAGCACATTGCAAGATGAATTCTTCGTATGCAGGCAATTTCCTGACAACACGGCTTCCTCAGCAAGGCCTCACGTTAATGGCCACGCAAGCGAGGACACGTCGCTCAGTAAAATAGCGCTCTGCACAGCAGACTTCACTCGGGCGCTTAGAGTGCAGGCACACAGGACAGACACGGAAAGCACATTGCAGGCTGAATTCCTTGCATGCGAGCATTTTCCTGAGGGCCTCGCTTCCTCAGCAAGGCCTCACGTTAATGGCCACCCAAGCGCGCACACACCGCTCAGCAAAAGAGCGCTCTGCACAGCACACTTCACTCGAGCGCTTAGACTGCAGGCACACAGGAGAGACACGGAAAGCACATTGCCAGCTGAATTCGTTGCATGCGGGCATTTTTCGGACAGGCTTTCTCAGCAAGGCCTCGCGTTAATGCTCACCCAATCGCGCGCTCGCCGCTCAGCTAAAGAGCGCTATGCACAGCAGACTACACTTGGGTGCTTAGAGTGCAGGCACACAGGACAGACACGGAAAGCGCATTGCAGGCTGAATTCGTCGTATGCGGGCAACTTCCTGAGAGCACGTCTTCCTCAGCAGGGCCTCACGTTAATGGCCACGCATGCCCGCGCACGCCGCTCAGCAGAAGAGCTCTCTGCAAAGCAAAGTTCACACGGGCGCATAGGGTGCAGGCACACAGGACAGACACAGAAAGGACATTGCAAGCTGAATTCGTTGTATGCGGCAATTTCCTGACAGCCCGGCTTCCCCAAGCTAGGACTCACTTTAATGGCCGCCCAAGCGTGCGCGCGCTGCTCGGCAAAAGAGAACTCTACGCAGCAGACTTCACTCTGGCGCTCAGTGTGCAGGCACACAGGACAGACACGGAAAGCACATTGCCGGCTGAATTCCTTGCATGCGAGCATTTTTCTGACAGCCAGGCTTCCTCAGCAAGGCCTCACGTTAATGGCCACCCAAGCCCGCGCACGCCGCTCAGCAAAAGAGTGCTCTGCACAGCAGACTTCACTCGAGCGCATAGGGTGCAGGCACACGACACGGACGCGGAAAGCACATTGCAAGATGAATTCTTCGTATGCAGGCAATTTCCTGACAACACGGCTTCCTCAGCAAGGCCTCACGTTAATGGCCACGCAAGCGAGGACACGTCGCTCAGTAAAATAGCGCTCTGCACAGCAGACTTCACTCGGGCGCTTAGAGTGCAGGCACACAGGACAGACACGGAAAGCACATAGCAGGCTGAATTCCTTGCATGCGAGCATTTTCCTGAGGGCCTCGCTTCCTCAGCAAGGCCTCACGTTAATGGCCACCCAAGCGCGCGCACACCGCTCAGCAAAAGAGCGCTCTGCACAGCACACTTCACTCGAGCGCTTAGACTGCAGGCACACAGGACAGACATGGGAAGCACATTGCAAGCTGAATTTGTTGTTTGCGGGCAATTTCCTGACAGCCAGCTTTCTGAGCAAGGCCTCACGTTATTGGCCACCAAAGCGCGCGCTCGCCACTCAGCAAAAGAGCGCTCTTCACAGCAGACATCACTCGGCCGCTTAGAGTGCAGGCCCACAGGACTGACCCCGAAAGCACATTGCAAGCTGAATTCATTGTATGCGAGCATTTTCCTGACAGCCAGGCTTCCTCAGCAAGGCCTCACGTTAATGGCCACCCAAGCCCTTGCACGCTGCCCAGCAAGTAGAGCTCTGGACAGCAGACTCCACTCGGGCGCTTAGGGGGCAGACCCACAGGACAGTCACTGAAATTACACTGCTGGCGTGTGGGGCCACGCAAGCCCGCACACGCCGCTCAGCAAAGGAGTGCTCTGCACAGCAAAGTTCAAACGGGAGCATAGGGTGTAGACACACAGGACAGACACGGAAAGCACATTGCTGTCTGAATTCGTTGTATGTGCGCAATTTCCTGACAGCCCGGCTTCCTCAAGCTAGGGCTCACGTTAATGGCCGCCCAAGCGTGCGCTTGCCACTTGGCAAAAGAGAACTCTACGCAGCAGACTTCACTCAGGCGCTCAGTGTACAGGCACACAGGACAGACACGGAAAGCACATTGCCAGCTGAATTCGTTGTTTGCGGGCAATTTCCTAACAGCCCGGCTTCTCACCGAGGCCTCACGTTAATGGCCACCCATACGCGCGCTCGCAGCTCAGCAAAAGAGCTCTCTGCACAGCAGACATCACTCTGGCGCTTAGAGTGCAGGCACACAGGACAGACACGGAAAGCTCATTTGAAAGCAGAATTCATTCTTTGCGGGCATTTCCCTGACAACCAAGGCTTCCTCAAGCATGGCCTCACGTTAATGGCCGCCCAAGGGTGTGCACGCCCCTCAGCAAAAGAGCGCATGGCACAGCAGACTTCACTCGGGCGCTTAGAGAGCAGGCACACAGGACAGACATGTAAAGCACATTGAAAGTTGAAATCATTCTTTGCGGGCATTTCCCTGACAACCAGGCTTCCTCAAGCATGGCCTCACGTAATTGGCCGCCCAAGGGCATGCACGCCGCTCAGCAAAAGAGCGCTCGGCACAGCAGACTTCACTCGGGCGCTCTGGGTGCAGGCACACAGGACAGACACGGAAAGCACATTGCAAGCTGAATTCCTTGCATGCGAGCACTTCTCTGACAGCCAGGCTTCCTCAGCAAGGCCTCACGTTAATGGCCACCCAAACGCACGCTCGCCGCTCAGCAAAAGAGCTCTCTGCACAGCAGACATCACTCGGGCGCTTAGAGTGCAGGCACACAGGACAGACATGGAAAAAACATTGCAAACTGAATTCTTCTTATGTGGGCAATTTCCTGACAGCCTGGCTTCCTCAGCAAGGCCTCACGTTAATGGCCACGCAAGACCGCACACGCCGCTCAGCAAAATAGCGCTCTGCACAGCAGACTTCACTCGGGCGCTTAGGGTGCAGGCAAACAGGACAGACACGGAAAGTACATTGCAAGCTGAATTCGTCGTGTGCGGGCAACTTGCTGAGAGCCCGGCTTCCTCAGCAAGGCCTCTCGTTAATGGCCACCCAAGCCCCCGCACGCTGCTCAGCAAATAGAGCTCTGGACAGCAGACTCCACTCGGGCGCTTAGGGGGCAGGCGCACAGGACAGTCACTGATATTACAATGCTGGCTGAATGTGTCATATGCGGGCATTTCCATGACAGCCAGGCTTCCTCAAGCAAGGCCTCATGTTAATGGCCACCCAAGCGTGCGTGCGCCGCTCGGCAAAAGAAAACTCTATGCAGCGGACTACACTCAGACACTCAATGTGCAGTCACACAGGACAGACACGGAAAGCACATTGCCACCTGAATTTGTTGCATGCGTGCATATTTGTGACCACCAGGCTTCCACAGCAAGGCCTCACGTTACTGGCGACCAACGCCCGTGAACGCCGCTCAACGAAAGAGCGCTCCTCACAGCAGACTTCACTCAAGCGCTTACGGTGTAGGCACAGAGGAAAGACACGGAAAGCACATGGCAAGCTGAATTCGTATGCATGCAATTTCCAGAGAGCCCGGCGTACGCAGCAAGGCCTCACATGAATGGCCACGCCAGCACGCGCACGTCACTCAGCAAAAGAGCGCTCTGCACAGCAGACTTCACTCGGGCGCTTGGAGTGCAGGCACACAGGACAGACACGGAAAGCACATTGCACGTTGAATTCGTTGTTTGCGGGCAATTTCCTGACAGCCCGGCTTCTCACCAAGGCCTCACGTTAATGGATGGCCACCCAATCGCGCGGTCGCCGCTCAGCAAAAGAGCGCTCTGCACAGCAGACATCACTCGGGCGATCAGAGTGCAGGCACACAGGAGAGACACGGAAAGCACATTGCCGGCTGAATTCGTTGCATGCGGGCATTTTCGGACAGGCTTCCTCAGCAAGGCCTCGCGTTAATGCTCACCCAATCGCGCGCTCGCCGCTCAGCTAAAGAGCGCTATGCACAGCAGACTACACTTGGGTGCTTAGTGTGTAGGCACACAGGACAGACACGGAAAGCGCATTGCAGGCTGAATTCGTCGTATGCGGGCAACTTCCTGAGAGCACGTCTTCCTCAGCAGGGCCTCACGTTAATGGCCACGCATGCCCGCGCACGCCGCTCAGCAGAAGAGCTCTCTGCAAAGCAAAGTTCACACGGGCGCATAGGGTGCAGGCACACAGGACAGACACAGAAAGGACATTGCAAGCTGAATTCGTTGTATGCGGCAATTTCCTGACAGCCCGGCTTCCCCTAGCTAGGACTCACTTTAATGGCCGCCCAAGCGTGCGCGCGCTGCTCGGCAAAAGAGAACTCTACGCAGCAGACTTCACTCTGGCGCTCAGTGTGCAGGCACACAGGACAGACACGGAAAGCACATTGCCGGCTGAATTCCTTGCATGCGAGCATTTTTCTGACAGCCAGGCTTCCTCAGCAAGGCCTCACGTTAATGGCCACCCAAGCCCGTGCACGCCGCTCAGCAAAGGAGTGCTCTGCACAGCAGACTTCACTCGAGCGCATAGGGTGCAGGCACACGACACGGACGCGGAAAGCACATTGCAAGATGAATTCTTCGTATGCAGGCAATTTCCTGACAACACGGCTTCCTCAGCAAGGCCTCACGTTAATGGCCACGCAAGCGAGGACACGTCGCTCAGTAAAATAGCGCTCTGCACAGCAGACTTCACTCGGGCGCTTAGAGTGCAGGCACACAGGACAGACACGGAAAGCACATTGCAGGCTGAATTCCTTGCATGCGAGCATTTTCCTGAGGGCCTCGCTTCCTCAGCAAGGCCTCACGTTAATGGCCACCCAAGCGCGCACACACCGCTCAGCAAAAGAGCGCTCTGCACAGCACACTTCACTCGAGCGCTTAGACTGCAGGCACACAGGAGAGACACGGAAAGCACATTGCCAGCTGAATTCGTTGCATGCGGGCATTTTTCGGACAGGCTTCCTCAGCAAGGCCTCGCGTTAATGCTCACCCAATCGCGCGCTCGCCGCTCAGCTAAAGAGCGCTATGCACAGCAGACTACACTTGGGTGCTTAGTGTGTAGGCACACAGGACAGACACGGAAAGCGCATTGCAGGCTGAATTCGTCGTATGCGGGCAACTTCCTGAGAGCACGTCTTCCTCAGCAGGGCCTCACGTTAATGGCCACGCATGCCCGCGCACGCCGCTCAGCAGAAGAGCTCTCTGCAAAGCAAAGTTCACACGGGCGCATAGGGTGCAGGCACACAGGACAGACACAGAAAGGACATTGCAAGCTGAATTCGTTGTATGCGGCAATTTCCTGACAGCCCGGCTTCCCCAAGCTAGGACTCACTTTAATGGCCGCCCAAGCGTGCGCGCGCTGCTCGGCAAAAGAGAACTCTACGCAGCAGACTTCACTCTGGCGCTCAGTGTGCAGGCACACAGGACAGACACGGAAAGCACATTGCCGGCTGAATTCCTTGCATGCGAGCATTTTTCTGACAGCCAGGCTTCCTCAGCAAGGCCTCACGTTAATGGCCACCCAAGCCCGCGCACGCCGCTCAGCAAAAGAGTGCTCTGCACAGCAGACTTCACTCGAGCGCATAGGGTGCAGGCACACGACACGGACGCGGAAAGCACATTGCAAGATGAATTCTTCGTATGCAGGCAATTTCCTGACAACACGGCTTCCTCAGCAAGGCCTCACGTTAATGGCCACGCAAGCGAGGACACGTCGCTCAGTAAAATAGCGCTCTGCACAGCAGACTTCACTCGGGCGCTTAGAGTGCAGGCACACAGGACAGACACGGAAAGCACATAGCAGGCTGAATTCCTTGCATGCGAGCATTTTCCTGAGGGCCTCGCTTCCTCAGCAAGGCCTCACGTTAATGGCCACCCAAGCGCGCGCACACCGCTCAGCAAAAGAGCGCTCTGCACAGCACACTTCACTCGAGCGCTTAGACTGCAGGCACACAGGACAGACATGGGAAGCACATTGCAAGCTGAATTTGTTGTTTGCGGGCAATTTCCTGACAGCCAGCTTTCTGAGCAAGGCCTCACGTTATTGGCCACCAAAGCGCGCGCTCGCCACTCAGCAAAAGAGCGCTCTGCACAGCAGACATCACTCGGCCGCTTAGAGTGCAGGCCCACAGGACTGACCCCGAAAGCACATTGCAAGCTGAATTCATTGTATGCGAGCATTTTCCTGACAGCCAGGCTTCCTCAGCAAGGCCTCACGTTAATGGCCACCCAAGCCCTTGCACGCTGCCCAGCAAGTAGAGCTCTGGACAGCAGACTCCACTCGGGCGCTTAGGGGGCAGACCCACAGGACAGTCACTGAAATTACACTGCTGGCGTGTGGGGCCACGCAAGCCCGCACACGCCGCTCAGCAAAGGAGTGCTCTGCACAGCAAAGTTCAAACGGGAGCATAGGGTGTAGACACACAGGACAGACACGGAAAGCACATTGCTGTCTGAATTCGTTGTATGTGCGCAATTTCCTGACAGCCCGGCTTCCTCAAGCTAGGGCTCACGTTAATGGCCGCCCAAGCGTGCGCTTGCCACTTGGCAAAAGAGAACTCTACGCAGCAGACTTCACTCAGGCGCTCAGTGTACAGGCACACAGGACAGACACGGAAAGCACATTGCCAGCTGAATTCGTTGTTTGCGGGCAATTTCCTAACAGCCCGGCTTCTCACCGAGGCCTCACGTTAATGGCCACCCATACGCGCGCTCGCAGCTCAGCAAAAGAGCTCTCTGCACAGCAGACATCACTCTGGCGCTTAGAGTGCAGGCACACAGGACAGACACGGAAAGCTCATTTGAAAGCAGAATTCATTCTTTGCGGGCATTTCCCTGACAACCAAGGCTTCCTCAAGCATGGCCTCACGTTAATGGCCGCCCAAGGGTGTGCACGCCCCTCAGCAAAAGAGCGCATGGCACAGCAGACTTCACTCGGGCGCTTAGAGAGCAGGCACACAGGACAGACATGTAAAGCACATTGAAAGTTGAAATCATTCTTTGCGGGCATTTCCCTGACAACCAGGCTTCCTCAAGCATGGCCTCACGTAATTGGCCGCCCAAGGGCATGCACGCCGCTCAGCAAAAGAGCGCTCGGCACAGCAGACTTCACTCGGGCGCTCTGGGTGCAGGCACACAGGACAGACACGGAAAGCACATTGCAAGCTGAATTCCTTGCATGCGAGCACTTCTCTGACAGCCAGGCTTCCTCAGCAAGGCCTCACGTTAATGGCCACCCAAACGCACGCTCGCCGCTCAGCAAAAGAGCTCTCTGCACAGCAGACATCACTCGGGCGCTTAGAGTGCAGGCACACAGGACAGACATGGAAAAAACATTGCAAACTGAATTCTTCTTATGTGGGCAATTTCCTGACAGCCTGGCTTCCTCAGCAAGGCCTCACGTTAATGGCCACGCAAGACCGCACACGCCGCTCAGCAAAATAGCGCTCTGCACAGCAGACTTCACTCGGGCGCTTAGGGTGCAGGCAAACAGGACAGACACGGAAAGTACATTGCAAGCTGAATTCGTCGTGTGCGGGCAACTTGCTGAGAGCCCGGCTTCCTCAGCAAGGCCTCTCGTTAATGGCCACCCAAGCCCCCGCACGCTGCTCAGCAAATAGAGCTCTGGACAGCAGACTCCACTCGGGCGCTTAGGGGGCAGGCGCACAGGACAGTCACTGATATTACAATGCTGGCTGAATGTGTCATATGCGGGCATTTCCATGACAGCCAGGCTTCCTCAAGCAAGGCCTCATGTTAATGGCCACCCAAGCGTGCGTGCGCCGCTCGGCAAAAGAAAACTCTATGCAGCGGACTACACTCAGACACTCAATGTGCAGTCACACAGGACAGACACGGAAAGCACATTGCCACCTGAATTTGTTGCATGCGTGCATATTTGTGACCACCAGGCTTCCACAGCAAGGCCTCACGTTACTGGCGACCAACGCCCGTGAACGCCGCTCAACGAAAGAGCGCTCCTCACAGCAGACTTCACTCAAGCGCTTACGGTGTAGGCACAGAGGAAAGACACGGAAAGCACATGGCAAGCTGAATTCGTATGCATGCAATTTCCAGAGAGCCCGGCGTACGCAGCAAGGCCTCACATGAATGGCCACGCCAGCACGCGCACGTCACTCAGCAAAAGAGCGCTCTGCACAGCAGACTTCACTCGGGCGCTTGGAGTGCAGGCACACAGGACAGACACGGAAAGCACATTGCACGTTGAATTCGTTGTTTGCGGGCAATTTCCTGACAGCCCGGCTTCTCACCAAGGCCTCACGTTAATGGATGGCCACCCAATCGCGCGGTCGCCGCTCAGCAAAAGAGCGCTCTGCACAGCAGACATCACTCGGGCGATCAGAGTGCAGGCACACAGGAGAGACACGGAAAGCACATTGCCGGCTGAATTCGTTGCATGCGGGCATTTTCGGACAGGCTTCCTCAGCAAGGCCTCGCGTTAATGCTCACCCAATCGCGCGCTCGCCGCTCAGCTAAAGAGCGCTATGCACAGCAGACTACACTTGGGTGCTTAGTGTGTAGGCACACAGGACAGACACGGAAAGCGCATTGCAGGCTGAATTCGTCGTATGCGGGCAACTTCCTGAGAGCACGTCTTCCTCAGCAGGGCCTCACGTTAATGGCCACGCATGCCCGCGCACGCCGCTCAGCAGAAGAGCTCTCTGCAAAGCAAAGTTCACACGGGCGCATAGGGTGCAGGCACACAGGACAGACACAGAAAGGACATTGCAAGCTGAATTCGTTGTATGCGGCAATTTCCTGACAGCCCGGCTTCCCCTAGCTAGGACTCACTTTAATGGCCGCCCAAGCGTGCGCGCGCTGCTCGGCAAAAGAGAACTCTACGCAGCAGACTTCACTCTGGCGCTCAGTGTGCAGGCACACAGGACAGACACGGAAAGCACATTGCCGGCTGAATTCCTTGCATGCGAGCATTTTTCTGACAGCCAGGCTTCCTCAGCAAGGCCTCACGTTAATGGCCACCCAAGCCCGTGCACGCCGCTCAGCAAAGGAGTGCTCTGCACAGCAGACTTCACTCGAGCGCATAGGGTGCAGGCACACGACACGGACGCGGAAAGCACATTGCAAGATGAATTCTTCGTATGCAGGCAATTTCCTGAAAACACGGCTTCCTCAGCAAGGCCTCACGTTAATGGCCACGCAAGCGAGGACACGTCGCTCAGTAAAATAGCGCTCTGCACAGCAGACTTCACTCGGGCGCTTAGAGTGCAGGCACACAGGACAGACACGGAAAGCACATTGCAGGCTGAATTCCTTGCATGCGAGCATTTTCCTGAGGGCCTCGCTTCCTCAGCAAGGCCTCACGTTAATGGCCACCCAAGCGCGCACACACCGCTCAGCAAAAGAGCGCTCTGCACAGCACACTTCACTCGAGCGCTTAGACTGCAGGCACACAGGACAGACATGGGAAGCACATTGCACGTTGAATTCGTTGTTTGCGGGCAATTTCCTGACAGCCCGGCTTCTCACCAAGGCCTCACGTTAATGGATGGCCACCCAATCGCGCGGTCGCCGCTCAGCAAAAGAGCGCTCTGCACAGCAGACATCACTCGGGCGATCAGAGTGCAGGCACACAGGAGAGACACGGAAAGCACATTGCCAGCTGAATTCGTTGCATGCGGGCATTTTTCGGACAGGCTTCCTCAGCAAGGCCTCGCGTTAATGCTCACCCAATCGCGCGCTCGCCGCTCAGCTAAAGAGCGCTATGCACAGCAGACTACACTTGGGTGCTTAGTGTGTAGGCACACAGGACAGACAAGGAAAGCGCATTGCAGGCTGAATTCGTCGTATGCGGGCAACTTCCTGAGAGCACGTCTTCCTCAGCAGGGCCTCACGTTAATGGCCACGCATGCCCGCGCACGCCGCTCAGCAGAAGAGCTCTCTGCAAAGCAAAGTTCACACGGGCGCATAGGGTGCAGGCACACAGGACAGACACAGAAAGGACATTGCAAGCTGAATTCGTTGTATGCGGCAATTTCCTGACAGCCCGGCTTCCCCAAGCTAGGACTCACTTTAATGGCCGCCCAAGCGTGCGCGCGCTGCTCGGCAAAAGAGAACTCTACGCAGCAGACTTCACTCTGGCGCTCAGTGTGCAGGCACACAGGACAGACACGGAAAGCACATTGCCGGCTGAATTCCTTGCATGCGAGCATTTTTCTGACAGCCAGGCTTCCTCAGCAAGGCCTCACGTTAATGGCCACCCAAGCCCGCGCACGCCGCTCAGCAAAAGAGTGCTCTGCACAGCAGACTTCACTCGAGCGCATAGGGTGCAGGCACACGACACGGACGCGGAAAGCACATTGCAAGATGAATTCTTCGTATGCAGGCAATTTCCTGACAACACGGCTTCCTCAGCAAGGCCTCACGTTAATGGCCACGCAAGCGAGGACACGTCGCTCAGTAAAATAGCGCTCTGCACAGCAGACTTCACTCGGGCGCTTAGAGTGCAGGCACACAGGACAGACACGGAAAGCACATTGCAGGCTGAATTCCTTGCATGCGAGCATTTTCCTGAGGGCCTCGCTTCCTCAGCAAGGCCTCACGTTAATGGCCACCCAAGCGCGCGCACACCGCTCAGCAAAAGAGCGCTCTGCACAGCACACTTCACTCGAGCGCTTAGACTGCAGGCACACAGGAGAGACACGGAAAGCACATTGCCAGCTGAATTCGTTGCATGCGGGCATTTTTCGGACAGGCTTCCTCAGCAAGGCCTCGCGTTAATGCTCACCCAATCGCGCGCTCGCCGCTCAGCTAAAGAGCGCTATGCACAGCAGACTACACTTGGGTGCTTAGTGTGTAGGCACACAGGACAGACACGGAAAGCGCATTGCAGGCTGAATTCGTCGTATGCGGGCAACTTCCTGAGAGCACGTCTTCCTCAGCAGGGCCTCACGTTAATGGCCACGCATGCCCGCGCACGCCGCTCAGCAGAAGAGCTCTCTGCAAAGCAAAGTTCACACGGGCGCATAGGGTGCAGGCACACAGGACAGACACAGAAAGGACATTGCAAGCTGAATTCGTTGTATGCGGCAATTTCCTGACAGCCCGGCTTCCCCAAGCTAGGACTCACTTTAATGGCCGCCCAAGCGTGCGCGCGCTGCTCGGCAAAAGAGAACTCTACGCAGCAGACTTCACTCTGGCGCTCAGTGTGCAGGCACACAGGACAGACACGGAAAGCACATTGCCGGCTGAATTCCTTGCATGCGAGCATTTTTCTGACAGCCAGGCTTCCTCAGCAAGGCCTCACGTTAATGGCCACCCAAGCCCGCGCACGCCGCTCAGCAAAGGAGTGCTCTGCACAGCAGACTTCACTCGAGCGCATAGGGTGCAGGCACACGACACGGACGCGGAAAGCACATTGCAAGATGAATTCTTCGTATGCAGGCAATTTCCTGACAACACGGCTTCCTCAGCAAGGCCTCACGTTAATGGCCACGCAAGCGAGGACACGTCGCTCAGTAAAATAGCGCTCTGCACAGCAGACTTCACTCGGGCGCTTGGAGTGCAGGCACACAGGACAGACACGGAAAGCACATTGCACGTTGAATTCGTTGTTTGCGGGCAATTTCCTGACAGCCCGGCTTCTCACCAAGGCCTCACGTTAATGGATGGCCACCCAATCGCGCGGTCGCCGCTCAGCAAAAGAGCGCTCTGCACAGCAGACATCACTCGGGCGATCAGAGTGCAGGCACACAGGAGAGACACGGAAAGCACATTGCCAGCTGAATTCGTTGCATGCGGGCATTTTTCGGACAGGCTTCCTCAGCAAGGCCTCGCGTTAATGCTCACCCAATCGCGCGCTCGCCGCTCAGCTAAAGAGCGCTATGCACAGCAGACTACACTTGGGTGCTTAGTGTGTAGGCACACAGGACAGACAAGGAAAGCGCATTGCAGGCTGAATTCGTCGTATGCGGGCAACTTCCTGAGAGCACTTCTTCCTCAGCAGGGCCTCACGTTAATGGCCACGCATGCCCGCGCACGCCGCTCAGCAGAAGAGCTCTCTGCAAAGCAAAGTTCACACGGGCGCATAGGGTGCAGGCACACAGGACAGACACAGAAAGGACATTGCAAGCTGAATTCGTTGTATGCGGCAATTTCCTGACAGCCCGGCTTCCCCTAGCTAGGACTCACTTTAATGGCCGCCCAAGCGTGCGCGCGCTGCTCGGCAAAAGAGAACTCTACGCAGCAGACTTCACTCTGGCGCTCAGTGTGCAGGCACACAGGACAGACACGGAAAGCACATTGCCGGCTGAATTCCTTGCATGCGAGCATTTTTCTGACAGCCAGGCTTCCTCAGCAAGGCCTCACGTTAATGGCCACCCAAGCCCGTGCACTCCTCTCAGCAAAAGAGTGTTCTGCACAGCAGACTTCACTCGTGCGCTTAGGGTGCAGGCACACGACACGGACGCGGAAAGCACATTGCAAGATGAATTCTTCGTATGCAGGCAATTTCCTGAAAACACGGCTTCCTCAGCAAGGCCTCACGTTAATGGCCACGCAAGCGAGGACACGTCGCTCAGTAAAATAGCGCTCTGCACAGCAGACTTCACTCGGGCGCTTAGAGTGCAGGCACACAGGACAGACACGGAAAGCACATTGCAGGCTGAATTCCTTGCATGCGAGCATTTTCCTGAGGGCCGCGCTTCCTCAGCAAGGCCTCACGTTAATGGCCACCCAAGCGCGCACACACCGCTCAGCAAAAGAGCGCTCTGCACAGCACACTTCACTCGAGCGCTTAGACTGCAGGCACACAGGAGAGACACGGAAAGCACATTGCCAGCTGAATTCGTTGCATGCGGGCATTTTTCGGACAGGCTTCCTCAGCAAGGCCTCGCGTTAATGCTCACCCAATCGCGCGCTCGCCGCTCAGCTAAAGAGCGCTATGCACAGCAGACTACACTTGGGTGCTTAGTGTGTAGGCACACAGGACAGACACGGAAAGCGCATTGCAGGCTGAATTCGTCGTATGCGGGCAACTTCCTGAGAGCACGTCTTCCTCAGCAGGGCCTCACGTTAATGGCCACGCATGCCCGCGCACGCCGCTCAGCAGAAGAGCTCTCTGCAAAGCAAAGTTCACACGGGCGCATAGGGTGCAGGCACACAGGACAGACACAGAAAGGACATTGCAAGCTGAATTCGTTGTATGCGAGCATTTTCCTGACAGCCAGGCTTCCTCAATCTAGGACTCACTTTAATGGCCGCCCAAGCGTGCGCGCGCTGCTCGGCAAAAGAGAACTCTACGCAGCAGACTTCACTCTGGCGCTCAGTGTGCAGGCACACAGGACAGACACGGAAAGCACATTGCCGGCTGAATTCCTTGCATGCGAGCATTTTTCTGACAGCCAGGCTTCCTCAGCAAGGCCTCACGTTAATGGCCACCCAAGCCCGCGCACGCCGCTCAGCAAAAGAGTGCTCTGCACAGCAGACTTCACTCGAGCGCATAGGGTGCAGGCACACGACACGGACGCGGAAAGCACATTGCAAGATGAATTCTTCGTATGCAGGCAATTTCCTGAGAACACGGCTTCCTCAGCAAGGCCTCACGTTAATGGCCACGCAAGCGAGGACACGTCGCTCAGTAAAAGAGCGCTCTGCACAGCAGACTTCACTCGGGCGCTTGGAGTGCAGGCACACAGGACAGACACGGAAAGCACATTGCACGTTGAATTCGTTGTTTGCGGGCAATTTCCTGACAGCCCGGCTTCTCACCAAGGCCTCACGTTAATGGATGGCCACCCAATCGCGCGGTCGCCGCTCAGCAAAAGAGCGCTCTGCACAGCAGACATCACTCGGGCGATCAGAGTGCAGGCACACAGGAGAGACACGGAAAGCACATTGCCAGCTGAATTCGTTGCATGCGGGCATTTTTCGGACAGGCTTCCTCAGCAAGGCCTCGCGTTAATGCTCACCCAATCGCGGCGCTCGCCGCTCAGCTAAAGAGCGCTATGCACAGCAGACTACACTTGGGTGCTTAGTGTGTAGGCACACAGGACAGACACGGAAAGCGCATTGCAGGCTGAATTCGTCGTATGCGGGCAACTTCCTGAGAGCACGTCTTCCTCAGCAGGGCCTCACGTTAATGGCCACGCATGCCCGCGCACGCCGCTCAGCAGAAGAGCTCTCTGCAAAGCAAAGTTCACACGGGCGCATAGGGTGCAGGCACACAGGACAGACACAGAAAGGACATTGCAAGCTGAATTCGTTGTATGCGGCAATTTCCTGACAGCCCGGCTTCCCCAAGCTAGGACTCACTTTAATGGCCGCCCAAGCGTGCGCGCGCTGCTCGGCAAAAGAGAACTCTGCGCAGCAGACTTCACTCTGGCGCTCAGTGTGCAGGCACACAGGACAGACACGGAAAGCACATTGCCGGCTGAATTCCTTGCATGCGAGCATTTTTCTGACAGCCAGGCTTCCTCAGCAAGGCCTCACGTTAATGGACACCCAAGCCCGCACACGCCGCTCAGCAAAAGAGTGCTCTGCACAGCAGACTTCACTCGAGCGCATAGGGTGCAGGCACACGACACGGACGCGGAAAGCACATTGCAAGATGAATTCTTCGTATGCAGGCAATTTCCTGACAACACGGCTTCCTCAGCAAGGCCTCACGTTAATGGCCACGCAAGCGAGGACACGTCGCTCAGTAAAATAGCGCTCTGCACAGCAGACTTCACTCGGGCGCTTAGAGTGCAGGCACAGAGGACAGACACGGAAAGCACATTGCAGGCTGAATTCCTTGCATGCGAGCATTTTCCTGAGGGCCTCGCTTCCTCAGCAAGGCCTCACGTTAATGGCCACCCAAGCGCGCGCACACCGCTCAGCAAAAGAGCGCTCTGCACAGCACACTTCACTCGAGCGCTTAGACTGCTGGCACACAGGACAGACATGGGAAGCACATTGCAAGCTGAATTTGTTGTTTGCGGGCAATTTCCTGACAGCCAGCTTTCTGAGCAAGGCCTCACGTTATTGGCCACCAAAGCGCGCGCTCGCCACTCAGCAAAAGAGCACTCTGCACAGCAGACATCACTCGGCCGCTTAGAGTGCAGGCCCACAGGACTGACCCCGAAAGCACATTGCAAGCTGAATTCATTGTATGCGAGCATTTTCCTGACAGCCAGGCTTCCTCAGCAAGGCCTCACGTTAATGGCCACCCAAGCCCTTGCACGCTGCCCAGCAAGTAGAGCTCTGGACAGCAGACTCCACTCGGGCGCTTAGGGGGCAGACCCACAGGACAGTCACTGAAATTACACTGCTGGCGTGTGGGGCCACGCAAGCCCGCACACGCCGCTCAGCAAAGGAGTGCTCTGCACAGCAAAGTTCAAACGGGAGCATAGGGTGTAGACACACAGGACAGACACGGAAAGCACATTGCTGTCTGAATTCGTTGTATGTGCGCAATTTCCTGACAGCCCGGCTTCCTCAAGCTAGGGCTCACGTTAATGGCCGCCCAAGCGTGCGCTTGCCACTTGGCAAAAGAGAACTCTACGCAGCAGACTTCACTCAGGCGCTCAGTGTACAGGCACACAGGACAGACACGGAAAGCACATTGCCAGCTGAATTCGTTGTTTGCGGGCAATTTCCTAACAGCCCGGCTTCTCACCGAGGCCTCACGTTAATGGCCACCCATACGCGCGCTCGCAGCTCAGCAAAAGAGCTCTCTGCACAGCAGACATCACTCTGGCGCTTAGAGTGCAGGCACACAGGACAGACACGGAAAGCTCATTTGAAAGCAGAATTCATTCTTTGCGGGCATTTCCCTGACAACCAAGGCTTCCTCAAGCATGGCCTCACGTTAATGGCCGCCCAAGGGTGTGCACGCCCCTCAGCAAAAGAGCGCATGGCACAGCAGACTTCACTCGGGCGCTTAGAGAGCAGGCACACAGGACAGACATGTAAAGCACATTGAAAGTTGAAATCATTCTTTGCGGGCATTTCCCTGACAACCAGGCTTCCTCAAGCATGGCCTCACGTAATTGGCCGCCCAAGGGCATGCACGCCGCTCAGCAAAAGAGCGCTCGGCACAGCAGACTTCACTCGGGCGCTCTGGGTGCAGGCACACAGGACAGACACGGAAAGCACATTGCAAGCTGAATTCCTTGCATGCGAGCACTTCTCTGACAGCCAGGCTTCCTCAGCAAGGCCTCACGTTAATGGCCACCCAAACGCACGCTCGCCGCTCAGCAAAAGAGCTCTCTGCACAGCAGACATCACTCGGGCGCTTAGAGTGCAGGCACACAGGACAGACATGGAAAAAACATTGCAAACTGAATTCTTCTTATGTGGGCAATTTCCTGACAGCCTGGCTTCCTCAGCAAGGCCTCACGTTAATGGCCACGCAAGACCGCACACGCCGCTCAGCAAAATAGCGCTCTGCACAGCAGACTTCACTCGGGCGCTTAGGGTGCAGGCAAACAGGACAGACACGGAAAGTACATTGCAAGCTGAATTCGTCGTGTGCGGGCAACTTGCTGAGAGCCCGGCTTCCTCAGCAAGGCCTCTCGTTAATGGCCACCCAAGCCCCCGCACGCTGCTCAGCAAATAGAGCTCTGGACAGCAGACTCCACTCGGGCGCTTAGGGGGCAGGCGCACAGGACAGTCACTGATATTACAATGCTGGCTGAATGTGTCATATGCGGGCATTTCCATGACAGCCAGGCTTCCTCAAGCAAGGCCTCATGTTAATGGCCACCCAAGCGTGCGTGCGCCGCTCGGCAAAAGAAAACTCTATGCAGCGGACTACACTCAGACACTCAATGTGCAGTCACACAGGACAGACACGGAAAGCACATTGCCACCTGAATTTGTTGCATGCGTGCATATTTGTGACCACCAGGCTTCCACAGCAAGGCCTCACGTTACTGGCGACCAACGCCCGTGAACGCCGCTCAACGAAAGAGCGCTCCTCACAGCAGACTTCACTCAA
Source organism: Manis javanica (assembly GCF_040802235.1). Taxonomy (NCBI): domain Eukaryota; kingdom Metazoa; phylum Chordata; class Mammalia; order Pholidota; family Manidae; genus Manis; species Manis javanica. The sequence goes on along the minus strand of NC_133168.1, from coordinate 29,980,591 downwards.
GCGCTTACGGTGTAGGCACAGAGGAAAGACACGGAAAGCACATGGCAAGCTGAATTCGTATGCATGCAATTTCCAGAGAGCCCGGCGTACGCAGCAAGGCCTCACATGAATGGCCACGCCAGCACGCGCACGTCACTCAGCAAAAGAGCGCTCTGCACAGCAGACTTCACTCGGGCGCTTGGAGTGCAGGCACACAGGACAGACACGGAAAGCACATTGCACGTTGAATTCGTTGTTTGCGGGCAATTTCCTGACAGCCCGGCTTCTCACCAAGGCCTCACGTTAATGGATGGCCACCCAATCGCGCGGTCGCCGCTCAGCAAAAGAGCGCTCTGCACAGCAGACATCACTCGGGCGATCAGAGTGCAGGCACACAGGAGAGACACGGAAAGCACATTGCCGGCTGAATTCGTTGCATGCGGGCATTTTTCGGACAGGCTTCCTCAGCAAGGCCTCGCGTTAATGCTCACCCAATCGCGCGCTCGCCGCTCAGCTAAAGAGCGCTATGCACAGCAGACTACACTTGGGTGCTTAGTGTGTAGGCACACAGGACAGACACGGAAAGCGCATTGCAGGCTGAATTCGTCGTATGCGGGCAACTTCCTGAGAGCACGTCTTCCTCAGCAGGGCCTCACGTTAATGGCCACGCATGCCCGCGCACGCCGCTCAGCAGAAGAGCTCTCTGCAAAGCAAAGTTCACACGGGCGCATAGGGTGCAGGCACACAGGACAGACACAGAAAGGACATTGCAAGCTGAATTCGTTGTATGCGGCAATTTCCTGACAGCCCGGCTTCCCCTAGCTAGGACTCACTTTAATGGCCGCCCAAGCGTGCGCGCGCTGCTCGGCAAAAGAGAACTCTACGCAGCAGACTTCACTCTGGCGCTCAGTGTGCAGGCACACAGGACAGACACGGAAAGCACATTGCCGGCTGAATTCCTTGCATGCGAGCATTTTTCTGACAGCCAGGCTTCCTCAGCAAGGCCTCACGTTAATGGCCACCCAAGCCCGTGCACGCCGCTCAGCAAAGGAGTGCTCTGCACAGCAGACTTCACTCGAGCGCATAGGGTGCAGGCACACGACACGGACGCGGAAAGCACATTGCAAGATGAATTCTTCGTATGCAGGCAATTTCCTGACAACACGGCTTCCTCAGCAAGGCCTCACGTTAATGGCCACGCAAGCGAGGACACGTCGCTCAGTAAAATAGCGCTCTGCACAGCAGACTTCACTCGGGCGCTTAGAGTGCAGGCACACAGGACAGACACGGAAAGCACATTGCAGGCTGAATTCCTTGCATGCGAGCATTTTCCTGAGGGCCTCGCTTCCTCAGCAAGGCCTCACGTTAATGGCCACCCAAGCGCGCACACACCGCTCAGCAAAAGAGCGCTCTGCACAGCACACTTCACTCGAGCGCTTAGACTGCAGGCACACAGGACAGACATGGGAAGCACATTGCACGTTGAATTCGTTGTTTGCGGGCAATTTCCTGACAGCCCGGCTTCTCACCAAGGCCTCACGTTAATGGATGGCCACCCAATCGCGCGGTCGCCGCTCAGCAAAAGAGCGCTCTGCACAGCAGACATCACTCGGGCGATCAGAGTGCAGGCACACAGGAGAGACACGGAAAGCACATTGCCAGCTGAATTCGTTGCATGCGGGCATTTTTCGGACAGGCTTCCTCAGCAAGGCCTCGCGTTAATGCTCACCCAATCGCGCGCTCGCCGCTCAGCTAAAGAGCGCTATGCACAGCAGACTACACTTGGGTGCTTAGTGTGTAGGCACACAGGACAGACACGGAAAGCGCATTGCAGGCTGAATTCGTCGTATGCGGGCAACTTCCTGAGAGCACGTCTTCCTCAGCAGGGCCTCACGTTAATGGCCACGCATGCCCGCGCACGCCGCTCAGCAGAAGAGCTCTCTGCAAAGCAAAGTTCACACGGGCGCATAGGGTGCAGGCACACAGGACAGACACAGAAAGGACATTGCAAGCTGAATTCGTTGTATGCGGCAATTTCCTGACAGCCCGGCTTCCCCTAGCTAGGACTCACTTTAATGGCCGCCCAAGCGTGCGCGCGCTGCTCGGCAAAAGAGAACTCTACGCAGCAGACTTCACTCTGGCGCTCAGTGTGCAGGCACACAGGACAGACACGGAAAGCACATTGCCGGCTGAATTCCTTGCATGCGAGCATTTTTCTGACAGCCAGGCTTCCTCAGCAAGGCCTCACGTTAATGGCCACCCAAGCCCATGCACGCCGCTCAGCAAAGGAGTGCTCTGCACAGCAGACTTCACTCGAGCGCATAGGGTGCAGGCACACGACACGGACGCGGAAAGCACATTGCAAGATGAATTCTTCGTATGCAGGCAATTTCCTGAAAACACGGCTTCCTCAGCAAGGCCTCACGTTAATGGCCACGCAAGCGAGGACACGCCGCTCAGTAAAATAGCGCTCTGCACAGCAGACTTCACTCGGGCGCTTAGAGTGCAGGCACACAGGACAGACACGGAAAGCACATTGCAGGCTGAATTCCTTGCATGCGAGCATTTTCCTGAGGGCCGCGCTTCCTCAGCAAGGCCTCACGTTAATGGCCACCCAAGCGCGCACACACCGCTCAGCAAAAGAGCGCTCTGCACAGCACACTTCACTCGAGCGCTTAGACTGCAGGCACACAGGAGAGACACGGAAAGCACATTGCCAGCTGAATTCGTTGCATGCGGGCATTTTTCGGACAGGCTTCCTCAGCAAGGCCTCGCGTTAATGCTCACCCAATCGCGCGCTCGCCGCTCAGCTAAAGAGCGCTATGCACAGCAGACTACACTTGGGTGCTTAGTGTGTAGGCACACAGGACAGACACGGAAAGCGCATTGCAGGCTGAATTCGTCGTATGCGGGCAACTTCCTGAGAGCACGTCTTCCTCAGCAGGGCCTCACGTTAATGGCCACGCATGCCCGCGCACGCCGCTCAGCAGAAGAGCTCTCTGCAAAGCAAAGTTCACACGGGCGCATAGGGTGCAGGCACACAGGACAGACACAGAAAGGACATTGCAAGCTGAATTCGTTGTATGCGGCAATTTCCTGACAGCCCGGCTTCCCCAAGCTAGGACTCACTTTAATGGCCGCCCAAGCGTGCGCGCGCTGCTCGGCAAAAGAGAACTCTACGCAGCAGACTTCACTCTGGCGCTCAGTGTGCAGGCACACAGGACAGACACGGAAAGCACATTGCCGGCTGAATTCCTTGCATGCGAGCATTTTTCTGACAGCCAGGCTTCCTCAGCAAGGCCTCACGTTAATGGCCACCCAAGCCCGCGCACGCCGCTCAGCAAAAGAGTGCTCTGCACAGCAGACTTCACTCGAGCGCATAGGGTGCAGGCACACGACACGGACGCGGAAAGCACATTGCAAGATGAATTCTTCGTATGCAGGCAATTTCCTGACAACACGGCTTCCTCAGCAAGGCCTCACGTTAATGGCCACGCAAGCGAGGACACGTCGCTCAGTAAAATAGCGCTCTGCACAGCAGACTTCACTCGGGCGCTTAGAGTGCAGGCACACAGGACAGACACGGAAAGCACATAGCAGGCTGAATTCCTTGCATGCGAGCATTTTCCTGAGGGCCTCGCTTCCTCAGCAAGGCCTCACGTTAATGGCCACCCAAGCGCGCGCACACCGCTCAGCAAAAGAGCGCTCTGCACAGCACACTTCACTCGAGCGCTTAGACTGCAGGCACACAGGACAGACATGGGAAGCACATTGCAAGCTGAATTTGTTGTTTGCGGGCAATTTCCTGACAGCCAGCTTTCTGAGCAAGGCCTCACGTTATTGGCCACCAAAGCGCGCGCTCGCCACTCAGCAAAAGAGCGCTCTGCACAGCAGACATCACTCGGCCGCTTAGAGTGCAGGCCCACAGGACTGACCCCGAAAGCACATTGCAAGCTGAATTCATTGTATGCGAGCATTTTCCTGACAGCCAGGCTTCCTCAGCAAGGCCTCACGTTAATGGCCACCCAAGCCCTTGCACGCTGCCCAGCAAGTAGAGCTCTGGACAGCAGACTCCACTCGGGCGCTTAGGGGGCAGACCCACAGGACAGTCACTGAAATTACACTGCTGGCGTGTGGGGCCACGCAAGCCCGCACACGCCGCTCAGCAAAGGAGTGCTCTGCACAGCAAAGTTCAAACGGGAGCATAGGGTGTAGACACACAGGACAGACACGGAAAGCACATTGCTGTCTGAATTCGTTGTATGTGCGCAATTTCCTGACAGCCCGGCTTCCTCAAGCTAGGGCTCACGTTAATGGCCGCCCAAGCGTGCGCTTGCCACTTGGCAAAAGAGAACTCTACGCAGCAGACTTCACTCAGGCGCTCAGTGTACAGGCACACAGGACAGACACGGAAAGCACATTGCCAGCTGAATTCGTTGTTTGCGGGCAATTTCCTAACAGCCCGGCTTCTCACCGAGGCCTCACGTTAATGGCCACCCATACGCGCGCTCGCAGCTCAGCAAAAGAGCTCTCTGCACAGCAGACATCACTCTGGCGCTTAGAGTGCAGGCACACAGGACAGACACGGAAAGCTCATTTGAAAGCAGAATTCATTCTTTGCGGGCATTTCCCTGACAACCAAGGCTTCCTCAAGCATGGCCTCACGTTAATGGCCGCCCAAGGGTGTGCACGCCCCTCAGCAAAAGAGCGTATGGCACAGCAGACTTCACTCGGGCGCTTAGAGAGCAGGCACACAGGACAGACATGTAAAGCACATTGAAAGTTGAAATCATTCTTTGCGGGCATTTCCCTGACAACCAGGCTTCCTCAAGCATGGCCTCACGTAATTGGCCGCCCAAGGGCATGCACGCCGCTCAGCAAAAGAGCGCTCGGCACAGCAGACTTCACTCGGGCGCTCTGGGTGCAGGCACACAGGACAGACACGGAAAGCACATTGCAAGCTGAATTCCTTGCATGCGAGCACTTCTCTGACAGCCAGGCTTCCTCAGCAAGGCCTCACGTTAATGGCCACCCAAACGCACGCTCGCCGCTCAGCAAAAGAGCTCTCTGCACAGCAGACATCACTCGGGCGCTTAGAGTGCAGGCACACAGGACAGACATGGAAAAAACATTGCAAACTGAATTCTTCTTATGTGGGCAATTTCCTGACAGCCTGGCTTCCTCAGCAAGGCCTCACGTTAATGGCCACGCAAGACCGCACACGCCGCTCAGCAAAATAGCGCTCTGCACAGCAGACTTCACTCGGGCGCTTAGGGTGCAGGCAAACAGGACAGACACGGAAAGTACATTGCAAGCTGAATTCGTCGTGTGCGGGCAACTTGCTGAGAGCCCGGCTTCCTCAGCAAGGCCTCTCGTTAATGGCCACCCAAGCCCCCGCACGCTGCTCAGCAAATAGAGCTCTGGACAGCAGACTCCACTCGGGCGCTTAGGGGGCAGGCGCACAGGACAGTCACTGATATTACAATGCTGGCTGAATGTGTCATATGCGGGCATTTCCATGACAGCCAGGCTTCCTCAAGCAAGGCCTCATGTTAATGGCCACCCAAGCGTGCGTGCGCCGCTCGGCAAAAGAAAACTCTATGCAGCGGACTACACTCAGACACTCAATGTGCAGTCACACAGGACAGACACGGAAAGCACATTGCCACCTGAATTTGTTGCATGCGTGCATATTTGTGACCACCAGGCTTCCACAGCAAGGCCTCACGTTACTGGCGACCAACGCCCGTGAACGCCGCTCAACGAAAGAGCGCTCCTCACAGCAGACTTCACTCAAGCGCTTACGGTGTAGGCACAGAGGAAAGACACGGAAAGCACATGGCAAGCTGAATTCGTATGCATGCAATTTCCAGAGAGCCCGGCGTACGCAGCAAGGCCTCACATGAATGGCCACGCCAGCACGCGCACGTCACTCAGCAAAAGAGCGCTCTGCACAGCAGACTTCACTCGGGCGCTTGGAGTGCAGGCACACAGGACAGACACGGAAAGCACATTGCACGTTGAATTCGTTGTTTGCGGGCAATTTCCTGACAGCCCGGCTTCTCACCAAGGCCTCACGTTAATGGATGGCCACCCAATCGCGCGGTCGCCGCTCAGCAAAAGAGCGCTCTGCACAGCAGACATCACTCGGGCGATCAGAGTGCAGGCACACAGGAGAGACACGGAAAGCACATTGCCGGCTGAATTCGTTGCATGCGGGCATTTTTCGGACAGGCTTCCTCAGCAAGGCCTCGCGTTAATGCTCACCCAATCGCGCGCTCGCCGCTCAGCTAAAGAGCGCTATGCACAGCAGACTACACTTGGGTGCTTAGTGTGTAGGCACACAGGACAGACACGGAAAGCGCATTGCAGGCTGAATTCGTCGTATGCGGGCAACTTCCTGAGAGCACGTCTTCCTCAGCAGGGCCTCACGTTAATGGCCACGCATGCCCGCGCACGCCGCTCAGCAGAAGAGCTCTCTGCAAAGCAAAGTTCACACGGGCGCATAGGGTGCAGGCACACAGGACAGACACAGAAAGGACATTGCAAGCTGAATTCGTTGTATGCGGCAATTTCCTGACAGCCCGGCTTCCCCTAGCTAGGACTCACTTTAATGGCCGCCCAAGCGTGCGCGCGCTGCTCGGCAAAAGAGAACTCTACGCAGCAGACTTCACTCTGGCGCTCAGTGTGCAGGCACACAGGACAGACACGGAAAGCACATTGCCGGCTGAATTCCTTGCATGCGAGCATTTTTCTGACAGCCAGGCTTCCTCAGCAAGGCCTCACGTTAATGGCCACCCAAGCCCGCGCACGCCGCTCAGCAAAGGAGTGCTCTGCACAGCAGACTTCACTCGAGCGCATAGGGTGCAGGCACACGACACGGACGCGGAAAGCACATTGCAAGATGAATTCTTCGTATGCAGGCAATTTCCTGAAAACACGGCTTCCTCAGCAAGGCCTCACGTTAATGGCCACGCAAGCGAGGACACGTCGCTCAGTAAAATAGCGCTCTGCACAGCAGACTTCACTCGGGCGCTTAGAGTGCAGGCACACAGGACAGACACGGAAAGCACATTGCAGGCTGAATTCCTTGCATGCGAGCATTTTCCTGAGGGCCTCGCTTCCTCAGCAAGGCCTCACGTTAATGGCCACCCAAGCGCGCACACACCGCTCAGCAAAAGAGCGCTCTGCACAGCACACTTCACTCGAGCGCTTAGACTGCAGGCACACAGGACAGACATGGGAAGCACATTGCACGTTGAATTCGTTGTTTGCGGGCAATTTCCTGACAGCCCAGCTTCTCACCAAGGCCTCACGTTAATGGATGGCCACCCAATCGCGCGGTCGCCGCTCAGCAAAAGAGCGCTCTGCACAGCAGACATCACTCGGGCGATCAGAGTGCAGGCACACAGGAGAGACACGGAAAGCACATTGCCAGCTGAATTCGTTGCATGCGGGCATTTTTCGGACAGCCCGGCTTCCTCAAGCAAGGCCTCGCGTTAATGCTCACCCAATCGCGCGCGCGCCGCTCAGCTAAAGAGAACTATGCACAGCAGACTTCACTCTGGCGCTTAGTGTGCAGGCACACAGGACAGACACGGAAAGCACATTGCAGGCTGAATTCGTCGTATGCGGGCAACTTCCTGAGAGCCAGGCTTCCTCAGCAAGGCCTCACGTTAATGGCCACCCAAGCCCGCGCACGCCGCTCAGCAAAAGAGTGCTCTGCACAGCAGACTTCACTCGGGCGCATAGGGTGCAGGCACACAGGACAGACACAGAAAGGACATTGCAAGCTGAATTCGTCGTATGCAGGCAATTTCCTGACAGCCCGGCTTCCTCAAGCAAGGCCTCACGTTAATGGCCACCCAAGCGTGCGCTGCGTCGCTCGGCAAAAGAGAACTCTACGCAGCAGACTTCACTCTGGCGCTCAGTGTGCAGGCACACAGGACAGACACGGAAAGCACATTGCCGGCTGAATTCCTTGCATGCGAGCATTTTTCTGACAGCCAGGCTTCCTCAGCAAGGCCTCACGTTAATGGCCACCCAAGCCCGCGCACGCCGCTCAGCAAAAGAGCGCTCTGCACAGCAGACTTCACTCGAGCGCTTAGGGTGCAGGCACACAGGACAGACGCGGAAAGCACATTGCAAGCTGAATTCTTCGTATGCAGGCAATTTCCTGAAAGCACGGCTTCCTCAGCAAGGCCTCACGTTATTGGCCACCAAAGCGCGCGCTCGCCACTCAGCAAAAGAGCGCTCTTCACAGCAGACATCACTCGGCCGCTTAGAGTGCAGGCCCACAGGACTGACCCCGAAAGCACATTGCAAGCTGAATTCCTTGCATGCGAGCATTTTCCTGAGGGCCTCGCTTCCTCAGCAAGGCCTCACGTTAATGGCCACCCAAGCGCGCACACACCGCTCAGCAAAAGAGCGCTCTGCACAGCACACTTCACTCGAGCGCTTAGACTGCAGGCACACAGGAGAGACACGGAAAGCACATTGCCAGCTGAATTCGTTGCATGCGGGCATTTTTCGGACAGGCTTCCTCAGCAAGGCCTCGCGTTAATGCTCACCCAATCGCGCGCTCGCCGCTCAGCTAAAGAGCGCTATGCACAGCAGACTACACTTGGGTGCTTAGTGTGTAGGCACACAGGACAGACACGGAAAGCGCATTGCAGGCTGAATTCGTCGTATGCGGGCAACTTCCTGAGAGCACGTCTTCCTCAGCAGGGCCTCACGTTAATGGCCACGCATGCCCGCGCACGCCGCTCAGCAGAAGAGCTCTCTGCAAAGCAAAGTTCACACGGGCGCATAGGGTGCAGGCACACAGGACAGACACAGAAAGGACATTGCAAGCTGAATTCGTTGTATGCGGCAATTTCCTGACAGCCCGGCTTCCCCAAGCTAGGACTCACTTTAATGGCCGCCCAAGCGTGCGCGCGCTGCTCGGCAAAAGAGAACTCTACGCAGCAGACTTCACTCTGGCGCTCAGTGTGCAGGCACACAGGACAGACACGGAAAGCACATTGCCGGCTGAATTCCTTGCATGCGAGCATTTTTCTGACAGCCAGGCTTCCTCAGCAAGGCCTCACGTTAATGGCCACCCAAGCCCGCGCACGCCGCTCAGCAAAAGAGTGCTCTGCACAGCAGACTTCACTCGAGCGCATAGGGTGCAGGCACACGACACGGACGCGGAAAGCACATTGCAAGATGAATTCTTCGTATGCAGGCAATTTCCTGACAACACGGCTTCCTCAGCAAGGCCTCACGTTAATGGCCACGCAAGCGAGGACACGTCGCTCAGTAAAATAGCGCTCTGCACAGCAGACTTCACTCGGGCGCTTAGAGTGCAGGCACACAGGACAGACACGGAAAGCACATAGCAGGCTGAATTCCTTGCATGCGAGCATTTTCCTGAGGGCCTCGCTTCCTCAGCAAGGCCTCACGTTAATGGCCACCCAAGCGCGCGCACACCGCTCAGCAAAAGAGCGCTCTGCACAGCACACTTCACTCGAGCGCTTAGACTGCAGGCACACAGGACAGACATGGGAAGCACATTGCAAGCTGAATTTGTTGTTTGCGGGCAATTTCCTGACAGCCAGCTTTCTGAGCAAGGCCTCACGTTATTGGCCACCAAAGCGCGCGCTCGCCACTCAGCAAAAGAGCGCTCTGCACAGCAGACATCACTCGGCCGCTTAGAGTGCAGGCCCACAGGACTGACCCCGAAAGCACATTGCAAGCTGAATTCATTGTATGCGAGCATTTTCCTGACAGCCAGGCTTCCTCAGCAAGGCCTCACGTTAATGGCCACCCAAGCCCTTGCACGCTGCCCAGCAAGTAGAGCTCTGGACAGCAGACTCCACTCGGGCGCTTAGGGGGCAGACCCACAGGACAGTCACTGAAATTACACTGCTGGCGTGTGGGGCCACGCAAGCCCGCACACGCCGCTCAGCAAAGGAGTGCTCTGCACAGCAAAGTTCAAACGGGAGCATAGGGTGTAGACACACAGGACAGACACGGAAAGCACATTGCTGTCTGAATTCGTTGTATGTGCGCAATTTCCTGACAGCCCGGCTTCCTCAAGCTAGGGCTCACGTTAATGGCCGCCCAAGCGTGCGCTTGCCACTTGGCAAAAGAGAACTCTACGCAGCAGACTTCACTCAGGCGCTCAGTGTACAGGCACACAGGACAGACACGGAAAGCACATTGCCAGCTGAATTCGTTGTTTGCGGGCAATTTCCTAACAGCCCGGCTTCTCACCGAGGCCTCACGTTAATGGCCACCCATACGCGCGCTCGCAGCTCAGCAAAAGAGCTCTCTGCACAGCAGACATCACTCTGGCGCTTAGAGTGCAGGCACACAGGACAGACACGGAAAGCTCATTTGAAAGCAGAATTCATTCTTTGCGGGCATTTCCCTGACAACCAAGGCTTCCTCAAGCATGGCCTCACGTTAATGGCCGCCCAAGGGTGTGCACGCCCCTCAGCAAAAGAGCGCATGGCACAGCAGACTTCACTCGGGCGCTTAGAGAGCAGGCACACAGGACAGACATGTAAAGCACATTGAAAGTTGAAATCATTCTTTGCGGGCATTTCCCTGACAACCAGGCTTCCTCAAGCATGGCCTCACGTAATTGGCCGCCCAAGGGCATGCACGCCGCTCAGCAAAAGAGCGCTCGGCACAGCAGACTTCACTCGGGCGCTCTGGGTGCAGGCACACAGGACAGACACGGAAAGCACATTGCAAGCTGAATTCCTTGCATGCGAGCACTTCTCTGACAGCCAGGCTTCCTCAGCAAGGCCTCACGTTAATGGCCACCCAAACGCACGCTCGCCGCTCAGCAAAAGAGCTCTCTGCACAGCAGACATCACTCGGGCGCTTAGAGTGCAGGCACACAGGACAGACATGGAAAAAACATTGCAAACTGAATTCTTCTTATGTGGGCAATTTCCTGACAGCCTGGCTTCCTCAGCAAGGCCTCACGTTAATGGCCACGCAAGACTGCACACGCCGCTCAGCAAAATAGCGCTCTGCACAGCAGACTTCACTCGGGCGCTTAGGGTGCAGGCAAACAGGACAGACACGGAAAGTACATTGCAAGCTGAATTCGTCGTGTGCGGGCAACTTGCTGAGAGCCCGGCTTCCTCAGCAAGGCCTCTCGTTAATGGCCACCCAAGCCCCCGCACGCTGCTCAGCAAATAGAGCTCTGGACAGCAGACTCCACTCGGGCGCTTAGGGGGCAGGCGCACAGGACAGTCACTGATATTACAATGCTGGCTGAATGTGTCATATGCGGGCATTTCCATGACAGCCAGGCTTCCTCAAGCAAGGCCTCATGTTAATGGCCACCCAAGCGTGCGTGCGCCGCTCGGCAAAAGAAAACTCTATGCAGCGGACTACACTCAGACACTCAATGTGCAGTCACACAGGACAGACACGGAAAGCACATTGCCACCTGAATTTGTTGCATGCGTGCATATTTGTGACCACCAGGCTTCCACAGCAAGGCCTCACGTTACTGGCGACCAACGCCCGTGAACGCCGCTCAACGAAAGAGCGCTCCTCACAGCAGACTTCACTCAAGCGCTTACGGTGTAGGCACAGAGGAAAGACACGGAAAGCACATGGCAAGCTGAATTCGTATGCATGCAATTTCCAGAGAGCCCGGCGTACGCAGCAAGGCCTCACATGAATGGCCACGCCAGCACGCGCACGTCACTCAGCAAAAGAGCGCTCTGCACAGCAGACTTCACTCGGGCGCTTGGAGTGCAGGCACACAGGACAGACACGGAAAGCACATTGCACGTTGAATTCGTTGTTTGCGGGCAATTTCCTGACAGCCCGGCTTCTCACCAAGGCCTCACGTTAATGGATGGCCACCCAATCGCGCGGTCGCCGCTCAGCAAAAGAGCGCTCTGCACAGCAGACATCACTCGGGCGATCAGAGTGCAGGCACACAGGAGAGACACGGAAAGCACATTGCCGGCTGAATTCGTTGCATGCGGGCATTTTTCGGACAGGCTTCCTCAGCAAGGCCTCGCGTTAATGCTCACCCAATCGCGCGCTCGCCGCTCAGCTAAAGAGCGCTATGCACAGCAGACTACACTTGGGTGCTTAGTGTGTAGGCACACAGGACAGACACGGAAAGCGCATTGCAGGCTGAATTCGTCGTATGCGGGCAACTTCCTGAGAGCACGTCTTCCTCAGCAGGGCCTCACGTTAATGGCCACGCATGCCCGCGCACGCCGCTCAGCAGAAGAGCTCTCTGCAAAGCAAAGTTCACACGGGCGCATAGGGTGCAGGCACACAGGACAGACACAGAAAGGACATTGCAAGCTGAATTCGTTGTATGCGGCAATTTCCTGACAGCCCGGCTTCCCCTAGCTACGACTCACTTTAATGGCCGCCCAAGCGTGCGCGCGCTGCTCGGCAAAAGAGAACTCTACGCAGCAGACTTCACTCTGGCGCTCAGTGTGCAGGCACACAGGACAGACACGGAAAGCACATTGCCGGCTGAATTCCTTGCATGCGAGCATTTTTCTGACAGCCAGGCTTCCTCAGCAAGGCCTCACGTTAATGGCCACCCAAGCCCGTGCACGCCGCTCAGCAAAGGAGTGCTCTGCACAGCAGACTTCACTCGAGCGCATAGGGTGCAGGCACACGACACGGACGCGGAAAGCACATTGCAAGATGAATTCTTCGTATGCAGGCAATTTCCTGACAACACGGCTTCCTCAGCAAGGCCTCACGTTAATGGCCACGCAAGCGAGGACACGTCGCTCAGTAAAATAGCGCTCTGCACAGCAGACTTCACTCGGGCGCTTAGAGTGCAGGCACACAGGACAGACACGGAAAGCACATTGCAGGCTGAATTCGTTGCATGCGGGCATTTTCCTGACAGCCTCGCTTCCTCAGCAAGGCCTCACGTTAATTGGCCACCCAATCGCGCACACTGCCGCTCAGCAAAAGAGCGCTCTGCACAGCAGACTTCACTCGGGCGCTTAGACTGCAGGCACACAGGACAGACACGGAAAGCACATTGCACGTTGAATTCGTTGTTTGCGGGCAAGGCTTCCTGACAGCCCGGCTTCTCATGCAAGGCCTCACGTTAATGGATGGCCACCCAATCGCGCGCACGCCGCTCAGCAGAAGAGCTCTCTGCAAAGCAAAGTTCACACGGGCGCATCAGGGTGCAGGCACACAGGACAGACACAGAAAGGACATTGCAAGCTGAATTCGTTGTATGCGGCAATTTCCTGACAGCCCGGCTTCCCCAAGCTAGGACTCACTTTAATGGCCGCCCAAGCGTGCGCGCGCTGCTCGGCAAAAGAGAACTCTACGCAGCAGACTTCACTCTGGCGCTCAGTGTGCAGGCACACAGGACAGACACGGAAAGCACATTGCCGGCTGAATTCCTTGCATGCGAGCATTTTTCTGACAGCCAGGCTTCCTCAGCAAGGCCTCACGTTAATGGCCACCCAAGCCCGCGCACGCCGCTCAGCAAAAGAGTGCTCTGCACAGCAGACTTCACTCGAGCGCATAGGGTGCAGGCACACGACACGGACGCGGAAAGCACATTGCAAGATGAATTCTTCGTATGCAGGCAATTTCCTGACAACACGGCTTCCTCAGCAAGGCCTCACGTTAATGGCCACGCAAGCGAGGACACGTCGCTCAGTAAAATAGCGCTCTGCACAGCAGACTTCACTCGGGCGCTTAGAGTGCAGGCACACAGGACAGACACGGAAAGCACATAGCAGGCTGAATTCCTTGCATGCGAGCATTTTCCTGAGGGCCTCGCTTCCTCAGCAAGGCCTCACGTTAATGGCCACCCAAGCGCGCGCACACCGCTCAGCAAAAGAGCGCTCTGCACAGCACACTTCACTCGAGCGCTTAGACTGCAGGCACACAGGACAGACATGGGAAGCACATTGCAAGCTGAATTTGTTGTTTGCGGGCAATTTCCTGACAGCCAGCTTTCTGAGCAAGGCCTCACGTTATTGGCCACCAAAGCGCGCGCTCGCCACTCAGCAAAAGAGCGCTCTTCACAGCAGACATCACTCGGCCGCTTAGAGTGCAGGCCCACAGGACTGACCCCGAAAGCACATTGCAAGCTGAATTCATTGTATGCGAGCATTTTCCTGACAGCCAGGCTTCCTCAGCAAGGCCTCACGTTAATGGCCACCCAAGCCCTTGCACGCTGCCCAGCAAGTAGAGCTCTGGACAGCAGACTCCACTCGGGCGCTTAGGGGGCAGACCCACAGGACAGTCACTGAAATTACACTGCTGGCGTGTGGGGCCACGCAAGCCCGCACACGCCGCTCAGCAAAGGAGTGCTCTGCACAGCAAAGTTCAAACGGGAGCATAGGGTGTAGACACACAGGACAGACACGGAAAGCACATTGCTGTCTGAATTCGTTGTATGTGCGCAATTTCCTGACAGCCCGGCTTCCTCAAGCTAGGGCTCACGTTAATGGCCGCCCAAGCGTGCGCTTGCCACTTGGCAAAAGAGAACTCTACGCAGCAGACTTCACTCAGGCGCTCAGTGTACAGGCACACAGGACAGACACGGAAAGCACATTGCCAGCTGAATTCGTTGTTTGCGGGCAATTTCCTAACAGCCCGGCTTCTCACCGAGGCCTCACGTTAATGGCCACCCATACGCGCGCTCGCAGCTCAGCAAAAGAGCTCTCTGCACAGCAGACATCACTCTGGCGCTTAGAGTGCAGGCACACATGACAGACACGGAAAGCTCATTTGAAAGCAGAATTCATTCTTTGCGGGCATTTCCCTGACAACCAAGGCTTCCTCAAGCATGGCCTCACGTTAATGGCCGCCCAAGGGTGTGCACGCCCCTCAGCAAAAGAGCGCATGGCACAGCAGACTTCACTCGGGCGCTTAGAGAGCAGGCACACAGGACAGACATGTAAAGCACATTGAAAGTTGAAATCATTCTTTGCGGGCATTTCCCTGACAACCAGGCTTCCTCAAGCATGGCCTCACGTAATTGGCCGCCCAAGGGCATGCACGCCGCTCAGCAAAAGAGCGCTCGGCACAGCAGACTTCACTCGGGCGCTCTGGGTGCAGGCACACAGGACAGACACGGAAAGCACATTGCAAGCTGAATTCCTTGCATGCGAGCACTTCTCTGACAGCCAGGCTTCCTCAGCAAGGCCTCACGTTAATGGCCACCCAAACGCACGCTCGCCGCTCAGCAAAAGAGCTCTCTGCACAGCAGACATCACTCGGGCGCTTAGAGTGCAGGCACACAGGACAGACATGGAAAAAACATTGCAAACTGAATTCTTCTTATGTGGGCAATTTCCTGACAGCCTGGCTTCCTCAGCAAGGCCTCACGTTAATGGCCACGCAAGACCGCACACGCCGCTCAGCAAAATAGCGCTCTGCACAGCAGACTTCACTCGGGCGCTTAGGGTGCAGGCAAACAGGACAGACACGGAAAGTACATTGCAAGCTGAATTCGTCGTGTGCGGGCAACTTGCTGAGAGCCCGGCTTCCTCAGCAAGGCCTCTCGTTAATGGCCACCCAAGCCCCCGCACGCTGCTCAGCAAATAGAGCTCTGGACAGCAGACTCCACTCGGGCGCTTAGGGGGCAGGCGCACAGGACAGTCACTGATATTACAATGCTGGCTGAATGTGTCATATGCGGGCATTTCCATGACAGCCAGGCTTCCTCAAGCAAGGCCTCATGTTAATGGCCACCCAAGCGTGCGTGCGCCGCTCGGCAAAAGAAAACTCTATGCAGCGGACTACACTCAGACACTCAATGTGCAGTCACACAGGACAGACACGGAAAGCACATTGCCACCTGAATTTGTTGCATGCGTGCATATTTGTGACCACCAGGCTTCCACAGCAAGGCCTCACGTTACTGGCGACCAACGCCCGTGAACGCCGCTCAACGAAAGAGCGCTCCTCACAGAAGACTTCACTCAAGCGCTTACGGTGTAGGCACAGAGGAAAGACACGGAAAGCACATGGCAAGCTGAATTCGTATGCATGCAATTTCCAGAGAGCCCGGCGTACGCAGCAAGGCCTCACATGAATGGCCACGCCAGCACGCGCACGTCACTCAGCAAAAGAGCGCTCTGCACAGCAGACTTCACTCGGGCGCTTGGAGTGCAGGCACACAGGACAGACACGGAAAGCACATTGCACGTTGAATTCGTTGTTTGCGGGCAATTTCCTGACAGCCCGGCTTCTCACCAAGGCCTCACGTTAATGGATGGCCACCCAATCGCGCGGTCGCCGCTCAGCAAAAGAGCGCTCTGCACAGCAGACATCACTCGGGCGATCAGAGTGCAGGCACACAGGAGAGACACGGAAAGCACATTGCCGGCTGAATTCGTTGCATGCGGGCATTTTCGGACAGGCTTCCTCAGCAAGGCCTCGCGTTAATGCTCACCCAATCGCGCGCTCGCCGCTCAGCTAAAGAGCGCTATGCACAGCAGACTACACTTGGGTGCTTAGTGTGTAGGCACACAGGACAGACACGGAAAGCGCATTGCAGGCTGAATTCGTCGTATGCGGGCAACTTCCTGAGAGCACGTCTTCCTCAGCAGGGCCTCACGTTAATGGCCACGCATGCCCGCGCACGCCGCTCAGCAGAAGAGCTCTCTGCAAAGCAAAGTTCACACGGGCGCATAGGGTGCAGGCACACAGGACAGACACAGAAAGGACATTGCAAGCTGAATTCGTTGTATGCGGCAATTTCCTGACAGCCCGGCTTCCCCTAGCTACGACTCACTTTAATGGCCGCCCAAGCGTGCGCGCGCTGCTCGGCAAAAGAGAACTCTACGCAGCAGACTTCACTCTGGCGCTCAGTGTGCAGGCACACAGGACAGACACGGAAAGCACATTGCCGGCTGAATTCCTTGCATGCGAGCATTTTTCTGACAGCCAGGCTTCCTCAGCAAGGCCTCACGTTAATGGCCACCCAAGCCCGTGCACGCCGCTCAGCAAAGGAGTGCTCTGCACAGCAGACTTCACTCGAGCGCATAGGGTGCAGGCACACGACACGGACGCGGAAAGCACATTGCAAGATGAATTCTTCGTATGCAGGCAATTTCCTGAAAACACGGCTTCCTCAGCAAGGCCTCACGTTAATGGCCACGCAAGCGAGGACACGTCGCTCAGTAAAATAGCGCTCTGCACAGCAGACTTCACTCGGGCGCTTAGAGTGCAGGCACACAGGACAGACACGGAAAGCACATTGCAGGCTGAATTCCTTGCATGCGAGCATTTTCCTGAGGGCCTCGCTTCCTCAGCAAGGCCTCACGTTATTGGCCACCCAAGCGCGCACACACCGCTCAGCAAAAGAGCGCTCTGCACAGCACACTTCACTCGAGCGCTTAGACTGCAGGCACACAGGACAGACATGGGAAGCACATTGCACGTTGAATTCGTTGTTTGCGGGCAATTTCCTGACAGCCCGGCTTCTCACCAAGGCCTCACGTTAATGGATGGCCACGCAATCGCGCGGTCGCCGCTCAGCAAAAGAGCGCTCTGCACAGCAGACATCACTCGGGCGATCAGAGTGCAGGCACACAGGAGAGACACGGAAAGCACATTGCCAGCTGAATTCGTTGTATGCGGCAATTTCCTGACAGCCCGGCTTCCCCAAGCTAGGACTCACTTTAATGGCCGCCCAAGCGTGCAGGCACACAGGACAGCGCGCGCTGCTCGGCAAAAGAGAACTCTACGCAGCAGCAGACTTCACTCTGGCGCTCAGTGTGCAGGCACACAGGACAGACACGGAAAGCACATTGCCGGCTGAATTCCTTGCATGCGAGCATTTTTCTGACAGCCAGGCTTCCTCAGCAAGGCCTCACGTTAATGGCCACCCAAGCCCGCGCACGCCGCTCAGCAAAAGAGTGCTCTGCACAGCAGACTTCACTCGAGCGCATAGGGTGCAGGCACACGACACGGACGCGGAAAGCACATTGCAAGATGAATTCTTCGTATGCAGGCAATTTCCTGACAACACGGCTTCCTCAGCAAGGCCTCACGTTAATGGCCACGCAAGCGAGGACACGTCGCTCAGTAAAATAGCGCTCTGCACAGCAGACTTCACTCGGGCGCTTGGAGTGCAGGCACACAGGACAGACACGGAAAGCACATAGCAGGCTGAATTCCTTGCATGCGAGCATTTTCCTGAGGGCCTCGCTTCCTCAGCAAGGCCTCACGTTAATGGCCACCCAAGCGCGCGCACACCGCTCAGCAAAAGAGCGCTCTGCACAGCACACTTCACTCGAGCGCTTAGACTGCAGGCACACAGGACAGACATGGGAAGCACATTGCAAGCTGAATTTGTTGTTTGCGGGCAATTTCCTGACAGCCAGCTTTCTGAGCAAGGCCTCACGTTATTGGCCACCAAAGCGCGCGCTCGCCACTCAGCAAAAGAGCGCTCTTCACAGCAGACATCACTCGGCCGCTTAGAGTGCAGGCCCACAGGACTGACCCCGAAAGCACATTGCAAGCTGAATTCATTGTATGCGAGCATTTTCCTGACAGCCAGGCTTCCTCAGCAAGGCCTCACGTTAATGGCCACCCAAGCCCTTGCACGCTGCCCAGCAAGTAGAGCTCTGGACAGCAGACTCCACTCGGGCGCTTAGGGGGCAGACCCACAGGACAGTCACTGAAATTACACTGCTGGCGTGTGGGGCCACGCAAGCCCGCACACGCCGCTCAGCAAAGGAGTGCTCTGCACAGCAAAGTTCAAACGGGAGCATAGGGTGTAGACACACAGGACAGACACGGAAAGCACATTGCTGTCTGAATTCGTTGTATGTGCGCAATTTCCTGACAGCCCGGCTTCCTCAAGCTAGGGCTCACGTTAATGGCCGCCCAAGCGTGCGCTTGCCACTTGGCAAAAGAGAACTCTACGCAGCAGACTTCACTCAGGCGCTCAGTGTACAGGCACACAGGACAGACACGGAAAGCACATTGCCAGCTGAATTCGTTGTTTGCGGGCAATTTCCTAACAGCCCGGCTTCTCACCGAGGCCTCACGTTAATGGCCACCCATACGCGCGCTCGCAGCTCAGCAAAAGAGCTCTCTGCACAGCAGACATCACTCTGGCGCTTAGAGTGCAGGCACACAGGACAGACACGGAAAGCTCATTTGAAAGCAGAATTCATTCTTTGCGGGCATTTCCCTGACAACCAAGGCTTCCTCAAGCATGGCCTCACGTTAATGGCCGCCCAAGGGTGTGCACGCCCCTCAGCAAAAGAGCGCATGGCACAGCAGACTTCACTCGGGCGCTTAGAGAGCAGGCACACAGGACAGACATGTAAAGCACATTGAAAGTTGAAATCATTCTTTGCGGGCATTTCCCTGACAACCAGGCTTCCTCAAGCATGGCCTCACGTAATTGGCCGCCCAAGGGCATGCACGCCGCTCAGCAAAAGAGCGCTCGGCACAGCAGACTTCACTCGGGCGCTCTGGGTGCAGGCACACAGGACAGACACGGAAAGCACATTGCAAGCTGAATTCCTTGCATGCGAGCACTTCTCTGACAGCCAGGCTTCCTCAGCAAGGCCTCACGTTAATGGCCACCCAAACGCACGCTCGCCGCTCAGCAAAAGAGCTCTCTGCACAGCAGACATCACTCGGGCGCTTAGAGTGCAGGCACACAGGACAGACATGGAAAAAACATTGCAAACTGAATTCTTCTTATGTGGGCAATTTCCTGACAGCCTGGCTTCCTCAGCAAGGCCTCACGTTAATGGCCACGCAAGACCGCACACGCCGCTCAGCAAAATAGCGCTCTGCACAGCAGACTTCACTCGGGCGCTTAGGGTGCAGGCAAACAGGACAGACACGGAAAGTACATTGCAAGCTGAATTCGTCGTGTGCGGGCAACTTGCTGAGAGCCCGGCTTCCTCAGCAAGGCCTCTCGTTAATGGCCACCCAAGCCCCCGCACGCTGCTCAGCAAATAGAGCTCTGGACAGCAGACTCCACTCGGGCGCTTAGGGGGCAGGCGCACAGGACAGTCACTGATATTACAATGCTGGCTGAATGTGTCATATGCGGGCATTTCCATGACAGCCAGGCTTCCTCAAGCAAGGCCTCATGTTAATGGCCACCCAAGCGTGCGTGCGCCGCTCGGCAAAAGAAAACTCTATGCAGCGGACTACACTCAGACACTCAATGTGCAGTCACACAGGACAGACACGGAAAGCACATTGCCACCTGAATTTGTTGCATGCGTGCATATTTGTGACCACCAGGCTTCCACAGCAAGGCCTCACGTTACTGGCGACCAACGCCCGTGAACGCCGCTGAACGAAAGAGCGCTCCTCACAGCAGACTTCACTCAAGCGCTTACGGTGTAGGCACAGAGGAAAGACACGGAAAGCACATGGCAAGCTGAATTCGTATGCATGCAATTTCCAGAGAGCCCGGCGTACGCAGCAAGGCCTCACATGAATGGCCACGCCAGCACGCGCACGTCACTCAGCAAAAGAGCGCTCTGCACAGCAGACTTCACTCGGGCGCTTGGAGTGCAGGCACACAGGACAGACACGGAAAGCACATTGCACGTTGAATTCGTTGTTTGCGGGCAATTTCCTGACAGCCCGGCTTCTCACCAAGGCCTCACGTTAATGGATGGCCACCCAATCGCGCGGTCGCCGCTCAGCAAAAGAGCGCTCTGCACAGCAGACATCACTCGGGCGATCAGAGTGCAGGCACACAGGAGAGACACGGAAAGCACATTGCCGGCTGAATTCGTTGCATGCGGGCATTTTCGGACAGGCTTCCTCAGCAAGGCCTCGCGTTAATGCTCACCCAATCGCGCGCTCGCCGCTCAGCTAAAGAGCGCTATGCACAGCAGACTACACTTGGGTGCTTAGTGTGTAGGCACACAGGACAGACACGGAAAGCGCATTGCAGGCTGAATTCGTCGTATGCGGGCAACTTCCTGAGAGCACGTCTTCCTCAGCAAGGCCTCACGTTAATGGCCACGCAAGCGAGGACACGTCGCTCAGTAAAATAGCGCTCTGCACAGCAGACATCACTCGGGCGATCAGAGTGCAGGCACACAGGAGAGACACGAAAGCACATTGCCAGCTGAATTCGTTGCATGCGGGCATTTTTCGGACAGGCTTCCTCAGCAAGGCCTCGCGTTAATGCTCACCCAATCGCGCGCTCGCCGCTCAGCTAAAGAGCGCTATGCACAGCAGACTACACTTGGGTGCTTAGTGTGTAGGCACACAGGACAGACACGGAAAGCGCATTGCAGGCTGAATTCGTCGTATGCGGGCAACTTCCTGAGAGCACGTCTTCCTCAGCAGGGCCTCACGTTAATGGCCACGCATGCCCGCGCACGCCGCTCAGCAGAAGAGCTCTCTGCAAAGCAAAGTTCACACGGGCGCATAGGGTGCAGGCACACAGGACAGACACAGAAAGGACATTGCAAGCTGAATTCGTTGTATGCGGCAATTTCCTGACAGCCCGGCTTCCCCAAGCTAGGACTCACTTTGATGGCCGCCCAAGCGTGCGCGCGCTGCTCGGCAAAAGAGAACTCTACGCAACAGACTTCACTCTGGCGCTCAGTGTGCAGGCACACAGGACAGACACGGAAAGCACATTGCCGGCTGAATTCCTTGCATGCGAGCATTTTTCTGACAGCCAGGCTTCCTCAGCAAGGCCTCACGTTAATGGCCACCCAAGCCCGCGCACGCCGCTCAGCAAAAGAGTGCTCTGCACAGCAGACTTCACTCGAGCGCATAGGGTGCAGGCACACGACACGGACGCGGAAAGCACATTGCAAGATGAATTCTTCGTATGCAGGCAATTTCCTGACAACACGGCTTCCTCAGCAAGGCCTCACGTTAATGGCCACGCAAGCGAGGACACGTCGCTCAGTAAAATAGCGCTCTGCACAGCAGACTTCACTCGGGCGCTTGGAGTGCAGGCACACAGGACAGACACGGAAAGCACATTGCACGTTGAATTCGTTGTTTGCGGGCAATTTCCTGACAGCCCGGCTTCTCACCAAGGCCTCACGTTAATGGATGGCCACCCAATCGCGCGGTCGCCGCTCAGCAAAGGAGCGCTCTGCACAGCAGACATCACTCGGGCGATCAGAGTGCAGGCACACAGGAGAGACACGGAAAGCACATTGCCAGCTGAATTCGTTGCATGCGGGCATTTTTCGGACAGGCTTCCTCAGCAAGGCCTCGCGTTAATGCTCACCCAATCGCCGCTCGCCTCTCAGCTAAAGAGCGCTATGCACAGCAGACTACACTTGGGTGCTTAGTGTGTAGGCACACAGGACAGACACGGAAAGCGCATTGCAGGCTGAATTCGTCGTATGCGGGCAACTTCCTGAGAGCACTTCTTCCTCAGCAGGGCCTCACGTTAATGGCCACGCATGCCCGCGCACGCCGCTCAGCAGAAGAGCTCTCTGCAAAGCAAAGTTCACACGGGCGCATAGGGTGCAGGCACACAGGACAGACACAGAAAGGACATTGCAAGCTGAATTCGTTGTATGCGGCAATTTCCTGACAGCCCGGCTTCCCCTAGCTAGGACTCACTTTAATGGCCGCCCAAGCGTGCGCGCGCTGCTCGGCAAAAGAGAACTCTACGCAGCAGACTTCACTCTGGCGCTCAGTGTGCAGGCACACAGGACAGACACGGAAAGCACATTGCCGGCTGAATTCCTTGCATGCGAGCATTTTTCTGACAGCCAGGCTTCCTCAGCAAGGCCTCACGTTAATGGCCACCCAAGCCCCCGCACCCCCCTCAGCAAAAGAGTGCTCTGCACAGCAGACTTCACTCGAGCGCATAGGGTGCAGGCACACGACACGGACGCGGAAAGCACATTGCAAGATGAATTCTTCGTATGCAGGCAATTTCCTGACAACACGGCTTCCTCAGCAAGGCCTCACGTTAATGGCCACGCAAGCGAGGACACGTCGCTCAGTAAAATAGCGCTCTGCACAGCAGACTTCACTCGGGCGCTTAGAGTGCAGGCACACAGGACAGACACGGAAAGCACATTGCAGGCTGAATTCCTTGCATGCGAGCATTTTCCTGAGGGCCTCGCTTCCTCAGCAAGGCCTCACGTTAAATGGCCACCCAAGCGCGCACACACCGCTCAGCAAAAGAGCGCTCTGCACAGCACACTTCACTCGAGCGCTCAGACTGCAGGCACACAGGAGAGACACGGAAAGCACATTGCCAGCTGAATTCGTTGCATGCGGGCATTTTTCGGACAGGCTTCCTCAGCAAGGCCTCGCGTTAATGCTCACCCAATCGCGCGCTCGCCGCTCAGCTAAAGAGCGCTATGCACAGCAGACTACACTTGGGTGCTTAGTGTGTAGGCACACAGGACAGACACGGAAAGCGCATTGCAGGCTGAATTCGTCGTATGCGGGCAACTTCCTGAGAGCACGTCTTCCTCAGCAGGGCCTCACGTTAATGGCCACGCATGCCCGCGCACGCCGCTCAGCAGAAGAGCTCTCTGCAAAGCAAAGTTCACACGGGCGCATAGGGTGCAGGCACACAGGACAGACACAGAAAGGACATTGCAAGCTGAATTCGTTGTATGCGGCAATTTCCTGACAGCCCGGCTTCCCCAAGCTAGGACTCACTTTAATGGCCGCCCAAGCGTGCGCGCGCTGCTCGGCAAAAGAGAACTCTACGCAGCAGACTTCACTCTGGCGCTCAGTGTGCAGGCACACAGGACAGACACGGAAAGCACATTGCCGGCTGAATTCCTTGCATGCGAGCATTTTTCTGACAGCCAGGCTTCCTCAGCAAGGCCTCACGTTAATGGCCACCCAAGCCCGCGCACGCCGCTCAGCAAAAGAGTGCTCTGCACAGCAGACTTCACTCGAGCGCATAGGGTGCAGGCACACGACACGGACGCGGAAAGCACATTGCAAGATGAATTCTTCGTATGCAGGCAATTTCCTGACAACACGGCTTCCTCAGCAAGGCCTCACGTTAATGGCCACGCAAGCGAGGACACGTCGCTCAGTAAAATAGCGCTCTGCACAGCAGACTTCACTCGGGCGCTTAGAGTGCAGGCACACAGGACAGACACGGAAAGCACATAGCAGGCTGAATTCCTTGCATGCGAGCATTTTCCTGAGGGCCTCGCTTCCTCAGCAAGGCCTCACGTTAATGGCCACCCAAGCGCGCGCACACCGCTCAGCAAAAGAGCGCTCTGCACAGCACACTTCACTCGAGCGCTTAGACTGCAGGCACACAGGACAGACATGGGAAGCACATTGCAAGCTGAATTTGTTGTTTGCGGGCAATTTCCTGACAGCCAGCTTTCTGAGCAAGGCCTCACGTTATTGGCCACCAAAGCGTGCGCTCGCCACTCAGCAAAAGAGCGCTCTGCACAGCAGACATCACTCGGCCGCTTAGAGTGCAGGCCCACAGGACTGACCCCGAAAGCACATTGCAAGCTGAATTCATTGTATGCGAGCATTTTCCTGACAGCCAGGCTTCCTCAGCAAGGCCTCACGTTAATGGCCACCCAAGCCCTTGCACGCTGCCCAGCAAGTAGAGCTCTGGACAGCAGACTCCACTCGGGCGCTTAGGGGGCAGACCCACAGGACAGTCACTGAAATTACACTGCTGGCGTGTGGGGCCACGCAAGCCCGCACACGCCGCTCAGCAAAGGAGTGCTCTGCACAGCAAAGTTCAAACGGGAGCATAGGGTGTAGACACACAGGACAGACACGGAAAGCACATTGCTGTCTGAATTCGTTGTATGTGCGCAATTTTCCAGACAGCCCGGCTTCCTCAAGCTAGGGCTCACGTTAATGGCCGCCCAAGCGTGCGCTTGCCACTTGGCAAAAGAGAACTCTACGCAGCAGACTTCACTCAGGCGCTCAGTGTACAGGCACACAGGACAGACACGGAAAGCACATTGCCAGCTGAATTCGTTGTTTGCGGGCAATTTCCTAACAGCCCGGCTTCTCACCGAGGCCTCACGTTAATGGCCACCCATACGCGCGCTCGCAGCTCAGCAAAAGAGCTCTCTGCACAGCAGACATCACTCTGGCGCTTAGAGTGCAGGCACACAGGACAGACACGGAAAGCTCATTTGAAAGCAGAATTCATTCTTTGCGGGCATTTCCCTGACAACCAAGGCTTCCTCAAGCATGGCCTCACGTTAATGGCCGCCCAAGGGTGTGCACGCCCCTCAGCAAAAGAGCGCATGGCACAGCAGACTTCACTCGGGCGCTTAGAGAGCAGGCACACAGGACAGACATGTAAAGCACATTGAAAGTTGAAATCATTCTTTGCGGGCATTTCCCTGACAACCAGGCTTCCTCAAGCATGGCCTCACGTAATTGGCCGCCCAAGGGCATGCACGCCGCTCAGCAAAAGAGCGCTCGGCACAGCAGACTTCACTCGGGCGCTCTGGGTGCAGGCACACAGGACAGACACGGAAAGCACATTGCAAGCTGAATTCCTTGCATGCGAGCACTTCTCTGACAGCCAGGCTTCCTCAGCAAGGCCTCACGTTAATGGCCACCCAAACGCACGCTCGCCGCTCAGCAAAAGAGCTCTCTGCACAGCAGACATCACTCGGGCGCTTAGAGTGCAGGCACACAGGACAGACATGGAAAAAACATTGCAAACTGAATTCTTCTTATGTGGGCAATTTCCTGACAGCCTGGCTTCCTCAGCAAGGCCTCACGTTAATGGCCACGCAAGACCGCACACGCCGCTCAGCAAAATAGCGCTCTGCACAGCAGACTTCACTCGGGCGCTTAGGGTGCAGGCAAACAGGACAGACACGGAAAGTACATTGCAAGCTGAATTCGTCGTGTGCGGGCAACTTGCTGAGAGCCCGGCTTCCTCAGCAAGGCCTCTCGTTAATGGCCACCCAAGCCCCCGCACGCTGCTCAGCAAATAGAGCTCTGGACAGCAGACTCCACTCGGGCGCTTAGGGGGCAGGCGCACAGGACAGTCACTGATATTACAATGCTGGCTGAATGTGTCATATGCGGGCATTTCCATGACAGCCAGGCTTCCTCAAGCAAGGCCTCATGTTAATGGCCACCCAAGCGTGCGTGCGCCGCTCGGCAAAAGAAAACTCTATGCAGCGGACTACACTCAGACACTCAATGTGCAGTCACACAGGACAGACACGGAAAGCACATTGCCACCTGAATTTGTTGCATGCGTGCATATTTGTGACCACCAGGCTTCCACAGCAAGGCCTCACGTTACTGGCGACCAACGCCCGTGAACGCCGCTCAACGAAAGAGCGCTCCTCACAGCAGACTTCACTCAAGCGCTTACGGTGTAGGCACAGAGGAAAGACACGGAAAGCACATGGCAAGCTGAATTCGTATGCATGCAATTTCCAGAGAGCCCGGCGTACGCAGCAAGGCCTCACATGAATGGCCACGCCAGCACGCGCACGTCACTCAGCAAAAGAGCGCTCTGCACAGCAGACTTCACTCGGGCGCTTGGAGTGCAGGCACACAGGACAGACACGGAAAGCACATTGCACGTTGAATTCGTTGTTTGCGGGCAATTTCCTGACAGCCCGGCTTCTCACCAAGGCCTCACGTTAATGGATGGCCACCCAATCGCGCGGTCGCCGCTCAGCAAAAGAGCGCTCTGCACAGCAGACATCACTCGGGCGATCAGAGTGCAGGCACACAGGAGAGACACGGAAAGCACATTGCCGGCTGAATTCGTTGCATGCGGGCATTTTTCGGACAGGCTTCCTCAGCAAGGCCTCGCGTTAATGCTCACCCAATCGCGCGCTCGCCGCTCAGCTAAAGAGCGCTATGCACAGCAGACTACACTTGGGTGCTTAGTGTGTAGGCACACAGGACAGACACGGAAAGCGCATTGCAGGCTGAATTCGTCGTATGCGGGCAACTTCCTGAGAGCACGTCTTCCTCAGCAGGGCCTCACGTTAATGGCCACGCATGCCCGCGCACGCCGCTCAGCAGAAGAGCTCTCTGCAAAGCAAAGTTCACACGGGCGCATAGGGTGCAGGCACACAGGACAGACACAGAAAGGACATTGCAAGCTGAATTCGTTGTATGCGGCAATTTCCTGACAGCCCGGCTTCCCCTAGCTACGACTCACTTTAATGGCCGCCCAAGCGTGCGCGCGCTGCTCGGCAAAAGAGAACTCTACGCAGCAGACTTCACTCTGGCGCTCAGTGTGCAGGCACACAGGACAGACACGGAAAGCACATTGCCGGCTGAATTCCTTGCATGCGAGCATTTTTCTGACAGCCAGGCTTCCTCAGCAAGGCCTCACGTTAATGGCCACCCAAGCCCGTGCACGCCGCTCAGCAAAGGAGTGCTCTGCACAGCAGACTTCACTCGAGCGCATAGGGTGCAGGCACACGACACGGACGCGGAAAGCACATTGCAAGATGAATTCTTCGTATGCAGGCAATTTCCTGAAAACACGGCTTCCTCAGCAAGGCCTCACGTTAATGGCCACGCAAGCGAGGACACGTCGCTCAGTAAAATAGCGCTCTGCACAGCAGACTTCACTCGGGCGCTTAGAGTGCAGGCACACAGGACAGACACGGAAAGCACATTGCAGGCTGAATTCCTTGCATGCGAGCATTTTCCTGAGGGCCTCGCTTCCTCAGCAAGGCCTCACGTTATTGGCCACCCAAGCGCGCACACACCGCTCAGCAAAAGAGCGCTCTGCACAGCACACTTCACTCGAGCGCTTCGACTGCAGGCACACAGGACAGACATGGGAAGCACATTGCACGTTGAATTCGTTGTTTGCAGGCAATTTCCTGACAGCCCGGCTTCTCACCAAGGCCTCACGTTAATGGATGGCCACCCAATCGCGCGGTCGCCGCTCAGCAAAAGAGCGCTCTGCACAGCAGACATCACTCGGGCGATCAGAGTGCAGGCACACAGGAGAGACACGGAAAGCACATTGCCAGCTGAATTCGTTGTATGCGGCAATTTCCTGACAGCCCGGCTTCCCCAAGCTAGGACTCACTTTAATGGCCGCCCAAGCGTGCGCGCGCTGCTCGGCAAAAGAGAACTCTACGCAGCAGACTTCACTCTGGCGCTCAGTGTGCAGGCACACAGGACAGACACGGAAAGCACATTGCCGGCTGAATTCCTTGCATGCGAGCATTTTTCTGACAGCCAGGCTTCCTCAGCAAGGCCTCACGTTAATGGCCACCCAAGCCCGCGCACGCCGCTCAGCAAAAGAGTGCTCTGCACAGCAGACTTCACTCGAGCGCATAGGGTGCAGGCACACGACACGGACGCGGAAAGCACATTGCAAGATGAATTCTTCGTATGCAGGCAATTTCCTGACAACACGGCTTCCTCAGCAAGGCCTCACGTTAATGGCCACGCAAGCGAGGACACGTCGCTCAGTAAAATAGCGCTCTGCACAGCAGACTTCACTCGGGCGCTTGGAGTGCAGGCACACAGGACAGACACGGAAAGCACATAGCAGGCTGAATTCCTTGCATGCGAGCATTTTCCTGAGGGCCTCGCTTCCTCAGCAAGGCCTCACGTTAATGGCCACCCAAGCGCGCGCACACCGCTCAGCAAAAGAGCGCTCTGCACAGCACACTTCACTCGAGCGCTTAGACTGCAGGCACACAGGACAGACATGGGAAGCACATTGCAAGCTGAATTTGTTGTTTGCGGGCAATTTCCTGACAGCCAGCTTTCTGAGCAAGGCCTCACGTTATTGGCCACCAAAGCACGCGCTCGCCACTCAGCAAAAGAGCGCTCTTCACAGCAGACATCACTCGGCCGCTTAGAGTGCAGGCCCACAGGACTGACCCCGAAAGCACATTGCAAGCTGAATTCATTGTATGCGAGCATTTTCCTGACAGCCAGGCTTCCTCAGCAAGGCCTCACGTTAATGGCCACCCAAGCCCTTGCACGCTGCCCAGCAAGTAGAGCTCTGGACAGCAGACTCCACTCGGGCGCTTAGGGGGCAGACCCACAGGACAGTCACTGAAATTACACTGCTGGCGTGTGGGGCCACGCAAGCCCGCACACGCCGCTCAGCAAAGGAGTGCTCTGCACAGCAAAGTTCAAACGGGAGCATAGGGTGTAGACACACAGGACAGACACGGAAAGCACATTGCTGTCTGAATTCGTTGTATGTGCGCAATTTCCTGACAGCCCGGCTTCCTCAAGCTAGGGCTCACGTTAATGGCCGCCCAAGCGTGCGCTTGCCACTTGGCAAAAGAGAACTCTACGCAGCAGACTTCACTCAGGCGCTCAGTGTACAGGCACACAGGACAGACACGGAAAGCACATTGCCAGCTGAATTCGTTGTTTGCGGGCAATTTCCTAACAGCCCGGCTTCTCACCGAGGCCTCACGTTAATGGCCACCCATACGCGCGCTCGCAGCTCAGCAAAAGAGCTCTCTGCACAGCAGACATCACTCTGGCGCTTAGAGTGCAGGCACACAGGACAGACACGGAAAGCTCATTTGAAAGCAGAATTCATTCTTTGCGGGCATTTCCCTGACAACCAAGGCTTCCTCAAGCATGGCCTCACGTTAATGGCCGCCCAAGGGTGTGCACGCCCCTCAGCAAAAGAGCGCATGGCACAGCAGACTTCACTCGGGCGCTTAGAGAGCAGGCACACAGGACAGACATGTAAAGCACATTGAAAGTTGAAATCATTCTTTGCGGGCATTTCCCTGACAACCAGGCTTCCTCAAGCATGGCCTCACGTAATTGGCCGCCCAAGGGCATGCACGCCGCTCAGCAAAAGAGCGCTCGGCACAGCAGACTTCACTCGGGCGCTCTGGGTGCAGGCACACAGGACAGACACGGAAAGCACATTGCAAGCTGAATTCCTTGCATGCGAGCACTTCTCTGACAGCCAGGCTTCCTCAGCAAGGCCTCACGTTAATGGCCACCCAAACGCACGCTCGCCGCTCAGCAAAAGAGCTCTCTGCACAGCAGACATCACTCGGGCGCTTAGAGTGCAGGCACACAGGACAGACATGGAAAAAACATTGCAAACTGAATTCTTCTTATGTGGGCAATTTCCTGACAGCCTGGCTTCCTCAGCAAGGCCTCACGTTAATGGCCACGCAAGACCGCACACGCCGCTCAGCAAAATAGCGCTCTGCACAGCAGACTTCACTCGGGCGCTTAGGGTGCAGGCAAACAGGACAGACACGGAAAGTACATTGCAAGCTGAATTCGTCGTGTGCGGGCAACTTGCTGAGAGCCCGGCTTCCTCAGCAAGGCCTCTCGTTAATGGCCACCCAAGCCCCCGCACGCTGCTCAGCAAATAGAGCTCTGGACAGCAGACTCCACTCGGGCGCTTAGGGGGCAGGCGCACAGGACAGTCACTGATATTACAATGCTGGCTGAATGTGTCATATGCGGGCATTTCCATGACAGCCAGGCTTCCTCAAGCAAGGCCTCATGTTAATGGCCACCCAAGCGTGCGTGCGCCGCTCGGCAAAAGAAAACTCTATGCAGCGGACTACACTCAGACACTCAATGTGCAGTCACACAGGACAGACACGGAAAGCACATTGCCACCTGAATTTGTTGCATGCGTGCATATTTGTGACCACCAGGCTTCCACAGCAAGGCCTCACGTTACTGGCGACCAACGCCCGTGAACGCCGCTCAACGAAAGAGCGCTCCTCACAGCAGACTTCACTCAAGCGCTTACGGTGTAGGCACAGAGGAAAGACACGGAAAGCACATGGCAAGCTGAATTCGTATGCATGCAATTTCCAGAGAGCCCGGCGTACGCAGCAAGGCCTCACATGAATGGCCACGCCAGCACGCGCACGTCACTCAGCAAAAGAGCGCTCTGCACAGCAGACTTCACTCGGGCGCTTGGAGTGCAGGCACACAGGACAGACACGGAAAGCACATTGCACGTTGAATTCGTTGTTTGCGGGCAATTTCCTGACAGCCCGGCTTCTCACCAAGGCCTCACGTTAATGGATGGCCACCCAATCGCGCGGTCGCCGCTCAGCAAAAGAGCGCTCTGCACAGCAGACATCACTCGGGCGATCAGAGTGCAGGCACACAGGAGAGACACGGAAAGCACATTGCCGGCTGAATTCGTTGCATGCGGGCATTTTTCGGACAGGCTTCCTCAGCAAGGCCTCGCGTTAATGCTCACCCAATCGCGCGCTCGCCGCTCAGCTAAAGAGCGCTATGCACAGCAGACTACACTTGGGTGCTTAGTGTGTAGGCACACAGGACGGACACGGAAAGCGCATTGCAGGCTGAATTCGTCGTATGCGGGCAACTTCCTGAGAGCACGTCTTCCTCAGCAGGGCCTCACGTTAATGGCCACGCATGCCCGCGCACGCCGCTCAGCAGAAGAGCTCTCTGCAAAGCAAAGTTCACACGGGCGCATAGGGTGCAGGCACACAGGACAGACACAGAAAGGACATTGCAAGCTGAATTCGTTGTATGCGGCAATTTCCTGACAGCCCGGCTTCCCCAAGCTAGGACTCACTTTAATGGCCGCCCAAGCGTGCGCGCGCTGCTCGGCAAAAGAGAACTCTACGCAGCAGACTTCACTCTGGCGCTCAGTGTGCAGGCACACAGGACAGACACGGAAAGCACATTGCCGGCTGAATTCCTTGCATGCGAGCATTTTTCTGACAGCCAGGCTTCCTCAGCAAGGCCTCACGTTAATGGCCACCCAAGCCCGCGCACGCCGCTCAGCAAAAGAGTGCTCTGCACAGCAGACTTCACTCGAGCGCATAGGGTGCAGGCACACGACACGGACGCGGAAAGCACATTGCAAGATGAATTCTTCGTATGCAGGCAATTTCCTGACAACACGGCTTCCTCAGCAAGGCCTCACGTTAATGGCCACGCAAGCGAGGACACGTCGCTCAGTAAAATAGCGCTCTGCACAGCAGACTTCACTCGGGCGCTTAGAGTGCAGGCACACAGGACAGACACGGAAAGCACATTGCAGGCTGAATTCCTTGCATGCGAGCATTTTCCTGAGGGCCTCGCTTCCTCAGCAAGGCCTCACGTTAATGGCCACCCAAGCGCGCGCACACCGCTCAGCAAAAGAGCGCTCTGCACAGCACACTTCACTCGAGCGCTTAGACTGCAGGCACACAGGACAGACATGGGAAGCACATTGCAAGCTGAATTTGTTGTTTGCGGGCAATTTCCTGACAGCCAGCTTTCTGAGCAAGGCCTCACGTTATTGGCCACCAAAGCGCGCGCTCGCCACTCAGCAAAAGAGCGCTCTGCACAGCAGACATCACTCGGCCGCTTAGAGTGCAGGCCCACAGGAC
Organism: Manis javanica; assembly: GCF_040802235.1. Classification (NCBI taxonomy): domain Eukaryota; kingdom Metazoa; phylum Chordata; class Mammalia; order Pholidota; family Manidae; genus Manis; species Manis javanica. The sequence goes on along the minus strand of NC_133168.1, from coordinate 29,948,342 downwards.
TGACCCCGAAAGCACATTGCAAGCTGAATTCATTGTATGCGAGCATTTTCCTGACAGCCAGGCTTCCTCAGCAAGGCCTCACGTTAATGGCCACCCAAGCCCTTGCACGCTGCCCAGCAAGTAGAGCTCTGGACAGCAGACTCCACTCGGGCGCTTAGGGGGCAGACCCACAGGACAGTCACTGAAATTACACTGCTGGCGTGTGGGGCCACGCAAGCCCGCACACGCCGCTCAGCAAAGGAGTGCTCTGCACAGCAAAGTTCAAACGGGAGCATAGGGTGTAGACACACAGGACAGACACGGAAAGCACATTGCTGTCTGAATTCGTTGTATGTGCGCAATTTCCTGACAGCCCGGCTTCCTCAAGCTAGGGCTCACGTTAATGGCCGCCCAAGCGTGCGCTTGCCACTTGGCAAAAGAGAACTCTACGCAGCAGACTTCACTCAGGCGCTCAGTGTACAGGCACACAGGACAGACACGGAAAGCACATTGCCAGCTGAATTCGTTGTTTGCGGGCAATTTCCTAACAGCCCGGCTTCTCACCGAGGCCTCACGTTAATGGCCACCCATACGCGCGCTCGCAGCTCAGCAAAAGAGCTCTCTGCACAGCAGACATCACTCTGGCGCTTAGAGTGCAGGCACACAGGACAGACACGGAAAGCTCATTTGAAAGCAGAATTCATTCTTTGCGGGCATTTCCCTGACAACCAAGGCTTCCTCAAGCATGGCCTCACGTTAATGGCCGCCCAAGGGTGTGCACGCCCCTCAGCAAAAGAGCGCATGGCACAGCAGACTTCACTCGGGCGCTTAGAGAGCAGGCACACAGGACAGACATGTAAAGCACATTGAAAGTTGAAATCATTCTTTGCGGGCATTTCCCTGACAACCAGGCTTCCTCAAGCATGGCCTCACGTAATTGGCCGCCCAAGGGCATGCACGCCGCTCAGCAAAAGAGCGCTCGGCACAGCAGACTTCACTCGGGCGCTCTGGGTGCAGGCACACAGGACAGACACGGAAAGCACATTGCAAGCTGAATTCCTTGCATGCGAGCACTTCTCTGACAGCCAGGCTTCCTCAGCAAGGCCTCACGTTAATGGCCACCCAAACGCACGCTCGCCGCTCAGCAAAAGAGCTCTCTGCACAGCAGACATCACTCGGGCGCTTAGAGTGCAGGCACACAGGACAGACATGGAAAAAACATTGCAAACTGAATTCTTCTTATGTGGGCAATTTCCTGACAGCCTGGCTTCCTCAGCAAGGCCTCACGTTAATGGCCACGCAAGACCGCACACGCCGCTCAGCAAAATAGCGCTCTGCACAGCAGACTTCACTCGGGCGCTTAGGGTGCAGGCAAACAGGACAGACACGGAAAGTACATTGCAAGCTGAATTCGTCGTGTGCGGGCAACTTGCTGAGAGCCCGGCTTCCTCAGCAAGGCCTCTCGTTAATGGCCACCCAAGCCCCCGCACGCTGCTCAGCAAATAGAGCTCTGGACAGCAGACTCCACTCGGGCGCTTAGGGGGCAGGCGCACAGGACAGTCACTGATATTACAATGCTGGCTGAATGTGTCATATGCGGGCATTTCCATGACAGCCAGGCTTCCTCAAGCAAGGCCTCATGTTAATGGCCACCCAAGCGTGCGTGCGCCGCTCGGCAAAAGAAAACTCTATGCAGCGGACTACACTCAGACACTCAATGTGCAGTCACACAGGACAGACACGGAAAGCACATTGCCACCTGAATTTGTTGCATGCGTGCATATTTGTGACCACCAGGCTTCCACAGCAAGGCCTCACGTTACTGGCGACCAACGCCCGTGAACGCCGCTCAACGAAAGAGCGCTCCTCACAGCAGACTTCACTCAAGCGCTTACGGTGTAGGCACAGAGGAAAGACACGGAAAGCACATGGCAAGCTGAATTCGTATGCATGCAATTTCCAGAGAGCCCGGCGTACGCAGCAAGGCCTCACATGAATGGCCACGCCAGCACGCGCACGTCACTCAGCAAAAGAGCGCTCTGCACAGCAGACTTCACTCGGGCGCTTGGAGTGCAGGCACACAGGACAGACACGGAAAGCACATTGCACGTTGAATTCGTTGTTTGCGGGCAATTTCCTGACAGCCCGGCTTCTCACCAAGGCCTCACGTTAATGGATGGCCACCCAATCGCGCGGTCGCCGCTCAGCAAAAGAGCGCTCTGCACAGCAGACATCACTCGGGCGATCAGAGTGCAGGCACACAGGAGAGACACGGAAAGCACATTGCCGGCTGAATTCGTTGCATGCGGGCATTTTTCGGACAGGCTTCCTCAGCAAGGCCTCGCGTTAATGCTCACCCAATCGCGCGCTCGCCGCTCAGCTAAAGAGCGCTATGCACAGCAGACTACACTTGGGTGCTTAGTGTGTAGGCACACAGGACGGACACGGAAAGCGCATTGCAGGCTGAATTCGTCGTATGCGGGCAACTTCCTGAGAGCACGTCTTCCTCAGCAGGGCCTCACGTTAATGGCCACGCATGCCCGCGCACGCCGCTCAGCAGAAGAGCTCTCTGCAAAGCAAAGTTCACACGGGCGCATAGGGTGCAGGCACACAGGACAGACACAGAAAGGACATTGCAAGCTGAATTCGTTGTATGCGGCAATTTCCTGACAGCCCGGCTTCCCCAAGCTAGGACTCACTTTAATGGCCGCCCAAGCGTGCGCGCGCTGCTCGGCAAAAGAGAACTCTACGCAGCAGACTTCACTCTGGCGCTCAGTGTGCAGGCACACAGGACAGACACGGAAAGCACATTGCCGGCTGAATTCCTTGCATGCGAGCATTTTTCTGACAGCCAGGCTTCCTCAGCAAGGCCTCACGTTAATGGCCACCCAAGCCCGCGCACGCCGCTCAGCAAAAGAGTGCTCTGCACAGCAGACTTCACTCGAGCGCATAGGGTGCAGGCACACGACACGGACGCGGAAAGCACATTGCAAGATGAATTCTTCGTATGCAGGCAATTTCCTGACAACACGGCTTCCTCAGCAAGGCCTCACGTTAATGGCCACGCAAGCGAGGACACGTCGCTCAGTAAAATAGCGCTCTGCACAGCAGACTTCACTCGGGCGCTTAGAGTGCAGGCACACAGGACAGACACGGAAAGCACATTGCAGGCTGAATTCCTTGCATGCGAGCATTTTCCTGAGGGCCTCGCTTCCTCAGCAAGGCCTCACGTTAATGGCCACCCAAGCGCGCGCACACCGCTCAGCAAAAGAGCGCTCTGCACAGCACACTTCACTCGAGCGCTTAGACTGCAGGCACACAGGACAGACATGGGAAGCACATTGCAAGCTGAATTTGTTGTTTGCGGGCAATTTCCTGACAGCCAGCTTTCTGAGCAAGGCCTCACGTTATTGGCCACCAAAGCGCGCGCTCGCCACTCAGCAAAAGAGCGCTCTGCACAGCAGACATCACTCGGCCGCTTAGAGTGCAGGCCCACAGGACTGACCCCGAAAGCACATTGCAAGCTGAATTCATTGTATGCGAGCATTTTCCTGACAGCCAGGCTTCCTCAGCAAGGCCTCACGTTAATGGCCACCCAAGCCCTTGCACGCTGCCCAGCAAGTAGAGCTCTGGACAGCAGACTCCACTCGGGCGCTTAGGGGGCAGACCCACAGGACAGTCACTGAAATTACACTGCTGGCGTGTGGGGCCACGCAAGCCCGCACACGCCGCTCAGCAAAGGAGTGCTCTGCACAGCAAAGTTCAAACGGGAGCATAGGGTGTAGACACACAGGACAGACACGGAAAGCACATTGCTGTCTGAATTCGTTGTATGTGCGCAATTTCCTGACAGCCCGGCTTCCTCAAGCTAGGGCTCACGTTAATGGCCGCCCAAGCGTGCGCTTGCCACTTGGCAAAAGAGAACTCTACGCAGCAGACTTCACTCAGGCGCTCAGTGTACAGGCACACAGGACAGACACGGAAAGCACATTGCCAGCTGAATTCGTTGTTTGCGGGCAATTTCCTAACAGCCCGGCTTCTCACCGAGGCCTCACGTTAATGGCCACCCATACGCGCGCTCGCAGCTCAGCAAAAGAGCTCTCTGCACAGCAGACATCACTCTGGCGCTTAGAGTGCAGGCACACAGGACAGACACGGAAAGCTCATTTGAAAGCAGAATTCATTCTTTGCGGGCATTTCCCTGACAACCAAGGCTTCCTCAAGCATGGCCTCACGTTAATGGCCGCCCAAGGGTGTGCACGCCCCTCAGCAAAAGAGCGCATGGCACAGCAGACTTCACTCGGGCGCTTAGAGAGCAGGCACACAGGACAGACATGTAAAGCACATTGAAAGTTGAAATCATTCTTTGCGGGCATTTCCCTGACAACCAGGCTTCCTCAAGCATGGCCTCACGTAATTGGCCGCCCAAGGGCATGCACGCCGCTCAGCAAAAGAGCGCTCGGCACAGCAGACTTCACTCGGGCGCTCTGGGTGCAGGCACACAGGACAGACACGGAAAGCACATTGCAAGCTGAATTCCTTGCATGCGAGCACTTCTCTGACAGCCAGGCTTCCTCAGCAAGGCCTCACGTTAATGGCCACCCAAACGCACGCTCGCCGCTCAGCAAAAGAGCTCTCTGCACAGCAGACATCACTCGGGCGCTTAGAGTGCAGGCACACAGGACAGACATGGAAAAAACATTGCAAACTGAATTCTTCTTATGTGGGCAATTTCCTGACAGCCTGGCTTCCTCAGCAAGGCCTCACGTTAATGGCCACGCAAGACCGCACACGCCGCTCAGCAAAATAGCGCTCTGCACAGCAGACTTCACTCGGGCGCTTAGGGTGCAGGCAAACAGGACAGACACGGAAAGTACATTGCAAGCTGAATTCGTCGTGTGCGGGCAACTTGCTGAGAGCCCGGCTTCCTCAGCAAGGCCTCTCGTTAATGGCCACCCAAGCCCCCGCACGCTGCTCAGCAAATAGAGCTCTGGACAGCAGACTCCACTCGGGCGCTTAGGGGGCAGGCGCACAGGACAGTCACTGATATTACAATGCTGGCTGAATGTGTCATATGCGGGCATTTCCATGACAGCCAGGCTTCCTCAAGCAAGGCCTCATGTTAATGGCCACCCAAGCGTGCGTGCGCCGCTCGGCAAAAGAAAACTCTATGCAGCGGACTACACTCAGACACTCAATGTGCAGTCACACAGGACAGACACGGAAAGCACATTGCCACCTGAATTTGTTGCATGCGTGCATATTTGTGACCACCAGGCTTCCACAGCAAGGCCTCACGTTACTGGCGACCAACGCCCGTGAACGCCGCTCAACGAAAGAGCGCTCCTCACAGCAGACTTCACTCAAGCGCTTACGGTGTAGGCACAGAGGAAAGACACGGAAAGCACATGGCAAGCTGAATTCGTATGCATGCAATTTCCAGAGAGCCCGGCGTACGCAGCAAGGCCTCACATGAATGGCCACGCCAGCACGCGCACGTCACTCAGCAAAAGAGCGCTCTGCACAGCAGACTTCACTCGGGCGCTTGGAGTGCAGGCACACAGGACAGACACGGAAAGCACATTGCACGTTGAATTCGTTGTTTGCGGGCAATTTCCTGACAGCCCGGCTTCTCACCAAGGCCTCACGTTAATGGATGGCCACCCAATCGCGCGGTCGCCGCTCAGCAAAAGAGCGCTCTGCACAGCAGACATCACTCGGGCGATCAGAGTGCAGGCACACAGGAGAGACACGGAAAGCACATTGCCGGCTGAATTCGTTGCATGCGGGCATTTTTCGGACAGGCTTCCTCAGCAAGGCCTCGCGTTAATGCTCACCCAATCGCGCGCTCGCCGCTCAGCTAAAGAGCGCTATGCACAGCAGACTACACTTGGGTGCTTAGTGTGTAGGCACACAGGACAGACACGGAAAGCGCATTGCAGGCTGAATTCGTCGTATGCGGGCAACTTCCTGAGAGCACGTCTTCCTCAGCAGGGCCTCACGTTAATGGCCACGCATGCCCGCGCACGCCGCTCAGCAGAAGAGCTCTCTGCAAAGCAAAGTTCACACGGGCGCATAGGGTGCAGGCACACAGGACAGACACAGAAAGGACATTGCAAGCTGAATTCGTTGTATGCGGCAATTTCCTGACAGCCCGGCTTCCCCAAGCTAGGACTCACTTTAATGGCCGCCCAAGCGTGCGCGCGCTGCTCGGCAAAAGAGAACTCTACGCAGCAGACTTCACTCTGGCGCTCAGTGTGCAGGCACACAGGACAGACACGGAAAGCACATTGCCGGCTGAATTCCTTGCATGCGAGCATTTTTCTGACAGCCAGGCTTCCTCAGCAAGGCCTCACGTTAATGGCCACCCAAGCCCGCGCACGCCGCTCAGCAAAAGAGTGCTCTGCACAGCAGACTTCACTCGAGCGCATAGGGTGCAGGCACACGACACGGACGCGGAAAGCACATTGCAAGATGAATTCTTCGTATGCAGGCAATTTCCTGACAACACGGCTTCCTCAGCAAGGCCTCACGTTAATGGCCACGCAAGCGAGGACACGTCGCTCAGTAAAATAGCGCTCTGCACAGCAGACTTCACTCGGGCGCTTAGAGTGCAGGCACACAGGACAGACACGGAAAGCACATTGCAGGCTGAATTCCTTGCATGCGAGCATTTTCCTGAGGGCCTCGCTTCCTCAGCAAGGCCTCACGTTAATGGCCACCCAAGCGCGCGCACACCGCTCAGCAAAAGAGCGCTCTGCACAGCACACTTCACTCGAGCGCTTAGACTGCAGGCACACAGGACAGACATGGGAAGCACATTGCAAGCTGAATTTGTTGTTTGCGGGCAATTTCCTGACAGCCAGCTTTCTGAGCAAGGCCTCACGTTATTGGCCACCAAAGCGCGCGCTCGCCACTCAGCAAAAGAGCGCTCTGCACAGCAGACATCACTCGGCCGCTTAGAGTGCAGGCCCACAGGACTGACCCCGAAAGCACATTGCAAGCTGAATTCATTGTATGCGAGCATTTTCCTGACAGCCAGGCTTCCTCAGCAAGGCCTCACGTTAATGGCCACCCAAGCCCTTGCACGCTGCCCAGCAAGTAGAGCTCTGGACAGCAGACTCCACTCGGGCGCTTAGGGGGCAGACCCACAGGACAGTCACTGAAATTACACTGCTGGCGTGTGGGGCCACGCAAGCCCGCACACGCCGCTCAGCAAAGGAGTGCTCTGCACAGCAAAGTTCAAACGGGAGCATAGGGTGTAGACACACAGGACAGACACGGAAAGCACATTGCTGTCTGAATTCGTTGTATGTGCGCAATTTCCTGACAGCCCGGCTTCCTCAAGCTAGGGCTCACGTTAATGGCCGCCCAAGCGTGCGCTTGCCACTTGGCAAAAGAGAACTCTACGCAGCAGACTTCACTCAGGCGCTCAGTGTACAGGCACACAGGACAGACACGGAAAGCACATTGCCAGCTGAATTCGTTGTTTGCGGGCAATTTCCTAACAGCCCGGCTTCTCACCGAGGCCTCACGTTAATGGCCACCCATACGCGCGCTCGCAGCTCAGCAAAAGAGCTCTCTGCACAGCAGACATCACTCTGGCGCTTAGAGTGCAGGCACACAGGACAGACACGGAAAGCTCATTTGAAAGCAGAATTCATTCTTTGCGGGCATTTCCCTGACAACCAAGGCTTCCTCAAGCATGGCCTCACGTTAATGGCCGCCCAAGGGTGTGCACGCCCCTCAGCAAAAGAGCGCATGGCACAGCAGACTTCACTCGGGCGCTTAGAGAGCAGGCACACAGGACAGACATGTAAAGCACATTGAAAGTTGAAATCATTCTTTGCGGGCATTTCCCTGACAACCAGGCTTCCTCAAGCATGGCCTCACGTAATTGGCCGCCCAAGGGCATGCACGCCGCTCAGCAAAAGAGCGCTCGGCACAGCAGACTTCACTCGGGCGCTCTGGGTGCAGGCACACAGGACAGACACGGAAAGCACATTGCAAGCTGAATTCCTTGCATGCGAGCACTTCTCTGACAGCCAGGCTTCCTCAGCAAGGCCTCACGTTAATGGCCACCCAAACGCACGCTCGCCGCTCAGCAAAAGAGCTCTCTGCACAGCAGACATCACTCGGGCGCTTAGAGTGCAGGCACACAGGACAGACATGGAAAAAACATTGCAAACTGAATTCTTCTTATGTGGGCAATTTCCTGACAGCCTGGCTTCCTCAGCAAGGCCTCACGTTAATGGCCACGCAAGACCGCACACGCCGCTCAGCAAAATAGCGCTCTGCACAGCAGACTTCACTCGGGCGCTTAGGGTGCAGGCAAACAGGACAGACACGGAAAGTACATTGCAAGCTGAATTCGTCGTGTGCGGGCAACTTGCTGAGAGCCCGGCTTCCTCAGCAAGGCCTCTCGTTAATGGCCACCCAAGCCCCCGCACGCTGCTCAGCAAATAGAGCTCTGGACAGCAGACTCCACTCGGGCGCTTAGGGGGCAGGCGCACAGGACAGTCACTGATATTACAATGCTGGCTGAATGTGTCATATGCGGGCATTTCCATGACAGCCAGGCTTCCTCAAGCAAGGCCTCATGTTAATGGCCACCCAAGCGTGCGTGCGCCGCTCGGCAAAAGAAAACTCTATGCAGCGGACTACACTCAGACACTCAATGTGCAGTCACACAGGACAGACACGGAAAGCACATTGCCACCTGAATTTGTTGCATGCGTGCATATTTGTGACCACCAGGCTTCCACAGCAAGGCCTCACGTTACTGGCGACCAACGCCCGTGAACGCCGCTCAACGAAAGAGCGCTCCTCACAGCAGACTTCACTCAAGCGCTTACGGTGTAGGCACAGAGGAAAGACACGGAAAGCACATGGCAAGCTGAATTCGTATGCATGCAATTTCCAGAGAGCCCGGCGTACGCAGCAAGGCCTCACATGAATGGCCACGCCAGCACGCGCACGTCACTCAGCAAAAGAGCGCTCTGCACAGCAGACTTCACTCGGGCGCTTGGAGTGCAGGCACACAGGACAGACACGGAAAGCACATTGCACGTTGAATTCGTTGTTTGCGGGCAATTTCCTGACAGCCCGGCTTCTCACCAAGGCCTCACGTTAATGGATGGCCACCCAATCGCGCGGTCGCCGCTCAGCAAAAGAGCGCTCTGCACAGCAGACATCACTCGGGCGATCAGAGTGCAGGCACACAGGAGAGACACGGAAAGCACATTGCCGGCTGAATTCGTTGCATGCGGGCATTTTTCGGACAGGCTTCCTCAGCAAGGCCTCGCGTTAATGCTCACCCAATCGCGCGCTCGCCGCTCAGCTAAAGAGCGCTATGCACAGCAGACTACACTTGGGTGCTTAGTGTGTAGGCACACAGGACAGACACGGAAAGCGCATTGCAGGCTGAATTCGTCGTATGCGGGCAACTTCCTGAGAGCACGTCTTCCTCAGCAGGGCCTCACGTTAATGGCCACGCATGCCCGCGCACGCCGCTCAGCAGAAGAGCTCTCTGCAAAGCAAAGTTCACACGGGCGCATAGGGTGCAGGCACACAGGACAGACACAGAAAGGACATTGCAAGCTGAATTCGTTGTATGCGGCAATTTCCTGACAGCCCGGCTTCCCCAAGCTAGGACTCACTTTAATGGCCGCCCAAGCGTGCGCGCGCTGCTCGGCAAAAGAGAACTCTACGCAGCAGACTTCACTCTGGCGCTCAGTGTGCAGGCACACAGGACAGACACGGAAAGCACATTGCCGGCTGAATTCCTTGCATGCGAGCATTTTTCTGACAGCCAGGCTTCCTCAGCAAGGCCTCACGTTAATGGCCACCCAAGCCCGCGCACGCCGCTCAGCAAAAGAGTGCTCTGCACAGCAGACTTCACTCGAGCGCATAGGGTGCAGGCACACGACACGGACGCGGAAAGCACATTGCAAGATGAATTCTTCGTATGCAGGCAATTTCCTGACAACACGGCTTCCTCAGCAAGGCCTCACGTTAATGGCCACGCAAGCGAGGACACGTCGCTCAGTAAAATAGCGCTCTGCACAGCAGACTTCACTCGGGCGCTTAGAGTGCAGGCACACAGGACAGACACGGAAAGCACATTGCAGGCTGAATTCCTTGCATGCGAGCATTTTCCTGAGGGCCTCGCTTCCTCAGCAAGGCCTCACGTTAATGGCCACCCAAGCGCGCGCACACCGCTCAGCAAAAGAGCGCTCTGCACAGCACACTTCACTCGAGCGCTTAGACTGCAGGCACACAGGACAGACATGGGAAGCACATTGCAAGCTGAATTTGTTGTTTGCGGGCAATTTCCTGACAGCCAGCTTTCTGAGCAAGGCCTCACGTTATTGGCCACCAAAGCGCGCGCTCGCCACTCAGCAAAAGAGCGCTCTGCACAGCAGACATCACTCGGCCGCTTAGAGTGCAGGCCCACAGGACTGACCCCGAAAGCACATTGCAAGCTGAATTCATTGTATGCGAGCATTTTCCTGACAGCCAGGCTTCCTCAGCAAGGCCTCACGTTAATGGCCACCCAAGCCCTTGCACGCTGCCCAGCAAGTAGAGCTCTGGACAGCAGACTCCACTCGGGCGCTTAGGGGGCAGACCCACAGGACAGTCACTGAAATTACACTGCTGGCGTGTGGGGCCACGCAAGCCCGCACACGCCGCTCAGCAAAGGAGTGCTCTGCACAGCAAAGTTCAAACGGGAGCATAGGGTGTAGACACACAGGACAGACACGGAAAGCACATTGCTGTCTGAATTCGTTGTATGTGCGCAATTTCCTGACAGCCCGGCTTCCTCAAGCTAGGGCTCACGTTAATGGCCGCCCAAGCGTGCGCTTGCCACTTGGCAAAAGAGAACTCTACGCAGCAGACTTCACTCAGGCGCTCAGTGTACAGGCACACAGGACAGACACGGAAAGCACATTGCCAGCTGAATTCGTTGTTTGCGGGCAATTTCCTAACAGCCCGGCTTCTCACCGAGGCCTCACGTTAATGGCCACCCATACGCGCGCTCGCAGCTCAGCAAAAGAGCTCTCTGCACAGCAGACATCACTCTGGCGCTTAGAGTGCAGGCACACAGGACAGACACGGAAAGCTCATTTGAAAGCAGAATTCATTCTTTGCGGGCATTTCCCTGACAACCAAGGCTTCCTCAAGCATGGCCTCACGTTAATGGCCGCCCAAGGGTGTGCACGCCCCTCAGCAAAAGAGCGCATGGCACAGCAGACTTCACTCGGGCGCTTAGAGAGCAGGCACACAGGACAGACATGTAAAGCACATTGAAAGTTGAAATCATTCTTTGCGGGCATTTCCCTGACAACCAGGCTTCCTCAAGCATGGCCTCACGTAATTGGCCGCCCAAGGGCATGCACGCCGCTCAGCAAAAGAGCGCTCGGCACAGCAGACTTCACTCGGGCGCTCTGGGTGCAGGCACACAGGACAGACACGGAAAGCACATTGCAAGCTGAATTCCTTGCATGCGAGCACTTCTCTGACAGCCAGGCTTCCTCAGCAAGGCCTCACGTTAATGGCCACCCAAACGCACGCTCGCCGCTCAGCAAAAGAGCTCTCTGCACAGCAGACATCACTCGGGCGCTTAGAGTGCAGGCACACAGGACAGACATGGAAAAAACATTGCAAACTGAATTCTTCTTATGTGGGCAATTTCCTGACAGCCTGGCTTCCTCAGCAAGGCCTCACGTTAATGGCCACGCAAGACCGCACACGCCGCTCAGCAAAATAGCGCTCTGCACAGCAGACTTCACTCGGGCGCTTAGGGTGCAGGCAAACAGGACAGACACGGAAAGTACATTGCAAGCTGAATTCGTCGTGTGCGGGCAACTTGCTGAGAGCCCGGCTTCCTCAGCAAGGCCTCTCGTTAATGGCCACCCAAGCCCCCGCACGCTGCTCAGCAAATAGAGCTCTGGACAGCAGACTCCACTCGGGCGCTTAGGGGGCAGGCGCACAGGACAGTCACTGATATTACAATGCTGGCTGAATGTGTCATATGCGGGCATTTCCATGACAGCCAGGCTTCCTCAAGCAAGGCCTCATGTTAATGGCCACCCAAGCGTGCGTGCGCCGCTCGGCAAAAGAAAACTCTATGCAGCGGACTACACTCAGACACTCAATGTGCAGTCACACAGGACAGACACGGAAAGCACATTGCCACCTGAATTTGTTGCATGCGTGCATATTTGTGACCACCAGGCTTCCACAGCAAGGCCTCACGTTACTGGCGACCAACGCCCGTGAACGCCGCTCAACGAAAGAGCGCTCCTCACAGCAGACTTCACTCAAGCGCTTACGGTGTAGGCACAGAGGAAAGACACGGAAAGCACATGGCAAGCTGAATTCGTATGCATGCAATTTCCAGAGAGCCCGGCGTACGCAGCAAGGCCTCACATGAATGGCCACGCCAGCACGCGCACGTCACTCAGCAAAAGAGCGCTCTGCACAGCAGACTTCACTCGGGCGCTTGGAGTGCAGGCACACAGGACAGACACGGAAAGCACATTGCACGTTGAATTCGTTGTTTGCGGGCAATTTCCTGACAGCCCGGCTTCTCACCAAGGCCTCACGTTAATGGATGGCCACCCAATCGCGCGGTCGCCGCTCAGCAAAAGAGCGCTCTGCACAGCAGACATCACTCGGGCGATCAGAGTGCAGGCACACAGGAGAGACACGGAAAGCACATTGCCGGCTGAATTCGTTGCATGCGGGCATTTTTCGGACAGGCTTCCTCAGCAAGGCCTCGCGTTAATGCTCACCCAATCGCGCGCTCGCCGCTCAGCTAAAGAGCGCTATGCACAGCAGACTACACTTGGGTGCTTAGTGTGTAGGCACACAGGACAGACACGGAAAGCGCATTGCAGGCTGAATTCGTCGTATGCGGGCAACTTCCTGAGAGCACGTCTTCCTCAGCAGGGCCTCACGTTAATGGCCACGCATGCCCGCGCACGCCGCTCAGCAGAAGAGCTCTCTGCAAAGCAAAGTTCACACGGGCGCATAGGGTGCAGGCACACAGGACAGACACAGAAAGGACATTGCAAGCTGAATTCGTTGTATGCGGCAATTTCCTGACAGCCCGGCTTCCCCAAGCTAGGACTCACTTTAATGGCCGCCCAAGCGTGCGCGCGCTGCTCGGCAAAAGAGAACTCTACGCAGCAGACTTCACTCTGGCGCTCAGTGTGCAGGCACACAGGACAGACACGGAAAGCACATTGCCGGCTGAATTCCTTGCATGCGAGCATTTTTCTGACAGCCAGGCTTCCTCAGCAAGGCCTCACGTTAATGGCCACCCAAGCCCGCGCACGCCGCTCAGCAAAAGAGTGCTCTGCACAGCAGACTTCACTCGAGCGCATAGGGTGCAGGCACACGACACGGACGCGGAAAGCACATTGCAAGATGAATTCTTCGTATGCAGGCAATTTCCTGACAACACGGCTTCCTCAGCAAGGCCTCACGTTAATGGCCACGCAAGCGAGGACACGTCGCTCAGTAAAATAGCGCTCTGCACAGCAGACTTCACTCGGGCGCTTAGAGTGCAGGCACACAGGACAGACACGGAAAGCACATAGCAGGCTGAATTCCTTGCATGCGAGCATTTTCCTGAGGGCCTCGCTTCCTCAGCAAGGCCTCACGTTAATGGCCACCCAAGCGCGCGCACACCGCTCAGCAAAAGAGCGCTCTGCACAGCACACTTCACTCGAGCGCTTAGACTGCAGGCACACAGGACAGACATGGGAAGCACATTGCAAGCTGAATTTGTTGTTTGCGGGCAATTTCCTGACAGCCAGCTTTCTGAGCAAGGCCTCACGTTATTGGCCACCAAAGCGCGCGCTCGCCACTCAGCAAAAGAGCGCTCTGCACAGCAGACATCACTCGGCCGCTTAGAGTGCAGGCCCACAGGACTGACCCCGAAAGCACATTGCAAGCTGAATTCATTGTATGCGAGCATTTTCCTGACAGCCAGGCTTCCTCAGCAAGGCCTCACGTTAATGGCCACCCAAGCCCTTGCACGCTGCCCAGCAAGTAGAGCTCTGGACAGCAGACTCCACTCGGGCGCTTAGGGGGCAGACCCACAGGACAGTCACTGAAATTACACTGCTGGCGTGTGGGGCCACGCAAGCCCGCACACGCCGCTCAGCAAAGGAGTGCTCTGCACAGCAAAGTTCAAACGGGAGCATAGGGTGTAGACACACAGGACAGACACGGAAAGCACATTGCTGTCTGAATTCGTTGTATGTGCGCAATTTCCTGACAGCCCGGCTTCCTCAAGCTAGGGCTCACGTTAATGGCCGCCCAAGCGTGCGCTTGCCACTTGGCAAAAGAGAACTCTACGCAGCAGACTTCACTCAGGCGCTCAGTGTACAGGCACACAGGACAGACACGGAAAGCACATTGCCAGCTGAATTCGTTGTTTGCGGGCAATTTCCTAACAGCCCGGCTTCTCACCGAGGCCTCACGTTAATGGCCACCCATACGCGCGCTCGCAGCTCAGCAAAAGAGCTCTCTGCACAGCAGACATCACTCTGGCGCTTAGAGTGCAGGCACACAGGACAGACACGGAAAGCTCATTTGAAAGCAGAATTCATTCTTTGCGGGCATTTCCCTGACAACCAAGGCTTCCTCAAGCATGGCCTCACGTTAATGGCCGCCCAAGGGTGTGCACGCCCCTCAGCAAAAGAGCGCATGGCACAGCAGACTTCACTCGGGCGCTTAGAGAGCAGGCACACAGGACAGACATGTAAAGCACATTGAAAGTTGAAATCATTCTTTGCGGGCATTTCCCTGACAACCAGGCTTCCTCAAGCATGGCCTCACGTAATTGGCCGCCCAAGGGCATGCACGCCGCTCAGCAAAAGAGCGCTCGGCACAGCAGACTTCACTCGGGCGCTCTGGGTGCAGGCACACAGGACAGACACGGAAAGCACATTGCAAGCTGAATTCCTTGCATGCGAGCACTTCTCTGACAGCCAGGCTTCCTCAGCAAGGCCTCACGTTAATGGCCACCCAAACGCACGCTCGCCGCTCAGCAAAAGAGCTCTCTGCACAGCAGACATCACTCGGGCGCTTAGAGTGCAGGCACACAGGACAGACATGGAAAAAACATTGCAAACTGAATTCTTCTTATGTGGGCAATTTCCTGACAGCCTGGCTTCCTCAGCAAGGCCTCACGTTAATGGCCACGCAAGACCGCACACGCCGCTCAGCAAAATAGCGCTCTGCACAGCAGACTTCACTCGGGCGCTTAGGGTGCAGGCAAACAGGACAGACACGGAAAGTACATTGCAAGCTGAATTCGTCGTGTGCGGGCAACTTGCTGAGAGCCCGGCTTCCTCAGCAAGGCCTCTCGTTAATGGCCACCCAAGCCCCCGCACGCTGCTCAGCAAATAGAGCTCTGGACAGCAGACTCCACTCGGGCGCTTAGGGGGCAGGCGCACAGGACAGTCACTGATATTACAATGCTGGCTGAATGTGTCATATGCGGGCATTTCCATGACAGCCAGGCTTCCTCAAGCAAGGCCTCATGTTAATGGCCACCCAAGCGTGCGTGCGCCGCTCGGCAAAAGAAAACTCTATGCAGCGGACTACACTCAGACACTCAATGTGCAGTCACACAGGACAGACACGGAAAGCACATTGCCACCTGAATTTGTTGCATGCGTGCATATTTGTGACCACCAGGCTTCCACAGCAAGGCCTCACGTTACTGGCGACCAACGCCCGTGAACGCCGCTCAACGAAAGAGCGCTCCTCACAGCAGACTTCACTCAAGCGCTTACGGTGTAGGCACAGAGGAAAGACACGGAAAGCACATGGCAAGCTGAATTCGTATGCATGCAATTTCCAGAGAGCCCGGCGTACGCAGCAAGGCCTCACATGAATGGCCACGCCAGCACGCGCACGTCACTCAGCAAAAGAGCGCTCTGCACAGCAGACTTCACTCGGGCGCTTGGAGTGCAGGCACACAGGACAGACACGGAAAGCACATTGCACGTTGAATTCGTTGTTTGCGGGCAATTTCCTGACAGCCCGGCTTCTCACCAAGGCCTCACGTTAATGGATGGCCACCCAATCGCGCGGTCGCCGCTCAGCAAAAGAGCGCTCTGCACAGCAGACATCACTCGGGCGATCAGAGTGCAGGCACACAGGAGAGACACGGAAAGCACATTGCCGGCTGAATTCGTTGCATGCGGGCATTTTTCGGACAGGCTTCCTCAGCAAGGCCTCGCGTTAATGCTCACCCAATCGCGCGCTCGCCGCTCAGCTAAAGAGCGCTATGCACAGCAGACTACACTTGGGTGCTTAGTGTGTAGGCACACAGGACAGACACGGAAAGCGCATTGCAGGCTGAATTCGTCGTATGCGGGCAACTTCCTGAGAGCACGTCTTCCTCAGCAGGGCCTCACGTTAATGGCCACGCATGCCCGCGCACGCCGCTCAGCAGAAGAGCTCTCTGCAAAGCAAAGTTCACACGGGCGCATAGGGTGCAGGCACACAGGACAGACACAGAAAGGACATTGCAAGCTGAATTCGTTGTATGCGGCAATTTCCTGACAGCCCGGCTTCCCCAAGCTAGGACTCACTTTAATGGCCGCCCAAGCGTGCGCGCGCTGCTCGGCAAAAGAGAACTCTACGCAGCAGACTTCACTCTGGCGCTCAGTGTGCAGGCACACAGGACAGACACGGAAAGCACATTGCCGGCTGAATTCCTTGCATGCGAGCATTTTTCTGACAGCCAGGCTTCCTCAGCAAGGCCTCACGTTAATGGCCACCCAAGCCCGCGCACGCCGCTCAGCAAAAGAGTGCTCTGCACAGCAGACTTCACTCGAGCGCATAGGGTGCAGGCACACGACACGGACGCGGAAAGCACATTGCAAGATGAATTCTTCGTATGCAGGCAATTTCCTGACAACACGGCTTCCTCAGCAAGGCCTCACGTTAATGGCCACGCAAGCGAGGACACGTCGCTCAGTAAAATAGCGCTCTGCACAGCAGACTTCACTCGGGCGCTTAGAGTGCAGGCACACAGGACAGACACGGAAAGCACATTGCAGGCTGAATTCCTTGCATGCGAGCATTTTCCTGAGGGCCTCGCTTCCTCAGCAAGGCCTCACGTTAATGGCCACCCAAGCGCGCGCACACCGCTCAGCAAAAGAGCGCTCTGCACAGCACACTTCACTCGAGCGCTTAGACTGCAGGCACACAGGACAGACATGGGAAGCACATTGCAAGCTGAATTTGTTGTTTGCGGGCAATTTCCTGACAGCCAGCTTTCTGAGCAAGGCCTCACGTTATTGGCCACCAAAGCGCGCGCTCGCCACTCAGCAAAAGAGCGCTCTGCACAGCAGACATCACTCGGCCGCTTAGAGTGCAGGCCCACAGGACTGACCCCGAAAGCACATTGCAAGCTGAATTCATTGTATGCGAGCATTTTCCTGACAGCCAGGCTTCCTCAGCAAGGCCTCACGTTAATGGCCACCCAAGCCCTTGCACGCTGCCCAGCAAGTAGAGCTCTGGACAGCAGACTCCACTCGGGCGCTTAGGGGGCAGACCCACAGGACAGTCACTGAAATTACACTGCTGGCGTGTGGGGCCACGCAAGCCCGCACACGCCGCTCAGCAAAGGAGTGCTCTGCACAGCAAAGTTCAAACGGGAGCATAGGGTGTAGACACACAGGACAGACACGGAAAGCACATTGCTGTCTGAATTCGTTGTATGTGCGCAATTTCCTGACAGCCCGGCTTCCTCAAGCTAGGGCTCACGTTAATGGCCGCCCAAGCGTGCGCTTGCCACTTGGCAAAAGAGAACTCTACGCAGCAGACTTCACTCAGGCGCTCAGTGTACAGGCACACAGGACAGACACGGAAAGCACATTGCCAGCTGAATTCGTTGTTTGCGGGCAATTTCCTAACAGCCCGGCTTCTCACCGAGGCCTCACGTTAATGGCCACCCATACGCGCGCTCGCAGCTCAGCAAAAGAGCTCTCTGCACAGCAGACATCACTCTGGCGCTTAGAGTGCAGGCACACAGGACAGACACGGAAAGCTCATTTGAAAGCAGAATTCATTCTTTGCGGGCATTTCCCTGACAACCAAGGCTTCCTCAAGCATGGCCTCACGTTAATGGCCGCCCAAGGGTGTGCACGCCCCTCAGCAAAAGAGCGCATGGCACAGCAGACTTCACTCGGGCGCTTAGAGAGCAGGCACACAGGACAGACATGTAAAGCACATTGAAAGTTGAAATCATTCTTTGCGGGCATTTCCCTGACAACCAGGCTTCCTCAAGCATGGCCTCACGTAATTGGCCGCCCAAGGGCATGCACGCCGCTCAGCAAAAGAGCGCTCGGCACAGCAGACTTCACTCGGGCGCTCTGGGTGCAGGCACACAGGACAGACACGGAAAGCACATTGCAAGCTGAATTCCTTGCATGCGAGCACTTCTCTGACAGCCAGGCTTCCTCAGCAAGGCCTCACGTTAATGGCCACCCAAACGCACGCTCGCCGCTCAGCAAAAGAGCTCTCTGCACAGCAGACATCACTCGGGCGCTTAGAGTGCAGGCACACAGGACAGACATGGAAAAAACATTGCAAACTGAATTCTTCTTATGTGGGCAATTTCCTGACAGCCTGGCTTCCTCAGCAAGGCCTCACGTTAATGGCCACGCAAGACCGCACACGCCGCTCAGCAAAATAGCGCTCTGCACAGCAGACTTCACTCGGGCGCTTAGGGTGCAGGCAAACAGGACAGACACGGAAAGTACATTGCAAGCTGAATTCGTCGTGTGCGGGCAACTTGCTGAGAGCCCGGCTTCCTCAGCAAGGCCTCTCGTTAATGGCCACCCAAGCCCCCGCACGCTGCTCAGCAAATAGAGCTCTGGACAGCAGACTCCACTCGGGCGCTTAGGGGGCAGGCGCACAGGACAGTCACTGATATTACAATGCTGGCTGAATGTGTCATATGCGGGCATTTCCATGACAGCCAGGCTTCCTCAAGCAAGGCCTCATGTTAATGGCCACCCAAGCGTGCGTGCGCCGCTCGGCAAAAGAAAACTCTATGCAGCGGACTACACTCAGACACTCAATGTGCAGTCACACAGGACAGACACGGAAAGCACATTGCCACCTGAATTTGTTGCATGCGTGCATATTTGTGACCACCAGGCTTCCACAGCAAGGCCTCACGTTACTGGCGACCAACGCCCGTGAACGCCGCTCAACGAAAGAGCGCTCCTCACAGCAGACTTCACTCAAGCGCTTACGGTGTAGGCACAGAGGAAAGACACGGAAAGCACATGGCAAGCTGAATTCGTATGCATGCAATTTCCAGAGAGCCCGGCGTACGCAGCAAGGCCTCACATGAATGGCCACGCCAGCACGCGCACGTCACTCAGCAAAAGAGCGCTCTGCACAGCAGACTTCACTCGGGCGCTTGGAGTGCAGGCACACAGGACAGACACGGAAAGCACATTGCACGTTGAATTCGTTGTTTGCGGGCAATTTCCTGACAGCCCGGCTTCTCACCAAGGCCTCACGTTAATGGATGGCCACCCAATCGCGCGGTCGCCGCTCAGCAAAAGAGCGCTCTGCACAGCAGACATCACTCGGGCGATCAGAGTGCAGGCACACAGGAGAGACACGGAAAGCACATTGCCGGCTGAATTCGTTGCATGCGGGCATTTTTCGGACAGGCTTCCTCAGCAAGGCCTCGCGTTAATGCTCACCCAATCGCGCGCTCGCCGCTCAGCTAAAGAGCGCTATGCACAGCAGACTACACTTGGGTGCTTAGTGTGTAGGCACACAGGACAGACACGGAAAGCGCATTGCAGGCTGAATTCGTCGTATGCGGGCAACTTCCTGAGAGCACGTCTTCCTCAGCAGGGCCTCACGTTAATGGCCACGCATGCCCGCGCACGCCGCTCAGCAGAAGAGCTCTCTGCAAAGCAAAGTTCACACGGGCGCATAGGGTGCAGGCACACAGGACAGACACAGAAAGGACATTGCAAGCTGAATTCGTTGTATGCGGCAATTTCCTGACAGCCCGGCTTCCCCTAGCTAGGACTCACTTTAATGGCCGCCCAAGCGTGCGCGCGCTGCTCGGCAAAAGAGAACTCTACGCAGCAGACTTCACTCTGGCGCTCAGTGTGCAGGCACACAGGACAGACACGGAAAGCACATTGCCGGCTGAATTCCTTGCATGCGAGCATTTTTCTGACAGCCAGGCTTCCTCAGCAAGGCCTCACGTTAATGGCCACCCAAGCCCGCGCACGCCGCTCAGCAAAGGAGTGCTCTGCACAGCAGACTTCACTCGAGCGCATAGGGTGCAGGCACACGACACGGACGCGGAAAGCACATTGCAAGATGAATTCTTCGTATGCAGGCAATTTCCTGAAAACACGGCTTCCTCAGCAAGGCCTCACGTTAATGGCCACGCAAGCGAGGACACGTCGCTCAGTAAAATAGCGCTCTGCACAGCAGACTTCACTCGGGCGCTTAGAGTGCAGGCACACAGGACAGACACGGAAAGCACATAGCAGGCTGAATTCCTTGCATGCGAGCATTTTCCTGAGGGCCTCGCTTCCTCAGCAAGGCCTCACGTTAATGGCCACCCAAGCGCGCGCACACCGCTCAGCAAAAGAGCGCTCTGCACAGCACACTTCACTCGAGCGCTTAGACTGCAGGCACACAGGACAGACATGGGAAGCACATTGCAAGCTGAATTTGTTGTTTGCGGGCAATTTCCTGACAGCCAGCTTTCTGAGCAAGGCCTCACGTTATTGGCCACCAAAGCGCGCGCTCGCCACTCAGCAAAAGAGCGCTCTGCACAGCAGACATCACTCGGCCGCTTAGAGTGCAGGCCCACAGGACTGACCCCGAAAGCACATTGCAAGCTGAATTCATTGTATGCGAGCATTTTCCTGACAGCCAGGCTTCCTCAGCAAGGCCTCACGTTAATGGCCACCCAAGCCCTTGCACGCTGCCCAGCAAGTAGAGCTCTGGACAGCAGACTCCACTCGGGCGCTTAGGGGGCAGACCCACAGGACAGTCACTGAAATTACACTGCTGGCGTGTGGGGCCACGCAAGCCCGCACACGCCGCTCAGCAAAGGAGTGCTCTGCACAGCAAAGTTCAAACGGGAGCATAGGGTGTAGACACACAGGACAGACACGGAAAGCACATTGCTGTCTGAATTCGTTGTATGTGCGCAATTTCCTGACAGCCCGGCTTCCTCAAGCTAGGGCTCACGTTAATGGCCGCCCAAGCGTGCGCTTGCCACTTGGCAAAAGAGAACTCTACGCAGCAGACTTCACTCAGGCGCTCAGTGTACAGGCACACAGGACAGACACGGAAAGCACATTGCCAGCTGAATTCGTTGTTTGCGGGCAATTTCCTAACAGCCCGGCTTCTCACCGAGGCCTCACGTTAATGGCCACCCATACGCGCGCTCGCAGCTCAGCAAAAGAGCTCTCTGCACAGCAGACATCACTCTGGCGCTTAGAGTGCAGGCACACAGGACAGACACGGAAAGCTCATTTGAAAGCAGAATTCATTCTTTGCGGGCATTTCCCTGACAACCAAGGCTTCCTCAAGCATGGCCTCACGTTAATGGCCGCCCAAGGGTGTGCACGCCCCTCAGCAAAAGAGCGTATGGCACAGCAGACTTCACTCGGGCGCTTAGAGAGCAGGCACACAGGACAGACATGTAAAGCACATTGAAAGTTGAAATCATTCTTTGCGGGCATTTCCCTGACAACCAGGCTTCCTCAAGCATGGCCTCACGTAATTGGCCGCCCAAGGGCATGCACGCCGCTCAGCAAAAGAGCGCTCGGCACAGCAGACTTCACTCGGGCGCTCTGGGTGCAGGCACACAGGACAGACACGGAAAGCACATTGCAAGCTGAATTCCTTGCATGCGAGCACTTCTCTGACAGCCAGGCTTCCTCAGCAAGGCCTCACGTTAATGGCCACCCAAACGCACGCTCGCCGCTCAGCAAAAGAGCTCTCTGCACAGCAGACATCACTCGGGCGCTTAGAGTGCAGGCACACAGGACAGACATGGAAAAAACATTGCAAACTGAATTCTTCTTATGTGGGCAATTTCCTGACAGCCTGGCTTCCTCAGCAAGGCCTCACGTTAATGGCCACGCAAGACCGCACACGCCGCTCAGCAAAATAGCGCTCTGCACAGCAGACTTCACTCGGGCGCTTAGGGTGCAGGCAAACAGGACAGACACGGAAAGTACATTGCAAGCTGAATTCGTCGTGTGCGGGCAACTTGCTGAGAGCCCGGCTTCCTCAGCAAGGCTTCTCGTTAATGGCCACCCAAGCCCCCGCACGCTGCTCAGCAAATAGAGCTCTGGACAGCAGACTCCACTCGGGCGCTTAGGGGGCAGGCGCACAGGACAGTCACTGATATTACAATGCTGGCTGAATGTGTCATATGCGGGCATTTCCATGACAGCCAGGCTTCCTCAAGCAAGGCCTCATGTTAATGGCCACCCAAGCGTGCGTGCGCCGCTCGGCAAAAGAAAACTCTATGCAGCGGACTACACTCAGACACTCAATGTGCAGTCACACAGGACAGACACGGAAAGCACATTGCCACCTGAATTTGTTGCATGCGTGCATATTTGTGACCACCAGGCTTCCACAGCAAGGCCTCACGTTACTGGCGACCAACGCCCGTGAACGCCGCTCAACGAAAGAGCGCTCCTCACAGCAGACTTCACTCAAGCGCTTACGGTGTAGGCACAGAGGAAAGACACGGAAAGCACATGGCAAGCTGAATTCGTATGCATGCAATTTCCAGAGAGCCCGGCGTACGCAGCAAGGCCTCACATGAATGGCCACGCCAGCACGCGCACGTCACTCAGCAAAAGAGCGCTCTGCACAGCAGACTTCACTCGGGCGCTTGGAGTGCAGGCACACAGGACAGACACGGAAAGCACATTGCACGTTGAATTCGTTGTTTGCGGGCAATTTCCTGACAGCCCGGCTTCTCACCAAGGCCTCACGTTAATGGATGGCCACCCAATCGCGCGGTCGCCGCTCAGCAAAAGAGCGCTCTGCACAGCAGACATCACTCGGGCGATCAGAGTGCAGGCACACAGGAGAGACACGGAAAGCACATTGCCGGCTGAATTCGTTGCATGCGGGCATTTTTCGGACAGGCTTCCTCAGCAAGGCCTCGCGTTAATGCTCACCCAATCGCGCGCTCGCCGCTCAGCTAAAGAGCGCTATGCACAGCAGACTACACTTGGGTGCTTAGTGTGTAGGCACACAGGACAGACACGGAAAGCGCATTGCAGGCTGAATTCGTCGTATGCGGGCAACTTCCTGAGAGCACGTCTTCCTCAGCAGGGCCTCACGTTAATGGCCACGCATGCCCGCGCACGCCGCTCAGCAGAAGAGCTCTCTGCAAAGCAAAGTTCACACGGGCGCATAGGGTGCAGGCACACAGGACAGACACAGAAAGGACATTGCAAGCTGAATTCGTTGTATGCGGCAATTTCCTGACAGCCCGGCTTCCCCTAGCTAGGACTCACTTTAATGGCCGCCCAAGCGTGCGCGCGCTGCTCGGCAAAAGAGAACTCTACGCAGCAGACTTCACTCTGGCGCTCAGTGTGCAGGCACACAGGACAGACACGGAAAGCACATTGCCGGCTGAATTCCTTGCATGCGAGCATTTTTCTGACAGCCAGGCTTCCTCAGCAAGGCCTCACGTTAATGGCCACCCAAGCCCGCACACACCGCTCAGCAAAGGAGTGCTCTGCACAGCAGACTTCACTCGAGCGCATAGGGTGCAGGCACACGACACGGACGCGGAAAGCACATTGCAAGATGAATTCTTCGTATGCAGGCAATTTCCTGAAAACACGGCTTCCTCAGCAAGGCCTCACGTTAATGGCCACGCAAGCGAGGACACGTCGCTCAGTAAAATAGCGCTCTGCACAGCAGACTTCACTCGGGCGCTTAGAGTGCAGGCACACAGGACAGACACGGAAAGCACATTGCAGGCTGAATTCCTTGCATGCGAGCATTTTCCTGAGGGCCTCGCTTCCTCAGCAAGGCCTCACGTTAATGGCCACCCAAGCGCGCACACACCGCTCAGCAAAAGAGCGCTCTGCACAGCACACTTCACTCGAGCGCTTAGACTGCAGGCACACAGGACAGACATGGGAAGCACACTGCACGTTGAATTCGTTGTTTGCGGGCAATTTCCTGACAGCCCAGCTTCTCACCAAGGCCTCACGTTAATGGATGGCCACCCAATCGCGCGGTCGCCGCTCAGCAAAAGAGCGCTCTGCACAGCAGACATCACTCGGGCGATCAGAGTGCAGGCACACAGGAGAGACACGGAAAGCACATTGCCAGCTGAATTCGTTGCATGCGGGCATTTTTCGGACAGGCTTCCTCAGCAAGGCCTCGCGTTAATGCTCACCCAATTGCGCGCTCGCCGCTCAGCTAAAGAGCGCTATGCACAGCAGACTACACTTGGGTGCTTAGTGTGTAGGCACACAGGACAGACACGGAAAGCGCATTGCAGGCTGAATTCGTCGTATGCGGGCAACTTCCTGAGAGCACGTCTTCCTCAGCAGGGCCTCACGTTAATGGCCTCGCATGCCCGCGCACGCCGCTCAGCAGAAGAGCTCTCTGCAAAGCAAAGTTCACACGGGCGCATAGGGTGCAGGCACACAGGACAGACACAGAAAGGACATTGCAAGCTGAATTCGTTGTATGCGGCAATTTCCTGACAGCCCGGCTTCCCCTAGATAGGACTCACTTTAATGGCCGCCCAAGCGTGCGCGCGCTGCTCGGCAAAAGAGAACTCTACGCAGCAGACTTCACTCTGGCGCTCAGTGTGCAGGCACACAGGACAGACACGGAAAGCACATTGCCGGCTGAATTCCTTGCATGCGAGCATTTTTCTGACAGCCAGGCTTCCTCAGCAAGGCCTCACGTTAATGGCCACCCAAGCCCATGCACGCCGCTCAGCAAAGGAGTGCTCTGCACAGCAGACTTCACTCGAGCGCATAGGGTGCAGGCACACGACACGGACGCGGAAAGCACATTGCAAGATGAATTCTTCGTATGCAGGCAATTTCCTGAAAACACGGCTTCCTCAGCAAGGCCTCACGTTAATGGCCACGCAAGCGAGGACACGTTGCTCAGTAAAATAGCGCTCTGCACAGCAGACTTCACTCGGGCGCTTAGAGTGCAGGCACACAGGACAGACACGGAAAGCACATTGCAGGCTGAATTCCTTGCATGCGAGCATTTTCCTGAGGGCCGCGCTTCCTCAGCAAGGCCTCACGTTAATGGCCACCCAAGCGCGCACACACCGCTCAGCAAAAGAGCGCTCTGCACAGCACACTTCACTCGAGCGCTTAGACTGCAGGCACACAGGAGAGACACGGAAAGCACATTGCCGGCTGAATTCCTTGCATGCGAGCATTTTTCTGACAGCCAGGCTTCCTCAGCAAGGCCTCACGTTAATGGCCACCCAAGCCCGCGCACGCCGCTCAGCAAAAGAGTGCTCTGCACAGCAGACTTCACTCGAGCGCATAGGGTGCAGGCACACGACACGGACGCGGAAAGCACATTGCAAGATGAATTCTTCGTATGCAGGCAATTTCCTGACAACACGGCTTCCTCAGCAAGGCCTCACGTTAATGGCCACGCAAGCGAGGACACGTCGCTCAGTAAAATAGCGCTCTGCACAGCAGAGTTCACTCGGGCGCTTAGAGTGCAGGCACACAGGACAGACACGGAAAGCACATAGCAGGCTGAATTCCTTGCATGCGAGCATTTTCCTGAGGGCCTCGCTTCCTCAGCAAGGCCTCACGTTAATGGCCACCCAAGCGCGCGCACACCGCTCAGCAAAAGAGCGCTCTGCACAGCACACTTCACTCGAGCGCTTAGACTGCAGGCACACAGGACAGACATGGGAAGCACATTGCAAGCTGAATTTGTTGTTTGCGGGCAATTTCCTGACAGCCAGCTTTCTGAGCAAGGCCTCACGTTATTGGCCACCAAAGCGCGCGCTCGCCACTCAGCAAAAGAGCGCTCTGCACAGCAGACATCACTCGGCCGCTTAGAGTGCAGGCCCACAGGACTGACCCCGAAAGCACATTGCAAGCTGAATTCATTGTATGCGAGCATTTTCCTGACAGCCAGGCTTCCTCAGCAAGGCCTCACGTTAATGGCCACCCAAGCCCTTGCACGCTGCCCAGCAAGTAGAGTTCTGGACAGCAGACTCCACTCGGGCGCTTAGGGGGCAGACCCACAGGACAGTCACTGAAATTACACTGCTGGCGTGTGGGGCCACGCAAGCCCGCACACGCCGCTCAGCAAAGGAGTGCTCTGCACAGCAAAGTTCAAACGGGAGCATAGGGTGTAGACACACAGGACAGACACGGAAAGCACATTGCTGTCTGAATTCGTTGTATGTGCGCAATTTCCTGACAGCCCGGCTTCCTCAAGCTAGGGCTCACGTTAATGGCCGCCCAAGCGTGCGCTTGCCACTTGGCAAAAGAGAACTCTACGCAGCAGACTTCACTCAGGCGCTCAGTGTACAGGCACACAGGACAGACACGGAAAGCACATTGCCAGCTGAATTCGTTGTTTGCGGGCAATTTCCTAACAGCCCGGCTTCTCACCGAGGCCTCACGTTAATGGCCACCCATACGCGCGCTCGCAGCTCAGCAAAAGAGCTCTCTGCACAGCAGACATCACTCTGGCGCTTAGAGTGCAGGCACACAGGACAGACACGGAAAGCTCATTTGAAAGCAGAATTCATTCTTTGCGGGCATTTCCCTGACAACCAAGGCTTCCTCAAGCATGGCCTCACGTTAATGGCCGCCCAAGGGTGTGCACGCCCCTCAGCAAAAGAGCGTATGGCACAGCAGACTTCACTCGGGCGCTTAGAGAGCAGGCACACAGGACAGACATGTAAAGCACATTGAAAGTTGAAATCATTCTTTGCGGGCATTTCCCTGACAACCAGGCTTCCTCAAGCATGGCCTCACGTAATTGGCCGCCCAAGGGCATGCACGCCGCTCAGCAAAAGAGCGCTCGGCACAGCAGACTTCACTCGGGCGCTCTGGGTGCAGGCACACAGGACAGACACGGAAAGCACATTGCAAGCTGAATTCCTTGCATGCGAGCACTTCTCTGACAGCCAGGCTTCCTCAGCAAGGCCTCACGTTAATGGCCACCCAAACGCACGCTCGCCGCTCAGCAAAAGAGCTCTCTGCACAGCAGACATCACTCGGGCGCTTAGAGTGCAGGCACACAGGACAGACATGGAAAAAACATTGCAAACTGAATTCTTCTTATGTGGGCAATTTCCTGACAGCCTGGCTTCCTCAGCAAGGCCTCACGTTAATGGCCACGCAAGACCGCACACGCCGCTCAGCAAAATAGCGCTCTGCACAGCAGACTTCACTCGGGCGCTTAGGGTGCAGGCAAACAGGACAGACACGGAAAGTACATTGCAAGCTGAATTCGTCGTGTGCGGGCAACTTGCTGAGAGCCCGGCTTCCTCAGCAAGGCCTCTCGTTAATGGCCACCCAAGCCCCCGCACGCTGCTCAGCAAATAGAGCTCTGGACAGCAGACTCCACTCGGGCGCTTAGGGGGCAGGCGCACAGGACAGTCACTGATATTACAATGCTGGCTGAATGTGTCATATGCGGGCATTTCCATGACAGCCAGGCTTCCTCAAGCAAGGCCTCATGTTAATGGCCACCCAAGCGTGCGTGCGCCGCTCGGCAAAAGAAAACTCTATGCAGCGGACTACACTCAGACACTCAATGTGCAGTCACACAGGACAGACACGGAAAGCACATTGCCACCTGAATTTGTTGCATGCGTGCATATTTGTGACCACCAGGCTTCCACAGCAAGGCCTCACGTTACTGGCGACCAACGCCCGTGAACGCCGCTCAACGAAAGAGCGCTCCTCACAGCAGACTTCACTCAAGCGCTTACGGTGTAGGCACAGAGGAAAGACACGGAAAGCACATGGCAAGCTGAATTCGTATGCATGCAATTTCCAGAGAGCCCGGCGTACGCAGCAAGGCCTCACATGAATGGCCACGCCAGCACGCGCACGTCACTCAGCAAAAGAGCGCTCTGCACAGCAGACATCACTCGGGCGATCAGAGTGCAGGCACACAGGAGAGACACGGAAAGCACATTGCCGGCTGAATTCGTTGCATGCGGGCATTTTCGGACAGGCTTCCTCAGCAAGGCCTCGCGTTAATGCTCACCCAATCGCGCGCTCGCCGCTCAGCTAAAGAGCGCTATGCACAGCAGACTACACTTGGGTGCTTAGTGTGTAGGCACACAGGACAGACACGGAAAGCGCATTGCAGGCTGAATTCGTCGTATGCGGGCAACTTCCTGAGAGCACGTCTTCCTCAGCAGGGCCTCACGTTAATGGCCACGCATGCCCGCGCACGCCGCTCAGCAGAAGAGCTCTCTGCAAAGCAAAGTTCACACGGGCGCATAGGGTGCAGGCACACAGGACAGACACAGAAAGGACATTGCAAGCTGAATTCGTTGTATGCGGCAATTTCCTGACAGCCCGGCTTCCCCTAGCTAGGACTCACTTTAATGGCCGCCCAAGCGTGCGCGCGCTGCTCGGCAAAAGAGAACTCTACGCAGCAGACTTCACTCTGGCGCTCAGTGTGCAGGCACACAGGACAGACACGGAAAGCACATTGCCGGCTGAATTCCTTGCATGCGAGCATTTTTCTGACAGCCAGGCTTCCTCAGCAAGGCCTCACGTTAATGGCCACCCAAGCCCGTGCACGCCGCTCAGCAAAGGAGTGCTCTGCACAGCAGACTTCACTCGAGCGCATAGGGTGCAGGCACACGACACGGACGCGGAAAGCACATTGCAAGATGAATTCTTCGTATGCAGGCAATTTCCTGAAAACACGGCTTCCTCAGCAAGGCCTCACGTTAATGGCCACGCAAGCGAGGACACGTCGCTCAGTAAAATAGCGCTCTGCACAGCAGACTTCACTCGGGCGCTGAGAGTGCAGGCACACAGGACAGACACGGAAAGCACATTGCAGGCTGAATTCCTTGCATGCGAGCATTTTCCTGAGGACCTCGCTTCCTCAGCAAGGCCTCACGTTAATGGCCACCCAAGCGCGCACACACCGCTCAGCAAAAGAGCGCTCTGCACAGCACACTTCACTCGAGCGCTTAGACTGCAGGCACACAGGACAGACATGGGAAGCACATTGCACGTTGAATTCGTTGTTTGCGGGCAATTTCCTGACAGCCCGGCTTCTCACCAAGGCCTCACGTTAATGGATGGCCACCCAATCGCGCGGTCGCCGCTCAGCAAAAGAGCGCTCTGCACAGCAGACATCACTCGGGCGATCAGAGTGCAGGCACACAGGAGAGACACGGAAAGCACATTGCCAGCTGAATTCGTTGCATGCGGGCATTTTTCGGACAGGCTTCCTCAGCAAGACCTCGCGTTAATGCTCACCCAATCGCGCGATCGCCGCTCAGCTAAAGAGCGCTATGCACAGCAGACTACACTTGGGTGCTTAGTGTGTAGGCACACAGGACAGACAAGGAAAGCGCATTGCAGGCTGAATTCGTCGTATGCGGGCAACTTCCTGAGAGCACGTCTTCCTCAGCAGGGCCTCACGTTAATGGCCACGCATGCCCGCGCACGCCACTCAGCAGAAGAGCTCTCTGCAAAGCAAAGTTCACACGGGCGCATAGGGTGCAGGCACACAGGACAGACACAGAAAGGACATTGCAAGCTGAATTCGTTGTATGCGGCAATTTCCTGACAGCCCGGCTTCCCCAAGCTAGGACTCACTTTAATGGCCGCCCAAGCGTGCGCGCGCTGCTCGGCAAAAGAGAACTCTACGCAGCAGACTTCACTCTGGCGCTCAGTGTGCAGGCACACAGGACAGACACGGAAAGCACATTGCCGGCTGAATTCCTTGCATGCGAGCATTTTTCTGACAGCCAGGCTTCCTCAGCAAGGCCTCACGTTAATGGCCACCCAAGCCCGCGCACGCCGCTCAGCAAAAGAGTGCTCTGCACAGCAGACTTCACTCGAGCGCATAGGGTGCAGGCACACGACACGGACGCGGAAAGCACATTGCAAGATGAATTCTTCGTATGCAGGCAATTTCCTGACAACACGGCTTCCTCAGCAAGGCCTCACGTTAATGGCCACGCAAGCGAGGACACGTCGCTCAGTAAAATAGCGCTCTGCACAGCAGACTTCACTCGGGCGCTTGGAGTGCAGGCACACAGGACAGACACGGAAAGCACATTGCACGTTGAATTCGTTGTTTGCGGGCAATTTCCTGACAGCCCGGCTTCTCACCAAGGCCTCACGTTAATGGATGGCCACCCAATCGCGCGGTCGCCGCTCAGCAAAAGAGCGCTCTGCACAGCAGACATCACTCGGGCGATCAGAGTGCAGGCACACAGGAAAGACACGGAAAGCACATTGCCAGCTGAATTCGTTGCATGCGGGCATTTTTCGGACAGCCTTCCTCAGCAAGGCCTCACGTTAATGGCCACGCAAGCGAGGACACGTCGCTCAGTAAAATAGCGCTCTGCACAGCAGACTTCACTCGGACGCTTAGAGTGCAGGCACACAGGACAGACACGGAAAGCACATTGCAGGCTGAATTCCTTGCATGCGAGCATTTTCCTGAGGGCCTCGCTTCCTCAGCAAGGCCTCACGTTAATGGCCACCCAAGCGCGCGCACACCGCTCAGCAAAAGAGCGCTCTGCACAGCACACTTCACTCGAGCGCTTAGACTGCAGGCACACAGGACAGACATGGGAAGCACATTGCAAGCTGAATTCGTTGTTTGCGGGCAATTTCCTGACAGCCCGGCTTCTCACCAAGGCCTCACGTTAATGGATGGCCACCCAATCGCGCGGTCGCCGCTCAGCAAAAGAGCGCTCTGCACAGCAGACATCACTCGGGCGCTCAGAGTGCAGGCACACAGGACAGACATGGAAAAAACATTGCAAACTGAATTCTTCTTATGTGGGCACTTTCCTGACAGCCTGGCTTCCTCAGCAAGGCCTCACGTTAATGGCCACGCAAGACCGCACACGCCGCTCAGCAAAATAGCGCTCTGCACAGCAGACTTCACTCGGGCGCTTAGGGTGCAGGCAAACAGGACAGACACGGAAAGTACATTGCAAGCTGAATTCGTCGTGTGCGGGCAACTTGCTGAGAGCCCGGCTTCCTCAGCAAGGCCTCTCGTTAATGGCCACCCAAGCCCCCGCACGCTGCTCAGCAAATAGAGCTCTGGACAGCAGACTCCACTCGGGCGCTTAGGGGGCAGGCGCACAGGACAGTCACTGATATTACAATGCTGGCTGAATGTGTCATATGCGGGCATTTCCATGACAGCCAGGCTTCCTCAAGCAAGGCCTCATGTTAATGGCCACCCAAGCGTGCGTGCGCCGCTCGGCAAAAGAAAACTCTATGCAGCGGACTACACTCAGACACTCAATGTGCAGTCACACAGGACAGACACGGAAAGCACATTGCCACCTGAATTTGTTGCATGCGTGCATATTTGTGACCACCAGGCTTCCACAGCAAGGCCTCACGTTACTGGCGACCAACGCCCGTGAACGCCGCTCAACGAAAGAGCGCTCCTCACAGCAGACTTCACTCAAGCGCTTACGGTGTAGGCACAGAGGAAAGACACGGAAAGCACATGGCAAGCTGAATTCGTATGCATGCAATTTCCAGAGAGCCCGGCGTACGCAGCAAGGCCTCACATGAATGGCCACGCCAGCACGCGCACGTCACTCAGCAAATGAGCGCTCTGCACAGCAGACTTCACTCGGGCGCTTGGAGTGCAGGCACACAGGACAGACACGGAAAGCACATTGCACGTTGAATTCGTTGTTTGCGGGCAATTTCCTGACAGCCCGGCTTCTCACCAAGGCCTCACGTTAATGGATGGCCACCCAATCGCGCGGTCGCCGCTCAGCAAAAGAGCGCTCTGCACAGCAGACATCACTCGGGCGATCAGAGTGCAGGCACACAGGAGAGACACGGAAAGCACATTGCCGGCTGAATTCGTTGCATGCGGGCATTTTCGGACAGGCTTCCTCAGCAAGGCCTCGCGTTAATGCTCACCCAATCGCGCGCTCGCCGCTCAGCTAAAGAGCGCTATGCACAGCAGACTACACTTGGGTGCTTAGTGTGTAGGCACACAGGACAGACACGGAAAGCGCATTGCAGGCTGAATTCGTCGTATGCGGGCAACTTCCTGAGAGCACGTCTTCCTCAGCAGGGCCTCACGTTAATGGCCACGCATGCCCGCGCACGCCGCTCAGCAGAAGAGCTCTCTGCAAAGCAAAGTTCACACGGGCGCATAGGGTGCAGGCACACAGGACAGACACAGAAAGGACATTGCAAGCTGAATTCGTTGTATGCGGCAATTTCCTGACAGCCCGGCTTCCCCTAGCTAGGACTCACTTTAATGGCCGCCCAAGCGTGCGCGCGCTGCTCGGCAAAAGAGAACTCTACGCAGCAGACTTCACTCTGGTGCTCAGTGTGCAGGCACACAGGACAGACACGGAAAGCACATTGCCGGCTGAATTCCTTGCATGCGAGCATTTTTCTGACAGCCAGGCTTCCTCAGCAAGGCCTCACGTTAATGGCAACCCAAGCCCGTGCACGCCGCTCAGCAAAGGAGTGCTCTGCACAGCAGACTTCACTCGAGCGCATAGGGTGCAGGCACACGACACGGACGCGGAAAGCACATTGCAAGATGAATTCTTCGTATGCAGGGAATTTCCTGAAAACACGGCTTCCTCAGCAAGGCCTCACGTTAATGGCCACGCAAGCGAGGACACGTCGCTCAGTAAAATAGCGCTCTGCACAGCAGACTTCACTCGGGCGCTTGGAGTGCAGGCACACAGGACAGACACGGAAAGCACATTGCACGTTGAATTCGTTGTTTGCGGGCAATTTCCTGACAGCCCGGCTTCTCACCAAGGCCTCACGTTAATGGATGGCCACCCAATCGCGCGGTCGCCGCTCAGCAAAAGAGCGCTCTGCACAGCAGACATCACTCGGGCGATCAGAGTGCAGGCACACAGGAGAGACACGGAAAGCACATTGCCAGCTGAATTCGTTGCATGCGGGCATTTTTCGGACAGGCTTCCTCAGCAAGGCCTCGCGTTAATGCTCACCCAATCGCGCGCTCGCCGCTCAGCTAAAGAGCGCTATGCACAGCAGACTACACTTGGGTGCTTAGTGTGTAGGCACACAGGACACGGAAAGCGCATTGCAGGCTGAATTCGTCGTATGCGGGCAACTTCCTGAGAGCACTTCTTCCTCAGCAGGGCCTCACGTTAATGGCCACGCATGCCCGCGCACGCCGCTCAGCAGAAGAGCTCTCTGCAAAGCAAAGTTCACACGGGCGCATAGGGTGCAGGCACACAGGACAGACACAGAAAGGACATTGCAAGCTGAATTCGTTGTATGCGGCAATTTCCTGACAGCCCGGCTTCCCCAAGCTAGGACTCACTTTAATGGCCGCCCAAGCGTGCGCGCGCTGCTCGGCAAAAGAGAACTCTACGCAGCAGACTTCACTCTGGCGCTCAGTGTGCAGGCACACAGGACAGACACGGAAAGCACATTGCCGGCTGAATTCCTTGCATGCGAGCATTTTTCTGACAGCCAGGCTTCCTCAGCAAGGCCTCACGTTAATGGCCACCCAAGCCCATGCACGCCGCTCAGCAAAGGAGTGCTCTGCACAGCAGACTTCACTCGAGCGCCTAGGGTGCAGGCACACGACACGGACGCGGAAAGCACATTGCAAGATGAATTCTTCGTATGCAGGCAATTTCCTGAAAACACGGCTTCCTCAGCAAGGCCTCACGTTAATGGCCACGCAAGCGAGGACACGTCGCTCAGTAAAATAGCGCTCTGCACAGCAGACTTCACTCGGGCGCTTAGAGTGCAGGCACACAGGACAGACACGGAAAGCACATAGCAGGCTGAATTCCTTGCATGCGAGCATTTTCCTGAGGGCCGCGCTTCCTCAGCAAGGCCTCACGTTAATGGCCACCCAAGCGCGCACACACCGCTCAGCAAAAGAGCGCTCTGCACAGCACACTTCACTCGAGCGCTTAGACTGCAGGCACACAGGAGAGACACGGAAAGCACATTGCCAGCTGAATTCGTTGCATGCGGGCATTTTTCGGACAGGCTTCCTCAGCAAGGCCTCGCGTTAATGCTCACCCAATCGCGCGCTCGCCGCTCAGCTAAAGAGCGCTATGCACAGCAGACTACACTTGGGTGCTTAGTGTGTAGGCACACAGGACAGACACGGAAAGCGCATTGCAGGCTGAATTCGTCGTATGCGGGCAACTTCCTGAGAGCACGTCTTCCTCAGCAGGGCCTCACGTTAATGGCCACGCATGCCCGCGCACGCCGCTCAGCAGAAGAGCTCTCTGCAAAGCAAAGTTCACACGGGCGCATAGGGTGCAGGCACACAGGACAGACACAGAAAGGACATTGCAAGCTGAATTCGTTGTATGCGGCAATTTCCTGACAGCCCGGCTTCCCCAAGCTAGGACTCACTTTAATGGCCGCCCAAGCGTGCGCGCGCTGCTCGGCAAAAGAGAACTCTACGCAGCAGACTTCACTCTGGCGCTCAGTGTGCAGGCACACAGGACAGACACGGAAAGCACATTGCCGGCTGAATTCCTTGCATGCGAGCATTTTTCTGACAGCCAGGCTTCCTCAGCAAGGCCTCACGTTAATGGCCACCCAAGCCCGCGCACGCCGCTCAGCAAAAGAGTGCTCTGCACAGCAGACTTCACTCGAGCGCATAGGGTGCAGGCACACGACACGGACGCGGAAAGCACACTGCAAGATGAATTCTTCGTATGCAGGCAATTTCCTGACAACACGGCTTCCTCAGCAAGGCCTCACGTTAATGGCCACGCAAGCGAGGACACGTCGCTCAGTAAAATAGCGCTCTGCACAGCAGACTTCACTCGGGCGCTTGGAGTGCAGGCACACAGGACAGACACGGAAAGCACATTGCACGTTGAATTCGTTGTTTGCGGGCAATTTCCTGACAGCCCGGCTTCTCACCAAGGCCTCACGTTAATGGATGGCCACCCAATCGCGCGGTCGCCGCTCAGCAAAAGAGCGCTCTGCACAGCAGACATCACTCGGGCGATCAGAGTGCAGGCACACAGGAGAGACACGGAAAGCACATTGCCAGCTGAATTCGTTGCATGCGGGCATTTTTCGGACAGCCTTCCTCAGCAAGGCCTCACGTTAATGGCCACGCAAGCGAGGACACGTCGCTCAGTAAAATAGCGCTCTGCACAGCAGACTTCACTCGGACGCTTAGAGTGCAGGCACACAGGACAGACACGGAAAGCACATTGCAGGCTGAATTCCTTGCATGCGAGCATTTTCCTGAGGGCCTCGCTTCCTCAGCAAGGCCTCACGTTAATGGCCACCCAAGCGCGCGCACACCGCTCAGCAAAAGAGCGCTCTGCACAGCACACTTCACTCGAGCGCTTAGACTGTAGGCACACAGGACAGACATGGGAAGCACATTGCAAGCTGAATTCGTTGTTTGCGGGCAATTTCCTGACAGCCCGGCTTCTCACCAAGGCCTCACGTTAATGGATGGCCACCCAATCGCGCGGTCGCCGCTCAGCAAAAGAGCGCTCTGCACAGCAGACATCACTCGGGCGATCAGAGTGCAGGCACACAGGAGAGACACGGAAAGCACATTGCCAGCTGAATTCGTTGCATGCGGGCATTTTTCGGACAGGCTTCCTCAGCAAGGCCTCGCGTTAATCCTCACCCAATCGCGCGCTCGCCGCTCAGCAAAAGAGTGCTCTGCACAGCAGACTTCACTCGAGCGCATAGGGTGCAGGCACACGACACGGACGCGGAAAGCACATTGCAAGATGAATTCTTCGTATGCAGGCAATTTCCTGACAACACGGCTTCCTCAGCAAGGCCTCACGTTAATGGCCACGCAAGCGAGGACACGTCACTCAGTAAAATAGCGCTCTGCACAGCAGACTTCACTCGGGCGCTTAGAGTGCAGGCACACAGGACAGACACGGAAAGCACATAGCAGGCTGAATTCCTTGCATGCGAGCATTTTCCTGAGGGCCTCGCTTCCTCAGCAAGGCCTCACGTTAATGGCCACCCAAGCGCGCGCACACCGCTCAGCAAAAGAGCGCTCTGCACAGCACACTTCACTCGAGCGCTTAGACTGCAGGCACACAGGACAGACATGGGAAGCACATTGCAAGCTGAATTTGTTGTTTGCGGGCAATTTCCTGACAGCCAGCTTTCTGAGCAAGGCCTCACGTTATTGGCCACCAAAGCGCGCGCTCGCCACTCAGCAAAAGAGCGCTCTTCACAGCAGACATCACTCGGCCGCTTAGAGTGCAGGCCCACAGGACTGACCCCGAAAGCACATTGCAAGCTGAATTCATTGTATGCGAGCATTTTCCTGACAGCCAGGCTTCCTCAGCAAGGCCTCACGTTAATGGCCACCCAAGCCTTTGCACGCTGCCCAGCAAGTAGAGCTCTGGACAGCAGACTCCACTCGGGCGCTTAGGGGGAGACCCACAGGACAGTCACTGAAATTACACTGCTGGCGTGTGGGGCCACGCAAGCCCGCACACGCCGCTCAGCAAAGGAGTGCTCTGCACAGCAAAGTTCAAACGGGAGCATAGGGTGTAGACACACAGGACAGACACGGAAAGCACATTGCTGTCTGAATTCGTTGTATGTGCGCAATTTCCTGACAGCCCGGCTTCCTCAAGCTAGGGCTCACGTTAATGGCCGCCCAAGCGTGCGCTTGCCACTTGGCAAAAGAGAACTCTACGCAGCAGACTTCACTCAGGCGCTCAGTGTACAGGCACACAGGACAGACACGGAAAGCACATTGCCAGCTGAATTCGTTGTTTGCGGGCAATTTCCTAACAGCCCGGCTTCTCACCGAGGCCTCACGTTAATGGCCACCCATACGCGCGCTCGCAGCTCAGCAAAAGAGCTCTCTGCACAGCAGACATCACTCTGGCGCTTAGAGTGCAGGCACACAGGACAGACACGGAAAGCTCATTTGAAAGCAGAATTCATTCTTTGCGGGCATTTCCCTGACAACCAATGCTTCCTCAAGCATGGCCTCACGTTAATGGCCGCCCAAGGGTGTGCACGCCCCTCAGCAAAAGAGCGCATGGCACAGCAGACTTCACTCGGGCGCTTAGAGAGCAGGCACACAGGACAGACATGTAAAGCACATTGAAAGTTGAAATCATTCTTTGCGGGCATTTCCCTGACAACCAGGCTTCCTCAAGCATGGCCTCACGTAATTGGCCGCCCAAGGGCATGCACGCCGCTCAGCAAAAGAGCGCTCGGCACAGCAGACTTCACTCGGGCGCTCTGGGTGCAGGCACACAGGACAGACACGGAAAGCACATTGCAAGCTGAATTCCTTGCATGCGAGCACTTCTCTGACAGCCAGGCTTCCTCAGCAAGGCCTCACGTTAATGGCCACCCAAACGCACGCTCGCCGCTCAGCAAAAGAGCTCTCTGCACAGCAGACATCACTCGGGCGCTTAGAGTGCAGGCACACAGGACAGACATGGAAAAAACATTGCAAACTGAATTCTTCTTATGTGGGCAATTTCCTGACAGCCTGGCTTCCTCAGCAAGGCCTCACGTTAATGGCCACGCAAGACCGCACACGCCGCTCAGCAAAATAGCGCTCTGCACAGCAGACTTCACTCGGGCGCTTAGGGTGCAGGCAAACAGGACAGACACGGAAAGTACATTGCAAGCTGAATTCGTCGTGTGCGGGCAACTTGCTGAGAGCCCGGCTTCCTCAGCAAGGCCTCTCGTTAATGGCCACCCAAGCCCCCGCACGCTGCTCAGCAAATAGAGCTCTGGACAGCAGACTCCACTCGGGCGCTTAGGGGGCAGGCGCACAGGACAGTCACTGATATTACAATGCTGGCTGAATGTGTCATATGCGGGCATTTCCATGACAGCCAGGCTTCCTCAAGCAAGGCCTCATGTTAATGGCCACCCAAGCGTGCGTGCGCCGCTCGGCAAAAGAAAACTCTATGCAGCGGACTACACTCAGACACTCAATGTGCAGTCACACAGGACAGACACGGAAAGCACATTGCCACCTGAATTTGTTGCATGCGTGCATATTTGTGACCACCAGGCTTCCACAGCAAGGCCTCACGTTACTGGCGACCAACGCCCGTGAACGCCGCTCAACGAAAGAGCGCTCCTCACAGCAGACTTCACTCAAGCGCTTACGGTGTAGGCACAGAGGAAAGACACGGAAAGCACATGGCAAGCTGAATTCGTATGCATGCAATTTCCAGAGAGCCCGGCGTACGCAGCAAGGCCTCACATGAATGGCCACGCCAGCACGCGCATGTCACTCAGCAAAAGAGCGCTCTGCACAGCAGGCTTCACTCGGGCGCTTGGAGTGCAAGAACACAGGACAGACACGGAAAGCACATTGCACGTTGAATTCGTTGTTTGCGGGCAATTTCCTGACAGCCCGGCTTCTCACCAAGGCCTCACGTTAATGGATGGCCACCCAATCGCGCGGTCGCCGCTCAGCAAAAGAGCGCTCTGCACAGCAGACATCACTCGGGCGATCAGAGTGCAGGCACACAGGAGAGACACGGAAAGCACATTGCCGGCTGAATTCGTTGCATGCGGGCATTTTCGGACAGGCTTCCTCAGCAAGGCCTCGCGTTAATGCTCACCCAATCGCGCGCTCGCCGCTCAGCTAAAGAGCGCTATGCACAGCAGACTACACTTGGGTGCTTAGTGTGTAGGCACACAGGACAGACACGGAAAGCGCATTGCAGGCTGAATTCGTCGTATGCGGGCAACTTCCTGAGAGCACGTCTTCCTCAGCAGGGCCTCACGTTAATGGCCACGCATGCCCGCGCACGCCGCTCAGCAGAAGAGCTCTCTGCAAAGCAAAGTTCACACGGGCGCATAGGGTGCAGGCACACAGGACAGACACAGAAAGGACATTGCAAGCTGAATTCGTTGTATGCGGCAATTTCCTGACAGCCCGGCTTCCCCTAGCTAGGACTCACTTTAATGGCCGCCCAAGCGTGCGCGCGCTGCTCGGCAAAAGAGAACTCTACGCAGCAGACTTCACTCTGGCGCTCAGTGTGCAGGCACACAGGACAGACACGGAAAGCACATTGCCGGCTGAATTCCTTGCATGCGAGCATTTTTCTGACAGCCAGGCTTCCTCAGCAAGGCCTCACGTTAATGGCCACCCAAGCCCGCGCACGCCGCTCAGCAAAAGAGTGCTCTGCACAGCAGACTTCACTCGAGCGCATAGGGTGCAGGCACACGACACGGACGCGGAAAGCACACTGCAAGATGAATTCTTCGTATGCAGGCAATTTCCTGACAACACGGCTTCCTCAGCAAGGCCTCACGTTAATGGCCACGCAAGCGAGGACACGTCGCTCAGTAAAATAGCGCTCTGCACAGCAGACTTCACTCGGGCGCTTGGAGTGCAGGCACACAGGACAGACACGGAAAGCACATTGCACGTTGAATTCGTTGTTTGCGGGCAATTTCCTGACAGCCCGGCTTCTCACCAAGGCCTCACGTTAATGGATGGCCACCCAATCGCGCGGTCGCCGCTCAGCAAAAGAGCGCTCTGCACAGCAGACATCACTCGGGCGATCAGAGTGCAGGCACACAGGAGAGACACGGAAAGCACATTGCCAGCTGAATTCGTTGCATGCGGGCATTTTTCGGACAGGCTTCCTCAGCAAGGCCTCGCGTTAATCCTCACCCAATCGCGCGCTCGCCGCTCAGCAAAAGAGTGCTCTGCACAGCAGACTTCACTCGAGCGCATAGGGTGCAGGCACACGACACGGACGCGGAAAGCACATTGCAAGATGAATTCTTCGTATGCAGGCAATTTCCTGACAACACGGCTTCCTCAGCAAGGCCTCACGTTAATGGCCACGCAAGCGAGGACACGTCACTCAGTAAAATAGCGCTCTGCACAGCAGACTTCACTCGGGCGCTTAGAGTGCAGGCACACAGGACAGACACGGAAAGCACATAGCAGGCTGAATTCCTTGCATGCGAGCATTTTCCTGAGGGCCTCGCTTCCTCAGCAAGGCCTCACGTTAATGGCCACCCAAGCGCGCGCACACCGCTCAGCAAAAGAGCGCTCTGCACAGCACACTTCACTCGAGCGCTTAGACTGCAGGCACACAGGACAGACATGGGAAGCACATTGCAAGCTGAATTTGTTGTTTGCGGGCAATTTCCTGACAGCCAGCTTTCTGAGCA
This sequence comes from Manis javanica, assembly GCF_040802235.1. Lineage (NCBI taxonomy): Eukaryota > Metazoa > Chordata > Mammalia > Pholidota > Manidae > Manis > Manis javanica. Next base: position 29,907,945 of record NC_133168.1, on the reverse strand, counting down.
AGGCCTCACGTTATTGGCCACCAAAGCGCGCGCTCGCCACTCAGCAAAAGAGCGCTCTTCACAGCAGACATCACTCGGCCGCTTAGAGTGCAGGCCCACAGGACTGACCCCGAAAGCACATTGCAAGCTGAATTCATTGTATGCGAGCATTTTCCTGACAGCCAGGCTTCCTCAGCAAGGCCTCACGTTAATGGCCACCCAAGCCTTTGCACGCTGCCCAGCAAGTAGAGCTCTGGACAGCAGACTCCACTCGGGCGCTTAGGGGGAGACCCACAGGACAGTCACTGAAATTACACTGCTGGCGTGTGGGGCCACGCAAGCCCGCACACGCCGCTCAGCAAAGGAGTGCTCTGCACAGCAAAGTTCAAACGGGAGCATAGGGTGTAGACACACAGGACAGACACGGAAAGCACATTGCTGTCTGAATTCGTTGTATGTGCGCAATTTCCTGACAGCCCGGCTTCCTCAAGCTAGGGCTCACGTTAATGGCCGCCCAAGCGTGCGCTTGCCACTTGGCAAAAGAGAACTCTACGCAGCAGACTTCACTCAGGCGCTCAGTGTACAGGCACACAGGACAGACACGGAAAGCACATTGCCAGCTGAATTCGTTGTTTGCGGGCAATTTCCTAACAGCCCGGCTTCTCACCGAGGCCTCACGTTAATGGCCACCCATACGCGCGCTCGCAGCTCAGCAAAAGAGCTCTCTGCACAGCAGACATCACTCTGGCGCTTAGAGTGCAGGCACACAGGACAGACACGGAAAGCTCATTTGAAAGCAGAATTCATTCTTTGCGGGCATTTCCCTGACAACCAATGCTTCCTCAAGCATGGCCTCACGTTAATGGCCGCCCAAGGGTGTGCACGCCCCTCAGCAAAAGAGCGCATGGCACAGCAGACTTCACTCGGGCGCTTAGAGAGCAGGCACACAGGACAGACATGTAAAGCACATTGAAAGTTGAAATCATTCTTTGCGGGCATTTCCCTGACAACCAGGCTTCCTCAAGCATGGCCTCACGTAATTGGCCGCCCAAGGGCATGCACGCCGCTCAGCAAAAGAGCGCTCGGCACAGCAGACTTCACTCGGGCGCTCTGGGTGCAGGCACACAGGACAGACACGGAAAGCACATTGCAAGCTGAATTCCTTGCATGCGAGCACTTCTCTGACAGCCAGGCTTCCTCAGCAAGGCCTCACGTTAATGGCCACCCAAACGCACGCTCGCCGCTCAGCAAAAGAGCTCTCTGCACAGCAGACATCACTCGGGCGCTTAGAGTGCAGGCACACAGGACAGACATGGAAAAAACATTGCAAACTGAATTCTTCTTATGTGGGCAATTTCCTGACAGCCTGGCTTCCTCAGCAAGGCCTCACGTTAATGGCCACGCAAGACCGCACACGCCGCTCAGCAAAATAGCGCTCTGCACAGCAGACTTCACTCGGGCGCTTAGGGTGCAGGCAAACAGGACAGACACGGAAAGTACATTGCAAGCTGAATTCGTCGTGTGCGGGCAACTTGCTGAGAGCCCGGCTTCCTCAGCAAGGCCTCTCGTTAATGGCCACCCAAGCCCCCGCACGCTGCTCAGCAAATAGAGCTCTGGACAGCAGACTCCACTCGGGCGCTTAGGGGGCAGGCGCACAGGACAGTCACTGATATTACAATGCTGGCTGAATGTGTCATATGCGGGCATTTCCATGACAGCCAGGCTTCCTCAAGCAAGGCCTCATGTTAATGGCCACCCAAGCGTGCGTGCGCCGCTCGGCAAAAGAAAACTCTATGCAGCGGACTACACTCAGACACTCAATGTGCAGTCACACAGGACAGACACGGAAAGCACATTGCCACCTGAATTTGTTGCATGCGTGCATATTTGTGACCACCAGGCTTCCACAGCAAGGCCTCACGTTACTGGCGACCAACGCCCGTGAACGCCGCTCAACGAAAGAGCGCTCCTCACAGCAGACTTCACTCAAGCGCTTACGGTGTAGGCACAGAGGAAAGACACGGAAAGCACATGGCAAGCTGAATTCGTATGCATGCAATTTCCAGAGAGCCCGGCGTACGCAGCAAGGCCTCACATGAATGGCCACGCCAGCACGCGCATGTCACTCAGCAAAAGAGCGCTCTGCACAGCAGGCTTCACTCGGGCGCTTGGAGTGCAAGAACACAGGACAGACACGGAAAGCACATTGCACGTTGAATTCGTTGTTTGCGGGCAATTTCCTGACAGCCCGGCTTCTCACCAAGGCCTCACGTTAATGGATGGCCACCCAATCGCGCGGTCGCCGCTCAGCAAAAGAGCGCTCTGCACAGCAGACATCACTCGGGCGATCAGAGTGCAGGCACACAGGAGAGACACGGAAAGCACATTGCCGGCTGAATTCGTTGCATGCGGGCATTTTCGGACAGGCTTCCTCAGCAAGGCCTCGCGTTAATGCTCACCCAATCGCGCGCTCGCCGCTCAGCTAAAGAGCGCTATGCACAGCAGACTACACTTGGGTGCTTAGTGTGTAGGCACACAGGACAGACACGGAAAGCGCATTGCAGGCTGAATTCGTCGTATGCGGGCAACTTCCTGAGAGCACGTCTTCCTCAGCAGGGCCTCACGTTAATGGCCACGCATGCCCGCGCACGCCGCTCAGCAGAAGAGCTCTCTGCAAAGCAAAGTTCACACGGGCGCATAGGGTGCAGGCACACAGGACAGACACAGAAAGGACATTGCAAGCTGAATTCGTTGTATGCGGCAATTTCCTGACAGCCCGGCTTCCCCTAGCTAGGACTCACTTTAATGGCCGCCCAAGCGTGCGCGCGCTGCTCGGCAAAAGAGAACTCTACGCAGCAGACTTCACTCTGGCGCTCAGTGTGCAGGCACACAGGACAGACACGGAAAGCACATTGCCGGCTGAATTCCTTGCATGCGAGCATTTTTCTGACAGCCAGGCTTCCTCAGCAAGGCCTCACGTTAATGGCCACCCAAGCCCGTGCACGCCGCTCAGCAAAGGAGTGCTCTGCACAGCAGACTTCACTCGAGCGCATAGGGTGCAGGCACACGACACGGACGCGGAAAGCACATTGCAAGATGAATTCTTCGTATGCAGGCAATTTCCTGAAAACACGGCTTCCTCAGCAAGGCCTCACGTTAATGGCCACGCAACCGAGGACACGTCGCTCAGTAAAATAGCGCTCTGCACAGCAGACTTCACTCGGGCGCTGAGAGTGCAGGCACACAGGACAGACACGGAAAGCACATTGCAGGCTGAATTCCTTGCATGCGAGCATTTTCCTGAGGGCCTCGCTTCCTCAGCAAGGCCTCACGTTAATGGCCACCCAAGCGCGCACACACCGCTCAGCAAAAGAGCGCTCTGCACAGCACACTTCACTCGGGCGCTTGGAGTGCAGGCACACAGGACAGACACGGAAAGCACATTGCACATTGAATTCGTTGTTTGCGGGCAATTTCCTGACAGCCCGGCTTCTCACCAAGGCCTCACGTTAATGGATGGCCACCCAATCGCGCGGTCGCCGCTCAGCAAAAGAGCGCTCTGCACAGCAGACATCACTCGGGCGATCAGAGTGCAGGCACACAGGAGAGACACGGAAAGCACATTTCCAGCTGAATTCGTTGCATGCGGGCATTATTCGGACAGGCTTCCTCAGCAAGGCCTCGCGTTAATGCTCACCCAATCGCGCGATCGCCGCTCAGCTAAAGAGCGCTATGCACAGCAGACTACACTTGGGTGCTTAGTGTGTAGGCACACAGGACAGACAAGGAAAGCGCATTGCAGGCTGAATTCGTCATATGCGGGCAACTTCCTGAGAGCACGTCTTCCTCAGCAGGGCCTCACGTTAATGGCCACGCATGCCCGCGCACGCCGCTCAGCAGAAGAGCTCTCTGCAAAGCAAAGTTCACACGGGCGCATAGGGTGCAGGCACACAGGACAGACACGAAAGGCATTGCAAGCTGAATTCGTTGTATGCGGCAATTTCCTGACAGCCCGGCTTCCCCAAGCTAGGACTCACTTTAATGGCCGCCCAAGCGTGCGCGCGCTGCTCGGCAAAAGAGAACTCTACGCAGCAGACTTCACTCTGGCGCTCAGTGTGCAGGCACACAGGACAGACACGGAAAGCACATTGCCGGCTGAATTCCTTGCATGCGAGCATTTTTCTGACAGCCAGGCTTCCTCAGCAAGG